>NC_135239.1:202244756-202579756 GCF_051348905.1 Ranitomeya variabilis
AGTCAGATGGTGACAAAACAGATTTACATCAGCCCATGCAATGTTTCGGCACAAATAGCAAAGCCTTTCTCAAGCAGAAAACGTAGCATGGGCTGAATAAAATCTGTTTTCTCACATCAGACTCTGGAGTGCTGCCCCTAATTTTTGGATTTGTATACATGATGTTTTGGGGCTTGCGCTCATTTTTGCATGAAAGGTGCTGCTTTTATTTCTCTATTCTCTATCTTTCTATATATCTTCCAGTGTGACATTAAAAGCAGTGTTTGACACTTGGTAAATCCTGAATTTGCTCCTCTAGAATTCCTACTCTCAGCTGGGCACATCATGGCAAGAAATTTAATGGTATTTTTGTGGTTCACACTTACTCTTCATTTATGAGATATGGATCCAGAGCAGATACTGATGGAGATGTAGAGTTCATTTTAGTCAGGGCCATAATGTGCTCGAAAGTTATGTCCGTCTGTGTCCCGGTGTCCATCATCTGCACATCGGATGGGGCGTTGTACATCTTTGTGCGAGGAGTTCTTCGTAAAACTTGCACCACGATGGGTTCCTTGGCAGTTTTAAAAGCTTCTACTGCTTGGTCATGTGTCGCTCTGGATAAGTCTTTTCCATTTACCTGCAAGAAAAATGTTTTTAAAAAATTACGTTGACTTTCCTTTGTTCTGCTTCCTATCTTAAATACATTATAGTACTTAAAGGGGAAATGTCACTTCCCATATATATGTACTTTTTGTATGTGGTGTAAACGCCGCTTTTCTTCTGAATCCGGCGATGTTTTTCTTTTCTTCCTGCTCCTCTCCGTTCCTGAGATATGGCCTTCTCTTCCCTGTATATACATATAACCTTTTTCGATAAATGGGTGTGGTCTTCAAGACTCTTGTAGGTGTTGACCACACCCGCTTAGAAAAAAACTAGATCTACATAGAAGGTAAACGGGGTCATAACTCCGGAACAGAGAGGCGCAGGAAGAAAAGAAAAACATCGCTGGATTCAGAAGAACAGCGGCATTTTCACCAGGTATGAAAAAATACATATATATGGTGAGTGACAGGTCCTGTTTAAAGGGGTTGTTCAGAATTAGAAGACTGGATGTTATTTTTATCACCACCAGGCACAGACAATAGTAAAACTGTTGCTTTTCATGAAAATTATACTCCCTTAACTATAGTCATTGCCCTTCCCCCACCTCTTTTGACAGATGATCTATATTTTTTCCAACAGCAGGGGGAGACAAAGCACAGGGGACAGCTGCTCCCATAGTAAGCAGAATCTGACATCTATGCCATGACAGTGACATTCGGAATAAAATAAAATAAGCATGTAGAAAAACATTTAAAAAATTTCTTTGTTATCACTTTTCTGAATATTTACTGTCTGGTTGACGTTAATGACCATAACAGATGGACTTGCCCTTGAAATGACGCAAACCCCACTGACAGTAATGATGTGATGTGGATGGGGGAGGGGAGTTGTGTATTTACTTGCGATGGATCTAGAAAGCCTCTAATGGACTCATTATATTTTACACGTTGAAGGAGGCTTCCAAGCACATTTTTTTATCCACGTATATTCACCCTGTGAATTAAATGAAGCTTTGTGTCTGCGTTATCTCTGCTCTACCAGCGTTCATAGCAGAACGCAGGCAGCAGAACACATGGATTGCCTCCAGCTACAGGTAATACACAGCTCTTATCATCAATATTCTTAGATACTTGTTCTAAACACCCCAGAGCTTGCCCAGTGGATTGTGATGCCACCTGCAGCACCATCCCCCCCTTCCCCCAAACACTGATGGAGATACTGTCATTGTACAACCTCAACGACATTAACCAGTTAAAGGAGGAATCCGTGCATTACCAAAATTGTCCTGTATTAGGAAAATAAGTGAGTTATTTTTCCGAAACAGCGCCCCCTTGCTCACAGGGAGTGTCTGGTATTGCAGCTTAGTCTTCATTTGACTTCTGTAATACCAGACACAGCATATGGGGAGCCATTTCCGGAAATATGCACCATTTCACCTGTACCCCAATTTGCAAACCCATTTTCATGTGTCCTACAAGGAATTGATTGAGGGCGATCCTCTGATTTTTGTCTTTTGCATTGATGATTTGTCCTACTTTACTTAAAAATGAATACAAACTGTGCAAAGCTTACGTTATCCCGTGAGGGCACTGTGGGAAAATGAAACAGTACCAGGTTTCTCCATAGATTATCATGGAGGAAAGATATATTTTGTGATCTGCGTAATTGTCAAGGGACTATAGGGTTTACCCCAAAATGGAAAACTCCACTGCCATTAAGCCCATTTATATCCTTCCTGTACTTACATCCAATGACCCGCAGGTACGACCACAAATTATAGTTCCTAAAATAGTCTGAAAAATGATGAGGCCATCATAACACATTCGAAAACCCAGATTGAGAAAAGGATTACACAACAAATCCTATGTCTACAATAAAAAAAAATCAGGTTAAAGGGAAGTTCTACCAAACATCATAAAATTGGCCATATATCAGTAAATCAGAAGTTAGCGTGGCCATCAAAGTCTGACAATGGGATGTCATCTACTTACGGAGATATTGGAACTTTTCTGTTTTGTTGTGGCAGCCATTTTGGAGGAAGTGACAACAGGAAGTGCACCTGTAGTTGTCGTTACTTTGACATTGCTTCTAAATCCCTCTGTTATGATTAATAGAACATACTGATAAGAAGTTAATTTGATGAAAACAACAAATATTGCCACACTTTGTTGTCCCTTTAAAAAATGGCCACCATTTGCTGCTCAAATTTCCTAGAGGCATCAATAGCAACTGTGTAGTAATAAGTGAGCTAAAGCTATTCAATTCTGCCACATATTTGCTACCACCTCCAGCCCTATCATCATATAAGGCAGTCATTTACTAGACATAATGGAGCCGCTAATGTGTGACAGAACATTATAAGGCCCTATAATTGATGGTGCCCCTTGTAGCACAAGGTGGCCACAAAAAAAAAAAAAAAAAAAACGTGCTTGGATTTTTTTTCTGCCACAATCCTTTAATCTTTCCTAGACCATCAGCATTGTTACCGGGGAGAAGGAAAAATTATAATTTTGTAATGTCTCCTCGCCATGCTGGAAGCTGAATGTCCACAAGCCCCTGATGTGATAACACACTCTGCTTGTGAATGTTAGCAAACTGCTCCTTGCGGAAACTACTTACAACTATTTAGACGCTACACAGCATAGCCACACTAGCCAAATCACTTATGATCAGTTAAGTACTGGAATAGGCCACTTGCCTATTTGTCAGGTTTGCTGTAGTAATCAGACTCAGATTTTGAACGTGGCATAGGATGTGCCTATAGAGGTGCCCATAAAGGTACCTACAGTTGATTTTAATTGGCATCAGATGTGCCTATGGATGTGCCCATAGAGGTGCCTAGAGGTGAGGCTTTGATTTGGCATAGAATGTGCCTATTAAGATGTCCATATAGATCAGTATAGGTGATGCTTTGATTTGGCATAGAATGTGCCTATTAAGGTGTCCATAGAGGTTCCAATAGGTGATTCATTGACTTGGCATAGGATGTGCCTATAAAAGTGCCCATAGAGATCCCTAGAGGTGATACTTTGAAGTGTTATAGGATGTGCCTATGAAGGTGCCATAAAGAACCCTATATTTTTTGCTTTAACTTGGCATGGTCCGTGCCCATAGAGGTCCCTAAAGGTGATCTTTGATATAGCATAAGACACACCTATGAATGTGTCCATAGAGGTCTCTATATGTGATGCTTTGATTTGGCATAGAATTTGCCTATGAAGGTGCCCATAGAAGTCACTATAGGTGATGCTTTGATTTGGCATAGAATGTGCCTATTAAGGTTTCCATAGCGGTCTCAATAGGTGATTCTTTGATTTGGCATAGGACGTGCCTATAAAAGTGCCCATAGAGGTCCCTATAGGTGATACTTTGAAGTGTCATAGGACGTGCCTCTGAAGGTGCCCATAAAGAACCCTATACGTTTTGCTTTGATTTGGCATGGTCCATGCCCACAGAGGTCCCTAAAAGAGATCTTTGATATAGCATAAGATGTGCCTATGAATGTGTCCATAGAGGTCTCTATATGTGATGCTTTGATTTGGCATAGAATGTGCCTATTAAGGTTTCCATAGAGGTCCCAATAGGTGATTCTTTGATTTGGCATAGGACGTGCCTATAAAAGTGCCCATAGAGGTCCCTATAGGTAATGATTTGAAGTGGCATACGACATGCCTACGAAGGTGCCCATAAAGAGCCCTATATTTTTATTTGACTTTGCATGATCCATGCCCATAGAGGTCCCAAAAGGTGATGAATGTATCCATAAAGGTCCCTATAAGTGATGACTGATTTGGCATAGTTCATGCCCATAGAGGTACCTAAAGGTAATGCTTTGATTTGGCATAAGACTTGCCTATGAATGTATCCATAAAGGGTCATATAGGTGACACTTTAATTAGGAATAGAATATATATTTGAAGGAAGCCATATAATTCCCTATAGGTGATGCTTTGATATGGCATGGGACATGCCTATGGAGATCCCCCATTGAGTTGCCTATAAATGATGCTTTGAGAATTAGTGCTGTAATGCAGTCAAATGACCACAAAATGAACTGAGGTTCTAGATAGATTATATAAAGAACAGTTCTTATGATTGACTGATGAGAAAAACATAAGCTGTAAAAAAGAAGATATCTACAGGCTCTATAGATGTAAATATGGTGCTGCCATCTTCATAGGGGGGTGTCCATTGCAGAGCACCAAGGAGTTAATGGCTAAAGCTTGTTATCTTATGAAGTTGAGAGCTTGAACCCCCCATGGCAGGACAGCACAGGTCATCCATAGAGAGAGCTTTTTTCAATGGCTCTGGACAAGAGATGAGGATCCTGAGCACAATACGCCCTCATATTAACCATCAATTTCCTAAAAGGTTAAATAAAAGGGGATTTCTTGAGTGGCCATCCTCTGTATAGCCTACATTAATAAGTAGCATCATCTGTTTTTATATTCAATCTGCAGCAGGGTTAAAATAACACATCAACGCACTCATAACAATGTCCAATAATGAGGCCACATCTGGGATCACATAGTGCTAAACATAAGTCAGATTCATAGGATGATAAATGACTCTGGAGCCCGAGCCATTGTAAAGACTAATGTATATGAACCAATGGTTATAACAATGGGAGCTAACATATAGCACTGAGGAACGATGGATGGGTGGTAGTGCTCAAATCATTCATGTGCTACCAACACCAATGAAAGTGTAGATGATGGGTGACTTCAAGAATGGTCCCCCTGCAGTATGTTCCCTATGTGCCGTCAACTAATCAAAAATAATAGGATCCACTTTGCCAAGAAAATTAGGTGGTATGGTATTTTATTTCCTGGGCCAATATATAATTTGTCAGCAATTAATGAGTTTTAGCAAGAAATTTTGAAATGGACATCTAGAAGAGCAAGGGAATAACCCTACGGAATAAGACTGCAGAAGACAACTACCCAAGAAATAAGATTCTGTTAGTATGGACAAGTAGTCCCCAAACATATCAGATTGTGTCATCTGGTAAAGTCACCCCCGTTCACAGCCTTAGATTAACTGACCCCCAAAATTCCTATTGATAAGTGATTATGTTTGTCTTAAAAATTAGTCAATGTTATGTAATACATGGGGGAGTCAAAAGTTGGGCACCACTCAAATGATTTTAGCAGCACCGGTACAGAGGTCTCCCGAAGAATTGGAAATGTAGAATATGAACCTGTCCAAACATCTGTTCAGGGAATAAGCCAACGGAGGGTTTCTTGGCTGCAATATTTTCCCCTCTCTCCATTGGAAACACTTGCGTGCGAGGCAGCGTATGAGAGTGCACAAGTATCGGGGGTTGGGATATAGAGCTAGACAAGCTTTTTAGTGGACAGATATCTACACCATTTAGTGGGGATACCAAAGCCCAAATTAACGCTACTCCTACAAAATCTTTAATACAGTTTCAAATTTTTGCTCAAAATTGGCCCTATCTTCCATATAGGTTAGCTCAGAATTTCGGTCTATATGGTTTATTGTTCGGAGCCCGGACACTAAAGGCTGTTTTTGTGTTGCCCACAACAAAGGGGTGACATAAGATTTTGGAACCAAGTCGACTCCTCGAAGTACAGCTGTCTGACCGGGTTATTTAGCAGCATGGCATGGTAAACATTTGTATGCATTAAAGCATTTGTTGGGTCCTCTTTATTCTACTATGTTGGGGAGGGAAAGCTTTTATTCAGTCTTCTGTAGCCACAGCAAATTCCGTGATACATTGAGGGTCTATTCACCAACCTGCATAGACCCTTGTTTTCCATCCAAACCTCTCTTTCTGGTCTAACAAACATCTTTATTGAAATTCTAAGAAGACTTCAAGTCACAAAAAGGATCCGAACCATAAAGAATTTGTGGATCCCCAGAAATGTTTTCCATTTTTCTTGTGAATTTCAGTAGAGCGGTTGAGGATACCAATTAATTCTACTTGATATCCCCGGTTAATCCATCCATTCTCTTCAACTATATTGTGCTATAATAGACTCCTTCCTTCGTAGGCTCTATTCACCGAGATGGATTACATAGCACCAACTCCAGAAGACAAATTACACGGGTTCACTTGGTTCCCCTATATTCTCTTTTCAAAGAAAATGAAAAATCAGCTTTGGAAGGACTCCGAGAAAGACTCTTGTCCGAATCTGAGAAGCCAAAGACCAATGTTGTCAGTCAAATGGTCCTAAAGCTTTCAATGTTGTGACATTGTCAAATGACTTACTCTTTAGATTTCCTAATTCACATTTACAAAGATTTCAAGGAACCCCAACAGGTCATGTTTTAGCCAAGGGCACCTCCTCCCTAGAGGCAGCCCACGCATATGGTGTAGGGTCCTTGAAGAGAGGGGCCTTGCTGGAGTTTGTCCGATCTTTAATACTGCTAGGTAGGACTCATCTCTCCAAGCAGTCCAAGAACTGAAGGTTCCTACAAGGATCATGGTGGGAAGCAAAGACTAAGACCTTATGTCCTTAGTGGTAAAACCTTGCACCATAATGGAGCTCTGAAACCGACTCTAGGGTTAAGTCTTGTCAATATAACTTGATTTTGTTGGTCTTCTAAACGTTTCCATCGACTGTAGACTCCTCTGGGGTGCGCATGATGCTTTGATGACCACATTGCAGTACATGCTAGCACCGTGGAGTTCCCAAAAAAAGGAAGGACCTTTACTACCCCTATTTGGCATTGGTTGCTCCTAATCTTAAGTATTGAGGAGATTTGTACAGTTTGGTAGGTTGACTACCAGAATCAGTTCTCACTTAAACTGCACATCTGCACTTCTCTGACCATTTTACCAGGACTTCATTTTGCTTGTGGTTCAATTAGGGCCACCACCTTTATAGAGAGAACGTCGGAGTCATCTCAGTTCATCATCTGGTCTCAGGAATCTGACCTCTAAAGTCAGAATTAGCATGTACGTTTTTGCGTCTTTTCCATAATTACGTCCTATAGACACTGTGGGGCGTTTACCCTCATGCAATTCCTAAGTGGCGATAAGGAATAAATGCTGGACGTGGTATCCTCGTAATTAATTAGGGCAGGGAAGACTTATGTGTTATGTGTTCTGCACATTTTATCCATCCACATGCTGCTCTTTGGCTTCTTTACGTGACATGGGCTGAGATACGTCCCTCCCCACCACCTGCTTCCGAGCTGTAAGCAGATGTATAGATGGTGGGGAGGTGAACATAAGTAGTTCGGGGAGTGGCATGACATCATTCGGAGGAAAGACGATGCCAGTTGCAAGGAAAGATTCTCTGTAGAAAAATGGTTGATGCTAGTAGGAGTGAATATAGTATATGCTGTATTGCAGAGGATGGATTTTATAACTAGAGATGGTCGTGAAGAGTTACCACCCGTCTGATGTATGAGCTGTTGGGATTTAGGGGCACACATGGGCAGATATGTGCCAGGATGGGAATGGCTATCCGTGCTGAAAACTGCACCCACTGTAGGAAAGGAGACATTAATGGGGCAATGTTGTTGTGACTATGAAGAACCGTCATGGTCGTCATTATGGGGTCACTGACTGATAATTAGGGTGAAAACATGTCTGCAGTCCTGGAGGCGCTACACCTTATAATTATGGGGGAACTATAGCTGTCATTACGGGGGCAGTGTCATTACAAGGGATTGTCATGTTGGACAATGTAGGGTTACTGTGCGTGTCAGTAATGGTGGACTTTCCATATAGGACAATGTTGCAGGAATTGAGGAGAAATATCGCTATCATAGAGATACATTATGGGGACACTATGTTTGCCCCTATGGCTGTAATGTTGGCGCGCTATAATTGTTATTATGGGCATACTTGGGTTGGACTGAAAAAGGCACTGTGGTTATAAGTAGCTAGCTGGTCATCGTCAATAGGGGGCACTGTTAGGAGGCAGTGTTAGTGTTGCCATAAGGCAATATTGTTGCTATGAGGCAGTATTCATGTTGCTATGAGGCAGTATTACTGTTGCTATGAGGCAATGTTAATATTATGAGGCAGCAACCATAATACTGCCTCATAGCAACAGTCATACTGCCTCATAGCAACAGTAACACTGCCTCATAGCAACAGTAGCACTGCCTTATAGCAACAGTAACACTGCCTTATAGCAACAGTAATACTATGAGCCAGTGTTACTGTTGCTATGAGGCAATATTACAGTCGCGATAAGGCATTACTACTGTTGCTATGAGACAGTATTACTGTTGCTATGAAGCATTACTACTGTAGCTAAGAGGACGTATTACTGTTGCCAGGAGACAATATTAAGGTTGTTATGAGGCAGTATTACTGTTGCTTAGAGGAAGTATTACTGTTGACAAGAGACCATATTACTGTTGCTATGAAGCATTACTACTGTTGTTATGAGGCAGTATTACTGTTGCTATGAGGCAGTATCGCAGTCACTATAATGCATTACTGCTGTTGCTAAGAGGCGGTATTACTGTTGCCAAGAGACCGTATTACTGTTGCTATGGAGCATTACTACTGCTGGTATGAGACCATATTACAGTCGCTATAAGACATTACTACTGTTGCTAAGCGGACGTATTATTGTTGCCAAGAGACAGTATTACTGTAGCTATGAGGCATTACTACTGTTGCTATGAGGCTGTTACAGGGCCCTGTCACTATAGTGATGAATTACATATAAAACACCAGACCCCATTTTGCAGTCTTTTCTCCCTGGCGGTGTCTTTGCCCCTCGGCCCGGTGGCTCCATCACACAGCCAGGCCGGAGTGACATTTTCATAAATCCGTGGCTGATTCTCCAGCCCATAACTTCCGCCGTCGTCCATTCGTCCTGTAATAATCCTCTCAGGAGCCGCCGCCGCCGTCGTTTTGTCTCAAGCTGACTGTTTGATTGTTCGCTTGCTCGTAAGTGAATATTCTGCTATTCGCAGGGATTTATGTGTAATAAAAGGCTCCTCACACCGAGGAGCTGCATTATTCATACGCAAGTCAAGAGGAACGTTTCAATTGCCGACCGCTGATGTATGTCTAATTAAGCAGAGGGACGTTGGGAGCCGCGCACACAGGCGCCGCCATCATTACAGGGCAGTTTGCTGCAGATCGGAGATCAGGCCGAGGATTTGTCCATGTGCCTTTATTTTTTTCTTCATACTGAACTCATCGGTGACAGAATTCCCGGCCTTGGATGCCATTTGCGCTGAGAATTGAAGCTTCTGCATTGGGGCCCCTGAGCTTCACGTTAGGCCATCGCGCTTCCCTACTGGCTCTGACATTGTTAGATACTCCCAGTTGACAAAAGAGGAACGGTAACGCCCACTTGTCATTTTTTTTCCATACATTTCCAGGAGAGATAACAGAAGGGTGGCCCAATACTAGGAAAAGAAGCCATTTTGGGGGAAACAGTCAGAGATACTACATCATTTAGAATAAGCAAAGGAACGATCCAATACCCAATGGCTAAAAATAAGGGTCAGGCAGACTAATCAGCCTGACCTCGACTCTGTGATCAACAAGGTGTACGTAGCTATAGGGCCCCTCCTCACGGGGCTCGTAGACGTCTTCTGGTTTAATAATAGGAACAATTGGTGAACCTCTGGTGTTCAGGAGCAAGAAATATGTTGATGAACTTGTTCCTGATACCCTCACACACCATGGGGGCTATAACATTACAGTAAGCCGATCTGCCCGTAAAACGTAACCCAAATCCCAAGGTAGAGGCGCAGCACATAACACCTGCGTGTGGGTGTTACAAATCCTCTGTCACGAGTGATCAATCATCCTGACAAAAACTCATTAAGATGAAGAATTGTTCATTATTACAATTTAAAAAAAAAAGTTTAGTATGTCATTGTGTTCACATTATTTGTCCACTAGGTGGCGGAATATCACAATCTTGCCAAATGTAGATAAATGGTCATTTTTATAAAAGCTGATATATTTCATCTTGCTTTTATAAGTGAATGTAAACTTTTTACCATCATGTCCTTTTTATCTCCAATGTTATGTGGTTCAGCATGTAGCAGGCAATCCCATGAATACACAGTATGAAAAGAGATCATTTTGGCTGCCTGCAGCCACCACTAGAGGGAGCTCAACAGCTTACTATTTTATATACAAAGGTTTTTATTGATATCGATCTATCTATTATCTATCTATTATCTATCTATTAGGACTGATGTTACTGCCAGGTAGACACAGCAAGCATCGAGAGATTTAAAGGGTTATTCCATTGTTTAGAAGTTATCACCTATCCTTCATAAATGAGTTATCATGTTGATCGGTGGGGGTCTAATTGATGGGACCGCCGCTGTACTCTGGACAGCCTCAGGATTGGTGCTCAACAATTTTGGGAAGTCCCAAAAAATTAATGGCAGTCACATCTCCATTCAGACAGACACATTCTCGGATTGGTGGGGGGTCCAAGTAATCAGACCCCCATCCATCAGAACATTCTCTTGTATCCTAAAAGATGGGAATAACCCTTTAACAAATCGGAAATATGAGAAGCAACTAAAATAAGGAAAAATGAGAAGAATTTGCAAAATTCCTGCTCAGTGGAGCGCTTCATTAAAAAAAAAAGAATAATATTGCATGAGTATGCCATCAGCTCTTAAGCTCCCTCTAGTGGCAGCTGCTGGAAGTGAGAATTTAATTCATAAAGAAATCTTTTGATACGCTGAAATCGTTTCCGATGGCTGAAACGAAGCAACAAAAATCTTTATGGTTAGCTGAAGAAGAACTTTCTTTAAGGTCTCATCTCGCCAGCACTCGGATCCAATGATCAAAATTTGACAGGTCCAAAATTTTTGGTTTTTATTGATGACCTTTTTTAATTCTGTATCAGTGCGTAGGATTTCAGTAAAAAAGAAAAAAAGCTCCATGTGCTGTAATAAAGGAATCAGCAAAAAATGTGTAATATATATATAATATAATGTATAATGAACTTTTTGCAGCATATGTAGGACAGTGACATCCGTATGAGAACGTATATGATAAATCCGCGGCTCTCTGTAGCCAGACGGGCTGCACATTGTGAATGATTTCTCCGTTTGGGCGTTGCGACCTGTAGCCGGTAATAACTAGGTGTCTTCATACACATTTCATTAAGTGATTACAGGTACAATAAGGCGATCTGCGCCACAAGACGCCGGAGGAGGGGGGGGACGGACGCGCGTTGTGAGATGCTGGCGCGGCTCCAAATCCCTTAATGAAGAGCGGCTCTTTGAGTTATTAGTGGATGAAGAGAAGACTCGAACGTCGGCTCCGGCTCTATTTGATCCGCTTTGTCTCGCTGATGCCGGGATTCAGGAGAACAGATGCCCTGGGATCGCCGGCTTGTCATTTATCACCGGATTTTCTCTACCTCCTGGGTCCACGTTGTAGGATTTCTCCACCGACTGCATTATATATGGTTTTTATATTAAAGGGGCGCTCCGATGTCACATCCCTGCATGGTTCCACCGGTCCGGAATAAATAGTAGATTACTGGTCTCCCTACACAGCACCGAAGCCCCCTAATTCTCAGGGGGGTCCCAGAAGTTGGACCTCCTCTAGATCTACCATTACAAGCTAATGGAATATTTTATGTCGGCTTTATTCAGAATTAGAAAATACATGGCTGCTTAATTTTAAAAACGGCGCCACTCCTGTCCGTGGGTTTTGTGCAGTATTGCAGCTTAGCCCTTTTCACTTAAAGAGGTATTCCCATCTCCAAGAACCTATCCCAACATGTAATAGGTGTAATAATATTAGCAAATGTAGTATAGTTCTTCTGATTCGCTATATCTCTTTCCTCTTATGTATTCACTAGATGGTGGCCCGATTCTAACGCATCGGGTATTCTAGAATATGCATTTCCACGTAGTATATTGCCCAGCCACGTAGTATATTGCCCAGCCACGTAGTATATTGCCCAGCCACGTAGTATACTGCCCAGTTACGTAGTATATAGCCCAGTTACGTAGTATACAGCACAGAGCCACGTAGTATATTGCCCAGCCACGTAGTATACTGCCCAGCCACGTAGTATACTGCCCAGTTACGTAGTATATAGCCCAGTTACGTAGTATACAGCACAGAGCCACGTAGTATATTGCCCAGCCACGTAGTATATTGCCCAGCCACGTATGTCACAGGTTAAAAAATAAACACATACTCACCTTCCGAGGGCCCCTTGTAGTTCTGTCGCCTGTGTGCGGTGCAGGCTGCAGCTTCCGGTCCCAGGGTGTGATGACGTCGCGGTCACATGACCGTCACGTCACGGCAGGTCCTTCTCGCATACCATCCTTAGCACCGGAACCTGCCACTTGCATGGAGCGGTCACCGGAGCATCGCGAGGAGCGGGAAAGGCGGCGGAAGGTGAGTATATAATGATTTTTTTTTATTTTTTTTTATTATTTTTAACATTAGATGTTTTTACTATTGAGGCTGCATAGGCAGCATCAATAGTAAAAACTTGGTCACACAGGGTTAATAGCGGCAGTAACGGAGTGAGTTACCCGTGGCATAACGCGGTCCGTTACCGCTGGCATTAACCCTGTGTGAGCCGTGAATGCGGGGAGTATGCAGGCACCGGGCACTGAGTGCAGGGGAGTAGGGAGGGACTAATCGGACTGTGCCCGTCGCTGATTGGTCGCGGCAGCCATGACAGGCAGCTGGCGAGACCAATCAGCGACTTGGATTCCATGACAGACAGAGGCCGTGACCAATGAACATCCGTGACAGACAGAAGGACAGACAGAAGGACAGAAAGACGGAAGTGACCCTTAGACAATTATATAGTAGATAGTTACGACCACTGATATAGTGACAGGTGGTCGTAACCATGGTTACCTAACTGTCACTATCTCAGTGGTGGTAACTATGGATACATAAGATCCTGCACATGGGGTAAGCAACATAGCAAATCAGAACAACTATACTACATTTCTAATTGGAGGGTATTTGCTAATATTATTATTACTATTACACCTACTGCATATTGGAATAGGATTTTTGAAATGGGAATACCCCTTTAAGTGGAGCCAAACTCTTGTCCCACAAACAATCTGATGTTTTTCTAATTATGGACATTCCCTTTAAGCTGGTCTCAATTTTAATGGACACTATAGTTATATATAAGTTGGACAAAGGGGAGGAGTTACATTGCATTATTTTGGGCCGTTTTTGCGAAGATCTGCCCTTTTTCTAGGAAAATCTGACACCGGACCCTGGATATGATAGACCAGAGCAGGCCATCCTAGAAACCAAGATTTGGGGGGCGGAGTTAATTCTAAAAGGGCATGTCCACTTTTGCACATTGAGACCCTATAATGGGAAAGATGAGGCATGATGATAATATTACCAGACATAAGAATCTAAATATTAAACAAAAAGTCAAATAATTAAAAGACGTCCTTACCACGCCCTACTGACATTGATATTGGCATTATTCCGGTCTCTTATTAATGTACCTGTGCTTGAATGATTAGCAAGGAACGAGACGTGCCCCATCATCCAGCCCCCCACATCTGCTCGGGCGCGAGAACACAATCAATAGTTTGTGCTATTAGTTAACCAAAGGGAAGTCTAACAGACAGCGATAACGGCTCAAAGACACCAGGATGCCGCCGGAAGATGCCGCAGCTTGGCATTAACTCTTTGCGGCACACGTTGGGTGTGTATACTTTTGCAAACATTTTTCTGTTGCTTCAATGGGTCAAAAACGCCTTTCCGTTTTAGGTATACAGCTCCGATGCAGAACTATGTGTCTCTTTAGTGACACTACATGCAGTGTGACTGATGTCTCACTCCAGGTTTTATATGTACTACCCAGCGCTCTTTCCCGTCGCCTGGTGGTCCCAGGTTTTAGCCCTCTTGGGCCCCCGAATAATAAAAAGCGGACTGACATTTTTTTCTTGGCACACATCTAAACTCATATATACACATTGCATACAGCCTGTATCTCTGCTAGAAATGATCATGGATTTCAACGAGCGGCCCTTTGGGTAATGTAGAATGCACAGCTGTTCCAGAAACGAGACACAATCTGGGCTCCTCTCCGCTTGTACTGCACAGGGATAGTAAATAAGCAAGATTTATCACAAATAGCACGGTAATAAAAAAAAAAAAGGCCCAAGTCCTATGAGCCTGTAACCAATCCTGCCACTGAGAAAACTTTTCATTATGGCAGTAAAGCAAAACTTACCTGACACACATTGCCCTCTAGTGGCCAAAGTAGGAACTGCACCTACAATCTTGGGCAAAGAGCTAAACTTTACTTTTGGGCAAAGTTCTGTTACTAATTATTTTCTTCATTCATAGTCTTAGTGAATAGGCTGGCAGCGTTGGCAGACATGGGCACAACCATATAATATGTGACGTATATAATATTATAGGACAAAGTGAGTGTAAATGCTGTAACCATAAGGTGATTATTATCGCAGACGAAGAATGGCATAAGGTCACGGCTGTCAATGTGCCAATCCAGGACTGTCTGTCTGGTTGTCAGAGCACACGCTGCCTAATAACCAATCTTGCAAATAAAGCAGAGATGGCGGACAAGTCCTCCTAATGGCAAAATTGCAAAACTTTAGACAACTTGGCTTGGGGTAAAATTTCATCCTGACCCAAAATTGTTCTATCTTTTCATTTTTTTACAGAAACAGCGCCTCCATTAATCACTGGCCAGGCCTGGTACTGCAGCATCGGAGTAAATGAGATTGGACTGCCACACCATACAAAGCCAATAGACAAGTCTGTAAGTGGGTCGTAATGTTGTAGCTGAAAACTAGCCCCCAAACTAACCCTCTCCCCATAGTCCTTAATGACATGGGGGGGGTTCCCTTTAATATCAAAGTCCAATATGGAGTTCTACATTCCAGATCATTCAGAGAAAATGTGCATGACGAAGGAAAGTAAATGCATGTTAAAGGTGGATTCCACCAAAGAGGGGGTCCCGACGTTAGGACCCTCACAAATAGCGAGTGAGGCATTGAACGCATCTGAGGACTGGGGTACACATTTCTCATTTCTTTATGGTCCCAATTTAAGGACCCTCAACTTTAAATGTCTCCTATATTAAGGTCTGGAAACAATTTGCTCTGGTCCCTTCTCTTATAGGGTTAGGGTTAGGGTTGGGGTTGGGGTTAGGGTTATTTAAATGAAAGGGTCATTTAATCATTTGCACCAATCTATGATGAAGCTTCAGTCCTTACCCCCAGGTAACAGATCGATGACAAACCCAACCGTGCTACATCCGTACAAGGGACCTTTTTTTGTACAAATCATTCTCCCTGCCTAGGACCCGGCAGCGCTTTGTACATTAAAGGACCGTGATTCCCCGCTGTCAGATAACAAGGTGACGGGGAAGCTCGCTCACGCCCTGCGCACTCGCAACCTTGTTCTTGCCAACTTCAGTCCTTCCGAAAACACAAAAGCCGCGCAGTCCTTTCATGAGAGATGAAATAGGAAAATGGGTTTATATTCCCCGGCACGTCTATCTAGAATTCCCCCGCTGCCTCGGAGGCATTAAACCGATCCTGTCTTCCAGAACAACCTTGATAATTGTGACCGGATACAAACTGGGGGGCCCTGAGGCATCTAGGGTGGGTGTCATGTTGGCATGTAAGAGAGCGCACGCTACCTGTGCCAATTTGGCAATAAACAGCAGCTTGGGGGGTGTAACGGAATCAATCCTTTTTTCCGGTGGCATGCAGATGTAACAGAGCTAAGTTCCACAGATATAGCAGATCCGAGTTGGTCGTTTTGGAAAATGAACCGGTTACGATGACAGATAAACCCACTTAGCTCTGCTTCATCTATACTCATCTACCTGTGCCAATTTGGCAATTAACAGCAGCTTGGGGGGTGTAATGGAATCAACCCTTTCTTTAGTGGCATGCAGATGTAGTGGAGCGAAGTTCCACAGATATAGCAGATCCGAGTTGGTCGTTTTGGAAAACTAACCGGTTATAATAGATAAACCCGCTCAGCTCTCCTACATCTATACTCATCTACCTGTGACAATTTGGCAATAAACAGCAGCTTGGGGGGCGTAACGGAATCAACCCTTTCTTTAGTGGCATGCAGATGTAGCGGAGCGAAGTTCCACAGATATAGCACATCCGAGTTGGTCGTTTTGGAAAATTAACTGGTTATGATGACAGATAAACCCGCTCAGCTCTGCTACATCTATACTCATCTTCTGGATTTTGTAATGATGCATATAAGTCAAATACAATTTTTTAGCTTCCCCCACCCCATGCTTTTAGAAAGAAGAATTACCTGGCAAACTTCATAGAGTAATTTGTATTCCTCGTCTGCTCTCCTGAGGCTGCATAAGCTGCATCCCATGGTTATAGGATGCGACACATATCCGTCTAGAGGAGAGCGTCCGGGGGATGCAGGCACATTGATGCTGCACACTTGGTGACAGGAGGCAGTGTGTGTGTGTGTGTGTGCCTGTCCTCTGCTGTGCCGCCTCGCACCACACAGCCCTCCCTCCAGTGCCTGCCTTGCTGTGCAGTGGTCCAGTGCACACACTAAATACCGCTCCTCATGCATATTAATCAGCTCTCATTGACTATTCAGATTCAGGCAGTGATATGGAGACCAGAACTGGGAACTGTGACAAGCGACTTCAAGAGCGACACGGAAAAAAGACAAAATCCTGAACGCTTCTGTCAAAATATATATATAGGATTTTTAGATACCGTATGTATTTTTTTATACAATCGTAGACGCAGAACACGATAAAATGCATCTGAATCTGTTTTATTGTTACCTAGCTTTACCCATGAAATCGTATCAGAGGCACTCGCCATCAAAAAAAATTCTACCTAAAATTTTAAAATTCTAAATGAGCGGTAAATGTTATTTAACTGTTTCAAGGTTCTATCCAATCCAGAAAATACTGTTAGGAAAGACTGTAACATTTGCTATTGGGTAGACTAGAAAACATGTGAAATATGTGCAGCCATATTTGTTATCATCCAACTTTCCAAAGTACAGATTTAAAAAATTTTTTCTTGGGAAGAAATGTCTATTAAAAGGAACTTGTCACCTGCCATAAATATGTAATTTCTGTAGCTGGTGTAAATGCCGCTGTTTTCCTGAATCCGGCGATGTTTTTCTTTTGTTTCTACGCCTCTCGGATCCTGAGATATGGCCTCCTCTTCCTCGCATCTAAGTCTAGTCTTGTTGTACAAGAGGGCGTCTCAACTCTTCTTGAAGACCACACCCACTTAGTAACAAGACTAGATTTATAGACAGAGAAAAAGGGGCTGTATCTCAGGATTCGAGAGGCGCAGGAACGAAAGAAAAACAGCACCGGATTCAGGGGAACAACGACATTTACACCAGGCCAAAAAATTACATATTTATGCCAAGTGACAAGTCCCCTTTAAAAGGTGGTCATATGTCAATAGCTGTCAGAATAATGCTCTTTCAGTTAAAAAAATACAAATTTAAGTCCTTTTAGAGTGGTTGTTCTACCTGGCACATGACACCCATTGAAATAAATCCGGCCAAGATGGCATGGAGTCCTCCAGTTACTCTTTCCAGTGGTTCTCCACTTTGAGTAGTGTCCATCTATACCTGGCTTTGGGGTGCAGCAACACTTTATATTAACCCAAATTTTAATTAACTGTCATTGATCTTATAGATACAACATCCTAAGATTTGGCCCTATTTATTCTCTAGATATAGACCTTACTGTAGCTATTGATGATCTACTTGAGACTCCTCAGAGATCTCCCAGTAGATCTTCAGCTCTTGCTCCTAGGATCTATGAAGTCTTTGTAATGAGATCATAATATGTCTGTCTCCAAAAGATGGACATCTTCTCTTGGAGGAGAATCTGGAGACCACCCCACATACACATTAGACCGTCGGCCGATCCCATCGATATCGGATGACTTTAGTCTACTGTGCATGGTGGCCCTAAGTCTTTGATAACTTTGGGAGGAACATCATCTTCTCACCCTGTAAATGATTACCAGTGAATGGATGGAACGGATTATGGATCTATGCAATGGAAATTTGTGGGCGGTATTATTTTAGAACTGTTTGGCAGTATTATAGGAACAGTCCTCATAGTGACCATGAATGGTCTTGGCTCTCAGGGTTATTTAAGGCCAGCCCAGTATACGAATAAACCTCATAACCTTCTTATTTACGAACTGTCTGACCATCTAGAAAACTTTCCGCTCCTCCGAGGCCACACGTTTTTTTTCTCTCCAGCGCCTCAAACTTCTACAGAAATTCATGAATTAAATATTGTATATTAAACTCATCCCAAGACGACAGCCGCCGGTCTGAGCTCGGGTATATAACACCCAGGGATGTGTAATTTTTTCCTTACTAATCGTCTACCTTAGACGAAAAGTTATACCAGAACCTGACAAGATGCCACCGGTAAAAAAGTGACATGTTGTCATCCGTCAGTGTGAAGAAGCAGAAATATATGCCGGAGACAGAGCGGCAGCTTAGGAAAAAAAAATATGACTGCTCATCCAAATGGTTGACTTCACATTAAAACTGTGAAAACTTTACAAACAAGACAGTTCAACTCCATTCACAGCCAAAGCTGCACCTTGAATTTGATAGCTGCCTTTTTTTTGTCAATGAACAGCGCCACACCTGTCCATAGGTTGTGTGTGGTACTGCAGCTCAGCCTCAGAGAGGACAACCTGTGGACAGGCGTGGAGCCATTTCTTGATGGAAAAAAAATGCACCTCGATCCCAGATTTAAACTTTTTTAGACCCCCAAATTGGGGTCTATTCTTCTATAGCTCCTACCTCAATATGCCCATCTGAAAAAACATCCATTACCGTGACCGGATTGCAATCTGGATAGTAATGTTGGTTAATTCTGGATCCGTCTGTTGTCTTCTTCTTCATCTTCGGGGTCATTCATTTTGATTTTCCATCTCACAAATGAAAATTAAATTTCCCTAGAAAAGCAGCTGAGCAGTGCTGGTTCAGGATCTTAATCCCGAGCGTTTGATGTTCGTGCACTTACACTTGTGCTCCCTGAGTAGTCATCAGGCCTTGGAGGGGGTCAACAGTGAGGATCAGGGGTCATTGTCATTGGCCACAACCAAAAAAACAGCTAATAGTCACCGGTTGATGGAGAGAAAAAAAATCCAACGCACTTAACCCCGTTTATCACATATGGTCCACCCCTTTACCTTTCCTCGAATTGGGATAATGACTCACCATACAGATTGAATGCGTTATAATGACAGTCAGCAATTCCCATCACAACCACTGGGTGGCCGCAGAGATACATATAGCAGAAACATCTCCCAACAGAGTATCTCAAAACCATGTTTTGCTTTGTTTTTTGGTCATCCTGGATATGTCATGCCAAGAGGAAAGATAAGGAAGGAAGGATCTGTATGTATGAACCAGGAACGACTATTTATCAAAATATTTAGCCCAGTAGTAAGGGCCGAGTTGGTCCTTCAAAATTCTCAAGGATCCTATAGCGGACTCCAGTTTTGACACACAAAAACACCCTCCTGCTAGACCAAGACATCAAAAGTAAAGCAGAGGACAAATTAATGATTAAATTTGGAAATATATTTGAAAATGACCCTTTTGGATGAAAAGTTATCCAACCCTGATGATTTCAGAAGGGACCATCTCCGACTATGGAGGTCTCTGGACTATCCTTGGTCAGAAGAAGTAAGGATAAAGAAGGATCGGACATGTTGAATTTTTAATGATCTAAAATGTTTTTCTCAAAGGCAGCAGCTTATCCCTCTTAATTTCTCCCGAAAACACATGCACACTCGGGCCGAGCTGAACGTGCGTGTGTATAGGACGTCTGGTGGAACAACTATTGCCTAAATGTTTGCTTCTTTGACTGACCGCTAATTCATGTGTAAGGAAAACTTTAGACATCCTCTTCTATCGAAGAACCAAGTTGAGCTGCTGTAGAATTTTCTGTCGATTTTCGCCAATTTAATGTCCTTTGCTTTATTATTTCTTCCCGCTCGTCCAACCTCATGGAAGAGAAGGATATGGATGAAATCCCCAAAAGACGAGGTGGCTGTAAATAAGGAGGGTCGAGTTAGCCCTGGTCTTCCAGTAGGTATATGATTCCTCCAAAGGTGACCACCCAAGGCTGTGATCAGCAGCAGAGGTCAATAGAGATGTCCATTTACTAGTAACGTGCCTTGATGGCAGATCGTAGCCACCCACCGAACAATGGTAGATGTGAGAGGGGTCTCACTTGTGCATGAGTGAACTTTTAACCTGCCTTTCAGGAATTCTAAATCCAACCTAATTTCATTGTATCCCCCTTACCCTGACCCCTTCCGATGCTCTCAATCTTCCTAATCCTTTACTAGCGAGTGCTATACAGTGTTAAATGAGTCATTTGCTCACAAAAATGGATGTTTGCTGGACAGTTAAACCCCCAGCTATTGTTCAGGCCTAATCCTACGCTAATGTGATTACCGACCGATCAGCAGCGGGGTTTGCAGGGTGACGACAAGACAGCAACATAGATGTCCCTCAATATATGGTCCTGCTAATAACGCTGGGGGGGCCGAAATGCAAGGGGGAAATCAATGGAAGATTCTTGGTAATGGAACAGAGAGCATAATAAGGAAAAAAAATGGGAAAAACAAGTGGAAATAGATAATGGTGTGAGGAATATATAAGGGTTAGTGATGAGCGAGTATACTCGTTGCTCGGGTTTTCCTGAGCACGCTCGGGTGGTCTCCGAGTATTTGTTAGTGCAGCGCCCCAGAGTCCTGGTCGTTGCAGTACTGTTGCTCCGCCACTATGGGGGGCTATGGTACGTCTGATGGCACTGAAGGAGTTCTTCTGACCAGGTATCACATACACCAATACATTTCACAGTCGGGCCTCCAGGGGGAGCTAAGGGTACTATTCATTAGGCCACTCCTCATAATCTGGTAAAACTGGGGGTTAGGCAGGAAGTTAGAGAGAAAGCTGACTGGGTTGGAACCAGGCAACACCTTGTGGCAGAGGGTGTTGTGGGGGAAGATTCGGTAGGGTCCCTGTCAGGGGTGGGATCCTGACAGAGGCCTGGCAACCAGAAAGAACGTTACGGGACCGTGCCTGCACGACATTGCGGCGGTGCCCAAGAAAGGATAAGAAGCGAGATTTATTGTGCTGAGTGAGATACGAGATCAAAGCAAAAAGGAGAAATTCCAGTAGGAGTCGTGCTGTAAGACCGAGGCAACATCCTACTGAGGCGCAATTTACCGGTGGCCGGAACGCCGAGGAAGTATAGAACTCCAAACCATACTTCAAACCAACGGCAGGACAGTCAGTTACAGGCGGGCTGTCTCACATACATCACCTACGAAGACATAGGGGGCACACTAGGAGAGGGGCGACTCTAGGGTCCCGGAAGAGCTCCGAGCCTACCCGTCATACGGGTGCGTCCTAACCAGACCATCAGGGAGGGACGGAGGAGAAGAACATCATCCGATCGAGTTGTGAGGGAACACGAGAAACAGACACAACAGTTGTGGGTACTATCCCGTAAGCCCAGCAGGGGAGGACCACAACACACAAGCGCTAGCAGGTAGACATTGATTTCCACCTGCAAAGGGAATTCTGGAGGTGCCATTGGACCGGCCGGACTTGCGCAGCCTGGTTAACCGTATTCCGGATTGAGGACTTTGAGATCTTCAGTAAAGAGGTAAAGAGACTGCACCCCTGTGTCCTTGTGATTGATTGCGTCCTGCACCACACACCGAACTGTCACCCTTTTATTGGGCGCCCCTCAGCAGCAGGGTCACGGATCGGGCCTAGCCACCGTGACAACCCCAGAGCAGAGACTCAGAGGCCCGGTACCGGGTACCCCTCGGCCCTGCGGCGGTGGGGGCGCTGCAAAACTTGGCGTCACGAACAGGATCTACTTAAGCCTGAAGAATCAGGTCATGTGTGCCTTGGAACTGTGATTTATTATACTTGGACTGTGACTTATTGCAAAGACTGTGTATTGCCACTTGCCGCCAGAAGTTCCTGCCAAAACCGCCGCCATTGCAGCGCTAAGGAGAGCGCAGGAGAAGAAGAAGGGCGTGGAAGTGGACGTGAACAAGCTGAAGAGCGCGAAAGACAATGGCCGCCCAGTCTAAATATTTCGGCCCCTTGTGGACGTGTCCGTCAGCAGCCGAGATCCGCCTCCTGATCCTCAATGGTGGGCAGAGACAAAGAAAGCGAAACCGCCCACGAAGGAGAGAGCGGGAAAAGGACCAGGAAGAAGAAGTCAGCGACATGGAGGACGCCATGGCCAGCCACCCGGAGCCGGAGCGTGGGGTCGGAGCCGAGGACTCCCCCAGCTATCCGGAGAGGCACTGCAGCCAGACCTCCACAGTTGACGCTGACCTCCTGCAGACCGGAGCGGACGAGCTGATCCACCAACTCCTGCAGACGCAGCTGAGCACTGAGGCCGGGTGGAAGAAGACCATCATCGGGAGCCTCACCAGACATCTGTCGGCAGCCTCATCTGGTCCGGAGCAGGAAAGAAGTTCCAGCGCTCCAAAGCCAGAAAGTAAGGCCCTGCCAGAAAGCGAGATGCTGCAAACGGAGATGACAACGCCGCAGCGCAAGGCCCTGCAACCAGCGTTCCAGATCCCAGCGGGGACGGAGCAGATTGGCACCGGAGGGACCGCATCTGAAGCAGGTATGAAGGACGACCCTGCCCTGATGACTGACACCACTCCCGTGACTGCTAGTGTCACAGCTGCTGACTCCGTTCCAGTGACTGATCTTGCAGCAGCCGCTACCTCTGCTGCAGCAAATGCCCCTACTCAAGCTGCGCAGACCTCCATCGCTGTGCATGACCTATCCGTACATGAAAGACGGATTAACGGCGTTTGTCCAGCACTGGGTGCAACCCTGGACTTCACCCTTCCCGGGCCAAGAGGGGTTAAGTGCCAGGTGCAGCCCTGGAAGCCGTCCAACTAAACCTCGGAAACCTGAAACTGTAAATAATTAACTGTTTGTTTTTCTACTGTTTTGCTGCTAAAACCCGTCTAGGGTTATTCTTAAAGGGATCCCTTTGTTGACCCGGGATCCCTATTGCCTTTTGTTTGTTTTCTACTTTTTGCTTCAGTTATCGAGAGACTGCCGAATCATGGACGGTGAATGATTCAAAAACTGATTTTGTAAATAGTTTGCACCTTCTTAAAGGTGCTCTCTACTGGTTTTATATGAAGAAAGGACACTTTGCGAAGATACTGTTTTTGAAAACATCACTGGAGTCCTTATTGCAAACAGACTTGCAGCTTGAGAAGTTGCACTACCTCATAAAGACTTGGTCCCCTCTTAAAGGGAATGTTCATTGATAGTATTTAGAGAATGATGATGCTCTAAAAGGAAAAGTAATAATGCTGATATGTGAAAGTTAAATGTAACTAACTAGTTGATTGTAAGAAATGTTTAATGATGTTGATAGAAGAACGAGGACAGGAAGTGAACCCGTACGGGGTTAGTTAGTGAGTCCTCCTAGGAGCCATACAGAGATGGCTCAGTGATCTTGAACTGAAAGAAAAATGATATGTTCTATACTGTGTATAGTAGTGGAAGGACAGTAGGCCCGGGCAGAAAGGGGCGGTCCTGTACAGAAAGGAGAGGCAGCAGGCCTGGAGCAGTTAGGACAGGCGGTCCTGCAGATGTAAAGAAGGAGAATGCAAAAACGTTAAGTAGCCTTATAATGTCTTATAAGAAGGTCTTTAGTGGATTCAGCGAGTACATCCTTAAAGGCAAAGTTAAATTATTGTTCGAAAATGTTGCACTTAGTAGAATACCCGGTTGGGTAAGAAAAGTTATTTATAGTATTTAACCATGTTTGTAACGTTCAAGTGTCCTCACCTCCCATAAAGGGAAGCTCTGTTAAAAAGTTTACTTGTACTTGCATTTTCAAAATTGTATGTCTTTTTGCTAACCTGTATTGTTGTTTTCTTCCCAGTCCAGGAGTACTGGATTTAACCGGGGGGGAGTGCAGCGCCCCAGAGTCCTGGTCATTGCAGTACTGTTGCTCCGCCACTATGGGGGGCTATGGTACGCCTGATGGCACTGAAGGAGTTCATCTGACCAGGTATCACATACACCAATACATTTCACAGTCTGGCCTCCAGGGGGAGCTAAGGGTACTATTCATTAGGCCACTCCTCACAATCTGGTAAAACTGGGGGTTAGGCAGGAAGTTAGAGAGAAAGCTGACTGGGTTGGAACCAGGCAACACCTTGTGGCAGAGGGTGTTGTGGGGGAAGATTCGGTAGGGTCCCTGTCAGGGGTTGGATCCTGACAGAGGCCTGGCAACTAGGAAGAACGTTACGGGACCGTGCCTGCACGACATTGCGGCGGTGCCCCAAGAAAGGATAAGAAGCGAGATTTATTGTGCTGAGTGAGAAACGAGATCAAAGCAAAAAGGAGAAATTCCAGTAGGAGTCGTGCTGTAAGACCGAGGCAACATCCTACTGAGGCGCAATTTACCGGTGGCCGGAACGCCGAAGAAGTATAGAACTCCAAGCCATACTTCAAACCAACGGCAGGACAGTCAGTTACAGGCGGGCTGTCTCACATACATCACCTACGAAGACATAGGGGGCACACTAGGAGAGGGGCGACTCTAGGGTCCCGGAAGAGCTCCGAGCCTACCCGTCATACGGGTGCGTCCTAACCAGACCATCAGGGAGGGACGGAGGAGAAGAACATCATCCGATCGAGTTGTGAGGGAACACGAGAAACAGACACAACAGTTGTGGGTACTATCCCGTAAGCCCAGCAGGGGAGGACCACAACACACAAGCGCTAGCAGGTAGACACTGATTTCCACCTGCAAAGGGAATTCTGGAGGTGCCATTGGACCGGCCGGACTTGCGCAGCCTGGTTAACCGTATTCCGGATTGAGAACTTTGAGATCTTCGGTAAAGAGACTGCACCCCTGTGTCCTTGTGATTGATTGCGTCCTGCACCACACACCGAACTGTCACCCTTTTATTGGGCGCCCCTCAGCAGCAGGGTCACGGATCGGGCCTAGCCACCGTGACAACCCCAGAGCAGAGACTCAGAGGCCCGGTACCGGGTACCCCTTGGCCCTGCGGCGGTGGGGGTGCTGCATTAGTGTTCGGAGATTTAGTTTTCATCGCAGCAGCTGATTGATTTACAGCTACTAGCCAGACTGAGTACATGTGGGGGTTGCCTGGTTGCTAGAGAATCCCCACATGTCATCAAGCTGGCTAGTAGCTGTAAATCATTCAGCCCGAGCAACGAGTACACTTGCTCATTACTAATAAGGGTATATAAGCTTTGTTTCAGAGCAGGTCATAGACATAGTGTGCCGACAGGATACAGTGAACTCACCTTGGAGAACAGACACAGTGTGCCAACAGGATACAGAGAATTCTCATTGGAAAACAGAGACACAGTATGCCAACAGGATACACTGATCTCTCCTTGGAGAACAGAGACACAGTATGCCGACAGAATACAGTGATCTCTCCTTGGAGAACAGAGACACAGTATGCCAACAGAATACAGTGATCTCTCCTTGGAAAACAGAGACACAGTGTGCCGACAGAATACAGTGATCTTTCCTCTGAGAACCGAGACATAGTGTGCCAACAGGATACAGCGATTTGTCCTTGGAAAACAGAGACACAGTGTGCCAACAGAATACAGTGATCTCTCCTTGGAGAACAGAGAAATAGGGTGCTGACAGGATACAGTGAACTCTTCTTGCATAAAAGAGACACAGTGTGCTGACAAGATACAGTTAAAGGGTTATTTCCATCTTCTGATTCACTATGTCACTTACCCCATGTGCAGTAGCTTAGGTATTCATGGTTACGACCACTCATATAGTGACAGCGGTTACTAGTCGTAACTATTGGTGACTAAGCTACTGCAATGCCCTGGACACGGGGTAAGTGTAATAGTGAATCAGAAGAACTGTCCTACATTTCTAATTGGAGATATTTGCTAATATTATTATTATTGCACCTACTACATATTGGGATAGGATCTTGGAGATGGGAATACGAACTCTCCTTGGAGAACAGGGCTTCTTAAATCAATACCTTAGTGATTTTTTTTTAGATGATACATGAGTTTTGAGCAAATTACAAGAGGAAGTTGCATCTGACAGGTTTACAGGTAAGACGTGGCTTTCGGAGGGTATTTTTTAATCAGTTTTTATTTAGCTTTGAAACTTTTTTATCACTCACTTTTCAAAATCTCGTCAGAAAAAATGAAAAATCACAACATTTTTAGGTAAAGGCACCATTACACTGTATTCTTTAAGTCCCCATAATAATAATTTTATTTCTATAGCGCCAACATATTCCGCAGTACAGTACAATTGAGTGTGCCACATCTCCCTCAGGCCTCGCGCTTGACATAACACACTAGGCCTCATTTTGCCCATAGCAACCAATCACAGCACGGCTTTCATTTTATAAATAGCCCTGGTAAAATGAAAGCTGAACTGTTATTGGTTGCTATGGGCAACAGACAATTATGATAAATTTCCCAGTAACAAGACTTTCAGCGTCCATTCCTTAGACCCTGATTCTACATTCCTGCTCTCCCTTACCCCGCTATGAGAGCCATTACGCCCAATCAGCCATGTTTGCATACACTAAATATAAATACAAATTAAAGGGTATCGCCTAACAGATCCTCTTAAAGGGAAAGTACAACTAGAAACAATAAGTCTGCAAGACTTTCTGAAAGCGCCTTCTGAGATTTCGATCTTTATTTTATTAGCCATAGATGCTGAAAGGGAAGGCCTTTATTAAAGGGACACGTCATGTTGCATGTCAGTGGGGGCGGTCGCTGCCGTTTCCGACCAGCCAAAGTTGGCTCTGGTCTATGCTGTGAACACATTGCTATCCAGCCTCATAATTCATTTAAAGACCAGAAGGTGCAAAATTTGGCGAAAATAAGGACCCAGTGACATGATGACGATAATTGACATAGTAATAGTGGCCATTGTTTACTGCTTGCACCGTACGTATTACCAGCCATCGAGTCATAGGGTGATTTTTCAGGGGCATATTATTATTATTAATATATGAGGTTCATATGAAAGTGCAGAAAGGAAATGAAATGCGCTGCCGAAATGGTGGTTCATAAATGACCTTCACTACATGCAATCATCCTATCCATGAATTATCAAAAGCTCCATCAGCGAGTGCCATGGATTCCCATCATTCACATGGCCCTGAGATACGCTACCTGTAGGGCTCGATTATGAATGGGTACGGCGTCAACTGATGGTTAAGTGTTGTATAGTAGTGTGGTATAATGGCATGGTGGGGAATGGGTTAAACTTGCATTATATGGTGGAAACCAGGGACAATGGGGACGGATGGTACATAGTGGTGGTGATGGGGTCGCATGTTATACCCCAGGGGCAACGCAGCTGGATGCTATATAACAGGGGGTGATCGGGTCGGATGTCATATACCGGGCAGATGATGGGGCCGGATGTCATATATCGGGCAGGTGATGGGGCCGGATGTCATATACCGGGCAGATGATGGGGCCGGATGTCATATATAAGGCAGGTGGTGAGGCCGGATGTCATATACTGGACAGATGATGGGGCCAGATGTCATATACCGGGCAGGTAATGGGGCCGGATGTCATATGCCGAGCAGGTGACGGGGCCGGATGTCATATACCGGGCAGGTGATGGGGCCGGATGTCATATGCCGGGCAGATGATGGGGCCGGATGTCATATATCGGGCAGGTGATGGGGCCAGATGTCATATATATATCGGTCAGGTGATGGGGTCGGATATCATATGCCGGGCAGGTGATGGGGCCGGATGTCATATAACCGGGCAGGACATAGGGCTGGATGTCATATGCCGGGCAGGTGATGGGGCCGGATGTCATATACCGGGCAGATGATGGGGCCGGATGTCATATACCAGGCAGATAATGGGGCCGGATGTAATATACCGGGCAGGTGATGGGGCCGGATGTCATATACCGGGCAGGTGATGGGGTCGGATGTCATATATCCGGCAGGTGATGGGGTCGGATGTCATTTGCCGGGCAGGTGATGGGGCTGGATGTCATATACTGGGCAGATGATGGGGCCAGATGTCATATGCCGGGCAGGTGTTGGGGTCGGATGTCATATACTGGGCAGGTGATCGGGTCGGATGTCATACCGGGCAGATGATGGGGCCGGATGTCATATATCGGGCAGGTGATGGGGCTGGATGTCATATACCGGGCAGATGATGGGGCCAGATGTCATATACCGGGCAGGTGATGGGGTCGGATGTCATATATCCGGCAGGTGATGGGGTCGGATGTCATTTGCCGGGCAGGTGATGGGGCTGGATGTCATATACTGGGCAGATGATGGGGCCAGATGTCATATGCCGGGCAGGTGTTGGGGTCGGATGTCATATACTGGGCAGGTGATCGGGTCGGATGTCATACCGGGCAGATGATGGGGCCGGATGTCATATATCGGGCAGGTGATGGGGCTGGATGTCATATACCGGGCAGATGATGGGGCCAGATGTCATATACCGGGCAGGTAATGGGGCCGGATGTCATATACTGGGCAGATGATGGGGCCAGATGTCATATACCGGGCAGGTAATGGGGCCGGATGTCATATACTGGGCAGATGATGGGGCCGGATGTCATATATCGGGCAGGTGATGGGGCCGGATGTCATATGCCGGGCAGATGATGGGGCCGGATGTCATATATCGGGCAGGTGATGGGGCCGGATGTCATATGCCGGGCAGGTGATGGGGCCGGATGTCATATGCCGGGCAGGTGATGGGGCCAGATGTCATATACCGGGCAGATGATGGGGCCGGATGTCATATACTTTGCAGGTGATCGGGTCGGATGTCATATACCGAGCAGATGATGGAGCCGGATGTCATATATCGGGCAGGTGATGGGGCCGGATGTCATATACCGGGCAGATGATGGGGCCAGATGTCATATACCGGGCAGGTAATGGGGCCGGATGTCATATGCCGAGCAGGTGACGGGGCCGGATGTCATATACCGGGCAGGTGATGGGGCCGGATGTCATATACCAGGCAGGTGATGGGGCCGGATGTCATATGCCGGGCAGATGATGGGGCCGGATGTCATATATCGGGCAGGACATAGGGCTGGATGTCATATGCCGGGCAGGTGATGGGGCCGGATGTCATATACTGGGCAGATGATGGGGCCGGATGTCATATACCAGGCAGATAATGGGGCCGGATGTAATATACCGGGCAGGTGATGGGGCCGGATGTCATATACCGGGCAGGTGATGGGGCCGGATGTCATATATCCGGCAGGTGATGGGGCTGGATGTCATACTGGGCAGATGATGGGGCCGGATGTCATATGCCGGGCAGGTGATGGGGTCGGATGTCATATACTGGGCAGGTGATCGGGTCGGATGTCATACCGGGCAGATGATGGGGCCGGATGTCATATATCAGGCAGGTGGTGGGGCCGGATGTCATATACTGGGCAGATGATGGGGCCAGATGTCATATACCGGGCAGGTAATGGGGCCGGATGTCATATGCCGAGCAGGTGACGGGGCCAGATGTCATATACCGGGCAGGTGATGGGGCCGGATGTCATATACCGGGCAGGTGATGGGGCCAGATGTCATATGCCAGGCAGGTGAAGGGGTCGGATGTCATATACCGGGTAGATGATGGGGCCGGATGTCATATACCGGGCAGATGATGGGGCCTGATGACATATATCGGGCAGGTGATGGGGCCGGATGTCATATACCGGGTAGATGATGGGGCCGGATGTCATATATCGGGCAGGTGATGGGGCCGGATGTCATATACCGGGCAGGTGATGGGGCCGGATGTCATATATCAGGCAGGTGATGGGGCCGGATGTCATATACCGGGCAGATGATGGGCCGGATGTCATATATCGGGCAGGTGATGGGGCCGGATGTCATATACTGTACCAGGCAGGTGATGGGGCCAGATGTCATATACTGGGCAGATAATGGGGCCGGATGTCATATACCGGGCAGATGATGGGGCCGGATGTCATATACCGGGCAGATGATGGGGCCGGATGTCATATACCGGGCAGATGATGGGGCCGGATGTCATATATCGGGCAAGTGATGGGGCCGGATGTCATATACCGGGCAGGTGATGGGGCCGGATGTCATATACCGGGCAGGTGATGGGGCCGGATGTCATATCGGGCAGGTTATGGGGCCGGATGTCATATACCAGGCAGGTGATGGGGCCGGATGTCATATACCGGGTAGGTGATGGGGCCGGATGTCATATACTAGGCAGGTGATGGGGCCGGATGTCATATATCAGGCAGGTGATGGGGCCGGATGTCATATACCGGGCAGGTGATGAGGCTGGATATCATATACAGGGGCAATGGAGCTTACATGTTCTTTTCCAGGTGGTGATGGGGCCAAATATTATACCCCAGGGGCAATGGAGCTGGATTTTATATACTGGGGCAGTTGATGGGGCCAGATGTTATACCCCAGTGGCAATAGAGCTGGATGTTATATACTGGGGGGGTTATGTGGCCGGAAGTTATATAGCAAGATAGCAAGGGATTATGGCCGGATGTTATACAATGGAACTGAATGAGAAACCTAAATTCAATGATTAAGAAGTGTGTCGTTGATACTTTTCTCCATACAGTGTATATGACCCCCTCACTTTTCAGCAACAAACCAAATAATAGATTTTACTGCATTACATAAGTAAATCATTGGCTCAACGTGTAATGGGAGCAGACATGTAATGGGAGCAGACAAAGACTTCCTATGAGCTTACAAATCTAGGACCATTCATACAGACTGGCCCCGGGCCATACACATTGTAAGATCAAGAGTCAATGCCATTAGCGAGCTGTAGACTAGGGCTGTGCTTATTTATGGAAAAGGCTGAACAGTGAAGGGCATAGAAATCCTTTAATAGTTTTAATCATTCAAGTATAAAAAATGCTAATTTTGTAGCTTCATTAATTAAGTAGCTCTGAGAAATTATTTCTACAAACCATTTAGCATAATTTGATTCATGATCAGATGTGGATAGTTTGGTTTCTCCATTCACAGGGAAGACACAGCACATTTCAATAGTGGTTACACTTAAACAATCCCAACATTACTATTATCCAGTATGACTCTGTATAAAAAGTTAAGTAACTTTGTAAATACTTTATTCTTTTATCACTTCTAATGGAGACTAAAGTATTTACAAAGATACTCAACTTTTTATGGTGGACCCTCTATCTGTCTATATATACACATATACATATACATGCACACACTACTTGACAGGGTTGTTCGATTAGTGGTACTCTATTTTTATGCCTCCCTGCCCTGGATGAATTAATTTGAATGGTCCACATGTAATACCCCATTTCTCCTGCAGTGGCCACTGTATGACAGATGTGTAGATTTTAATTACCAGATCCACCTCGATCACTGATCATTTTTTAATTAGGCATAATTATTCATCACCCAGCTTTCCCAGATTCATGAATACAAAATCTGACTAAGCACACAGTGATACCACTCCCATTTCTGTATGAAACGATGAGGATTGTCTCAATGGAGTAGCTAGGCTTTTATCTAACCCATTTTGTGCCCTAGCCCTGTATCTAAATACCCTGATCATGGCTGGGTGGCTTGTTGGTGCCTTCCATTAGCATTCAGGCCAGGACACTTACCCACTGAGTCCCTTTCTCCTAGTTGTGCCCCTAGTTTACCCATGCAGGAGGCTAGCATATCTGAAGTCTGCCAAAGTACTTGCAAGTTTTACTTAGCGTTCCCTAAATGAGATAAAACTAAACTAGGGTTGGTCTCATATTCTGGATCCTTATCTGTTACCTAGAACCAAGGCCAGAGACTTGGAGGATCTATCACTGACTGATGTGGACTAAATATTTTATAAAATATAACTTTTAATTAACTAATTAAAAATCCAATATCCAATACTTAGTCCACCCCAATCAGTGATATATTGTTTAATTAATAGGACTATTGGAGTCTTATAAGTCCTCCTTCAGTGATTCCATAGACTTGGAAGACCCAGAACGTACTGTGTGTACTACCTTATTTCACCTGCGGAGGCACTGTAGGGAAATGAAACACTTGATGCCAGGATCTCACAATGTTTACAGCTAATTGTTGGTAATCTCAGTTGACATTCTTGTAATCAACCTATTTTGCAGAACTCTTCTAACTAAAAGTGTCTATCAAAAGCGGTCCACCCCCATTAAATCCAATTTTTGTTACTACAAGTACTTGACTCATCTCATTTTTTTTTTTTAAAAAAGATCCCTCTTTACTTTTAGCTTGTGGTTACATTACGACAGTGGCAGAATCGTCTGCATATTAAATATACCCGTGTTATACGACTCATTTAAAAGAACCCCGATGTCACCCGCTCTGCAGCGGCGCGGTCCAGTCAATAATAACGAGAAACTTTTAATGGGCTGCTGAAATCCTGATCACACAGCCTTTGAAATGCAATTTTTTTTTTCCTGCTTGAATTCGCAGCATGCCAGAGATAACATCTAATTAATGCTTAATATATGCACCTTTTCGTTATAGGGGCAACTAACGACTAAAACCCAGTGTAATGATGTAATCTAGCTTGTCAAAAATAGAGAGAAGGGACTTGGAGACAGAAGGCAGGGCAGTGTCAGGGGACCCCGGGTGACATGTCATCCTCTAATTAACTAAGTGTTCCTTTAAACTGTCAAAGTCAGCCATTGCCCCTGCCCCATCGCCTATAAATATTCATCTATGGCTGCCGCAACAACTCCCCGCTCCCATCCCCGGCGCTGTAGCGGAACATGTCTGCCCGACCGCCGCTCATCCCAGTTTTCACAGTCAAAGGCTTAAATTCTGTATAAACTAGCGTTGATCCACTTGGAGGGGGGGGAATTGATTTCCAAATAATTATAGACAGTCTATATTGAAAAACTAATTACATCTCTGCTGTTAGCAAAGTCAAAACTTGTTAGTCTCCATCACAAGTCATTGAGAAATAAAAATAATCTTTTTCCTGAAATCTTCAAGGGAAAAAAGTTAACGAGGGTCTCCAAACATTGCGGAACAAAAAAAATATATACTTTATGGATTATACCCTCACCTACTGTATCCTCACCCATCCCTTGTAGATTGTGAGCCTTCGCGGGCAGGGTCCTCTCTCCTACTGTACCTATTATGACTTGTATTGTTCAAGATTATTGTACTTGTTTTTATTATGTATACCCCTCCTCACATGTAAAGCGCCATGGAATAAATGGCGCTATAACAATAAATAATAATAATAATAATAATAATGATTATCTTATCTATAGGCCCCAATGCTCAGCAGGACTTTATTTGAATGGTCTACGTGTAATACTACATTTCTCCAGCAGTGGCCACTGTGGGATAAACGTGGAGGTTTCAATCAGCAGATCCTCGTCGATCAGTGATCATTTTTTTTTTAAATATTGTGAGCTTTATTTAAAGGGGTATCTCGAAAATCAAAATTCGAAAGTTTTCTCTCATTCTGTCCCTTATATTTTGAATTAAAGAGGTATTTCAAAAATCTAAATTCGAAAGTTTTTTCTCATTCTGTCCCTTTTATTTTGAATTGATCGACAGTGCACATGTTTGACCCCCAGCTCCATTGAAATGGGGGACATTGGACCCCTGATCTGCCGATTAGTGGGTGTCCCAGCCATCTAACACTTATCCTGGATAGATTTGTTAATGAGGAGACTGGGAAAGCCGAGTGAAAATAGATTATAATGGCTGACTGTATTGGCGCTCACCCAGCTTTCCCAGTTTCCTCAATATAGATCTGATTACTGGTTGTACAGTCATTTTTTTTTTACTTTTGCCATCTTTGAAGCACAGTATAGTGTGTAATAACAGAGCAGAAAGGTCGCCAGTCCGATATTCTGTGTGATTTCACTCAGATAGGGGAATAAATGGCAGCACAGATCGGTGATGTATATGTCATCCCCGCCGCTGTCAGCACCACAACCTTCCTGTTTGATGGAAATCCGCCCCCCTTTACACAAGGACCTTCTTAAACTGGCGGAGCACAAATGTTGAATATGTTGACTTGAAACGTCTGCAGGGAGCATATGTTACGGATCAAAGGACTCGCTGATTAATCCAACAGAGACACACGTCTGTCACATCGGTCATGCCACACTACACCATCCACAATTACCGCCAAGAAAGACTGCACCATGGCAGCAGCCCCCCATAACCTCAACCAAGAGCGATTCTCCCATCCACCCAAGTCATCCATCAGCATAGCCCGTTTACAGATAGTGGTTGGGATTAGAGGAAAATTAGCAAAATTAAAGGATTAGGCAATACCCGACATATGGTTTTGATAAATTGGACGTGGAATGACTATTGATAAAACTACTGAACATTTTTCAACACCAAGACGTAGAGGTAAATAATAAAACTCTGACTTCCTGCAGCCACCACTAGAGGGCACTTAGGAGCTTAGTGCATACAGGTTTATATTGAGCCCAATAATAATAATACAGTGCACAGTGAGGTCCCCCTAGTGGTGACTACAGGAAGACTGTATTTAAATGGGTTGTCCACTTTTGAGGACATTTTTTTCCCACTTAAGTACATAAATTTGGGGCTCGCTGACCTCCTTCCCAAAAATTGACAAGTATGTCCCAGTGTGATCTTTCCACCTGGAGGCCAGGGGCTCTTCTGTCCTGCCGGCCGCCCATCACTTTCCTCGCTCTTTTCATATGTGATATTTCTAAGATGGTATCAACATCACCCTGGAGTCTCGACTAACAAGTCACAGCTATCAGTCACCTGTCAGACATCTGCACCGGCCTCAGCGCTGACAGTCGTACTGTGAGAAACACGGAGGGACTGTACACATCAACATGCTGACATCTCCCAAAATAAAAAAAGACATAAAAAACGAAAGGAGTTTGGGGGAAGAGACGCATCAAATTATCCAACTCCCCCGGGTCATTATGGCATCGGAGAACTTCTCACTGCTGCCAAATTGTTTTTGCAAGACTGATCTTACAGGAGGAGCAATCCTGGCAAGTCCCAGGTGGCATCAGGTCCATAAAGTCAGTTTGATTAACTGCAGATCATGAATAAAACTGGTGGAGGGGGATCCAAACCTCGAAGGGTTAAAGGTGGTATCACTCACAGTGCTACATGTACTTCTATAGCTCAGTACTACTTCCATTGCACAGTCCTGCTTGTGTTATCAGTACCACTTATAGTGCCCAGTACTACTCCTAGTGCTACTTCTGGTGCCCAGTACTACTCCTAGTGCCCAGTACTACTCCTAGTGCTACTCCTGATGCCCAGTACTACTCCTAGTGCTACTCCTGATGCCCAGTACTACTCCTAGTGCTACTTCTGGTGCAGTTAACTACTCCTAGTGCCCAGTACTACTCCTAGTGCTACTTCTGGTGCCCAGTGCTACTCCTACTGCTCAGTACTACTCCTAGTACTACTTCTGGTGCCCTTTACTACTCTTAGTGCCCAGTACTACTCCTAGTGCTACTTCTGGTGCCCAGCGCTACTCCAAGTGCCCAGTACTACTCCTAGTACTACTTCTGGTGCCCAGCGCTACTCCTAATGCCCAGTACTACTCCTAGTACTACTTCTGGTGCCCTTTACTACTCCTAGTGCCCAGTACTACTCCTAGTACTACTTCTGGTGCCCAGTGCTACTCCTAGTGCTCAGTACTACTCCTAGTGCCCAGTACTACTCCTAGTGCTACTTCTGGTGCCCAGCGCTACTCCTAATGCCCAGTACTACTCCTAGTACTACTTCTGGTGCCCTTTACTACTCCTAGTGCCCAGTACTACTCCTAGTACTACTTCTGGTGCCCAGTACTACTCCTAGTGCTACTTCTGGTGCCCAGCGCTACTCCAAGTGCCCAGTACTACTCCTAGTACTACTTCTGGTGCCCAGCGCTACTCCTAATGCCCAGTACTACTCCTAGTACTACTTCTGGTGCCCTTTACTACTCCTAGTGCCCAGTACTACTCCTAGTACTACTTCTGGTGCCCAGTGCTACTCCTAGTGCCCAGTACTACTCCTAGTGCCCAGTACTACTCCTAGTGCTACTTCTGGTGCCCAGTGCTACTCCTACTGCTCAGAACTACTCCTAGTGCCCAGTACTACTCCTAGTGCTACTTCTGGTGCCCAGCGCTACTCCTAATGCCCAGTACTACTCCTAGTACTACTTCTGGTGCCCTTTACTACTCCTAGTGCCCAGTACTACTCCTAGTACTACTTCTGGTGCCCAGTACTACTCCTAGTACTACTTCTGGTGCCCAGTACTACTCCTAGTGCTACTTCTGGTGCCCTTTACTACTCCTAGTGCCCAGTACTACTCCTAGTGCTCAGAACTACTCCTAGTGCCCAGTACTACTCCTAGTGCTCAGTACTACTCCTAGTGCTACTTCTGGTGCCCATTGCTACTCCTAGTGCCCAGTACTACTCCTAGTGCTACTTCTGGTGCCCAGTGCTACTCCTAATGCCCAGTTCTACTCCTAGTGCTACTTCTGGTGCCCAGTGCTACTCATAGTGCCAAGAACTACTCCTAGTGCTACTTCTGGTGCCCAGTGCTACTCATAGTGCCAAGAACTACTCCTAGTGCTCAGTACTACTCCTAGTGCTGCTTCTGGTGCCCTTTACTACTCCTAGTACTCAGAACTACTCCTAGTGCCCAGTACTACTCCTAGTGCTACTTATGGTGCCCAGTGCTACTCCTAGTGCTCAGAACTACTCCTAGTGCTACTTCTGGTGCCCAGTGCTACTCCTAGTGCCCAGTACTACTCCTAGTGCTACTTCTGGTGCCCAGTGCTACTCCTAGTGCTCATAACTACTCCTTGTGCTCAGAACTACTCCTAGTGCTACTTCTGGTGCCCTTTACTACTCCTAGTGGCCAGTACTACTCCTAATGCCCAGTACTACTCCTAGTGCTCAGAACTACTCCTAGTGCCCAGTACTACTCCTAGTGCTACTTCTGGTGCCCAGTGCTACTCCTAGTGCTCAGAACTACTCCTAGTGCTCAGTACTACTCCTAGTGCTACTTCTGGTGCCCAGTACTACTCCTAATGCTACGTCTGGTGCCCAGTACTACTTCTAGTGCCCAGTGCTACTCCTAATGCTACTTCTGGTGCCCAGTGCTACTCCTAGTGCCCAGTACTACTCCTAATGCCCAATACTACTCCTAGTGCTACGTCTGGTGCCCAGTACTACTCCTAGTGCTCAGTACTACTCCTAGTGCTACTTCTGGTGCCCAGTACTACTCCTAATGCTACGTCTGGTGCCCAGTACTACTTCTAGTGCCCAGTGCTACTCCTAATGCTACTTCTGGTGCCCAGTACTACTCCTAGTGCTACTCCTAGTGCCCAGTACTACTCCTAATGCTACGTCTGGTGCCCAGTACTACTTCTAGTGCCCAGTGCTACTCCTAATGCTACTTCTGGTGCCCAGTGCTACTTCTAGTGCCCAGTACTACTCCTAATGCTACGTCTGGTGCCCAGTACTACTTCTAGTGCCCAGTGCTACTCCTAATGCTATGTCTGGTGCCCAGTACTACTCCTAGTGCCCAGTACTACTCCTAGTGTTACTCCTAGTGCCAACCCGCAGCATTTACTGCCCGTGTGCACCTACCCTGAAGGGACCATTGAAACAAGAAGGGATTGTCCAAAACTGAGATATTTAAAGTGACACCCCGGATGTACCCTAAATACCCATGTACAGTGATACGCTGATACATATGCAGCGCCCCAGAGTCCTGGTCGTTGCAGTACTGATGCTCCGCCGCTAAGGGGGGCTATGGTACGTCTGATGGCACTGAAGGAGTTCTTCTGACCAGGTATCACAGTCACCAATACACTTCACAGTCTGGCCTCCAGGGGGAGCTAAGGGTGCTATGTATTAGGCCACTCCTCACAATCTGGTAAAACTGGGGGTTGGATAGGAAGTTAGACAGAAGCTGACTGGGAATCGAACAGGCAACACCCTGTGGCAGAGGGTGTTGCGGGGAGAGACTCAGGGGGGTCCCTGTCAGGGGTGGGATCCTGACAGAGGCCTAGCGAACAGAGAGAACGTTACGGGACCGCGCCTGCACGAGATAGCGGCGGTGCCCTAAGAAAGGACAAGAAGTGAGGTTCATTGTGCTGAGTGAGAAACGAGATCACAGCAAAAAGGAGATAACACCAGTAGGAGTCGTGCTGTAAGACGAGGCAATATCCTACTGAGGCGCGTAGCCGGTGGCCGGAACGCCGAGGAAGTACTAGGCTCCAAGCCTTACTTCAAACCTACGGAAGGACAGTCAGCTATAGGCGGGCTGTCTCACACAAATCACCTACGAAGACACAGGGGGCAACAATAGGAGAGGGGCGACGCTAGAGTCCCGGAAGAGCTCCGAGCCTACCCGTCATACGGGTGCGTCCTATCCATAGCATCTGGGGGGACGAAGCAGAACATCATAATCGAGTTGTGAGGGAACTTCAGAAACAGACACAACAGTTGTGGGGACTATCCCGTAAGCACAGCAGGGGAGGACCACAACACACAAGCGCTAGAAGGTAGGCACAGATTTCCACCTGCAAAGGGAACTCTGGAGGTGCCATCGGACCGGCCGGACTTGCGCAGCCCGGTTAACCGTATTCCGGATTGAGGATCCTGAGGCCTTCAGTAAAGAGACTGCAACCTGGTGTCCTCGTTATTTACTGCGACCGACCTGCACCGCACCACGACAACATCATCACCATTCCCTCCACCTTTATTGTGCGCCCCTCAGCAGGGTCAAGGACCGGATCTAGCCACCGTGACAACCCCAGGACAGAGACTCAGAGGCCCGGTACCGGGTACCCCTCGGCCCTGCGACAGTGGGGGCGCTACACATACTTATAACTCCACATTATATATAAAAAAGGGAATATTAACTACCCCAGCAATTCTATTGCAATACTAATCTCAACCTGAAAATAAAAGTGGCGCTGTTTCTGAGAATAATAAACAAAATAAAATACTTTTTTTTCTCAAATTCACCATATTTTGGATGGTTTCTTTCCTTTCGTTACAAATGAAGTATATGAATGTTTTTAATCTAGATCCTGTTCAAAACGGAAAATTTGCAAAAATAAAAAAAATCTAGGGGAAAAAAAAAAGATTGAATTCTCCAACAGGCAGCGATAATTAACTACTTCGCAGATATGCAAATCTAATTATCAGTAAAATGCGTTCCCGTTCAGGATGAGACCCCCTCCTCCTCGGCGTTAGCTCCGCGCCCCTCCGAGATTTACAGTAGGACAATAAGAGGACACTTATTACTGTGTCAAATAAAAATAAATTGTGTTATTACGGCAGACGGCTAGGGGCCGAGCTGGGAAGGCCTGCTGCTTATCATCCACCGACGCATTCATTCCCTTTAATCTTTCCCTTTTTGCTCCGCGGCTTTATTGCTTGTTATCGCCATCCAACACCAACATTAACACTTCAGCCCGAAAGACAATTCACGGCCAATGAAAAACACCACCAGGACGTCCCCGCAGGGAGCTGTGTACATAGCTGACAATGCCCAGCTCATACCTGTCACCGAAAAATGTCATAACCTTTTCTTATTAATTGCTTGCAAACTACTGTATATCTCTTCCTTAAAAGGATTGTCCACTAGTGATGAGAAAGCGTGGATGGATAAGGTGTTATCGGAGCATGCTCGGGTGCTAACCGAGCGTCTTCGGCGTGATCAAATAATAGGTTCGAGTCCCCGCGCCGTCATGCCTCGTGGCTGTTCGACAGCTGCAACACATGTAGGGATTGCCTAATAGGCAATATTATATTTTATGATGGCGGAGATACATTTTAATTACGTATTTGCATGCAAAAAAGTCCCAAAAAATTACAACTGTACCCAGGGGGGCCAGAGAACCCTTCTGCACAAAAATAGGTTGGTGTCTTCGGACATAAATTTCCTTCCACCCAATATTGACGGCTCACCAGGGGTCCGTACCAGTAACTGGAGACACAATAAGAGGCTCACACTGGTGACCGCTCCTTTCGAGTGGATTTTAATGACCGCTCCAGTCCTATAAGCAGCAGCCTGATGGCCAGTGAATGGGCTACTGCCGGTACTAATGAAGGAGCTGCTCCTCCATCAGGGAGAGACTTAACAGCTTTATGGCTTATAGTTAAATGCGTCGGCGTTCCCCCACCTGCTCCGCGCAGACTGTTTTGTTTGCACCAGCGGAATGATTCTTAATTACACTTAATTTGCACTTATATCCCTCATTTCCTGCTCGCCCCGCTCCGCTCCCGCACTCCGGTTGCAGCTCTATTAACAAAATGAACAGCTTCAGTGTTTTAAAACCCGACGCGTTTTTTGGCTATAAACACTGGGTTATTTAAGATTACACATGGGGTAAATGAAGTTTTCTACCTTTGGGAGTCGTCGCCAGTGCGGGACCAGTCAGAAAAGTCTCCATTATATTTGTAGCCACCTGGAGATTTTCAATGGGTTCATTTAGAGGAGTAATCCAGGTTTATATTTCAGGACAATGCATTCCTTATTTTCTTGTATGGTTATAACGTTTTTACAATTTATCTTCCCTATCAATTTTTCATGATTTTCCAAATCTGTTTGCTTGAATAGAAACCTTGAAAAGGTAATTCGGGGGGTTTTGATGGCACGTGTCCTCAGGTTTGCCAATCGTGCAGGTACATGGGGAGTAGATGTCACTGGCGATGCTCACCTCCTCATGTGGAAGTGAATAGTAGCCACCAGGGCTGTGGAGTCAGAGTCGTGGACTTGGAGTCGGAGCCCATTTTGGTGAAGTCGAAGTCATGGAAATTGAGCAGTCAGACTTGGAGGTTTGTCTTACCGACTTCACAACCCTGTCAGGGCTGTGGAGTTGGAGTCGTGGAGTAAGAGTAGGACCCCATTTTGGAGGACTCGGAGTCGGTGTCATGGAAATTGAGGAGTTGGAGGTTTGGCTTACCAACTTCACAGTCATGTCAGAGCTGTGGAGTCAGAGTCGTGGAGTCAGAGCCCATTTTGGGGGAGTCGGTGTCATGGAAATTGAGGAGTCGGAGGTTTGGCTTACCGACTTCACAGCCCTTTCAGGGCTGTGGAGTCGGAGTCGTGACGTCGGAGCCCATTTTGGGGGAGTCGGTGTCATGGAAATTGAGGAGTCGGAGGTTTGGCTTACCGACTTCACAGCCCTTTCAGGGCTGTGGAGTCAGAGTCGTGACGTCGGAGCCCATTTTGGGGGAGTCGGTGTCATGGAAATTGAGGAGTCGGAGGTTTGGCTTACCAACTTCACAGTCATGTCAGAGCTGTGGAGTCAGAGTCGTGGAGTCAGAGCCCATTTTGGGGGAGTCGGTGTCATGGAAATTGAGGAGTCGGAGGTTTGGCTTACCGACTTCACAGCCCTTTCAGGGCTGTGGAGTCGGAGTCGTGACGTCGGAGCCCATTTTGGGGGAGTCGGTGTCATGGAAATTGAGGAGTCGGAGGTTTGGCTTACCTGTCAGGGCTGTGGAGTCGGAGTCGTGGAGTCGGAGCCCACTTTGGTGGAGTCGGTGTCATGGAAATTGAGGAGTCGGAGGTTTGGCTTACCGACTTCACAGGCCTGTCATGGCTGTGGAGTCGGGGAGTCGGAGCACATTTTGGTGGAGTCAGAGTCGGAGTCATGAAAATTGAGAAGTCGGAGGTTTGGCTTACCGACTCCATAGACCTGGTAACCAGCGAACAACCCTTTCGGGGCTGTAAATTTGGCTACAACACAGGGCTAGTGGCATAGATCGCTGGTAAATTGCAGCATAAAGCAAGTGAACGGGGCCACATTACTACCCCGAGGATACTGCAGCCGTGACAAGCAAGTCGCAAAAAGTCTAACATTGTCAGATTTGTCGCGGTTGCAGCCGCCTCGTGGACCCCATTACACTATTGCGTTGCGATGTAGCAGCGACACATAGCAAATTTTGGCCATTCGACAGGTGTTGGAACCAAAGCTGCAGTGCAGCCCCAGCCTTAGGGATTATTCAGATGTCCGCTTTTCACGTATGAGCGCTATCACTGTTTTTTACGGATAGCTCCCGTAACCTGTTATAGTCTATGGGACCATGCCGTGATTGTTCACGGAACTAAGTGGTTTGGGTAAAGTCTAGGAGATATGTCCAATTATGATTGCAGCAGACTCCTCTGTCACTATAGAAATGCAATATCATAGAGACGTAATGACGAAAGTTTAGGAGAATAAGTTAGTGCCCAATTCCTGGCATTAAAGGGGCATTCCGGCTATTACAAGTTATTACCCATCCATTGGGTAAGTTATAACTACTATATTAATGGGGGTCCGACTGCTGAAACCCTCACCGATCTATTAGTTATAACCTAGAAATAGAGGAGTATATTGTGCCATCAGCCATGGTCGAGCTCGCGGTCGTAGTGGGATCCTCCATCCTCCTCTCTCTTTGAAAGTAAATATTGTAGTCTGCGGAGGATTGTGGATAATTATCCGGGAGCGGGGCTGTTTATGTCATTAAATATGAATACCGCCAGCTGAAAGAGGCTGGCAGCGAGTGCCGCTTGTGACTGACGGAGATGATGACACACAGCGTGAGGCTTAATGTCAGGCTGGGGCGGCAAAGCCTACATGGCACGCTGATCGGAGAGCGATAGGTGGCGGGGTCATATTTGCTTCTGGGTTCCTTTCACTCAACTTTTGGCAGCTGCGGAGTCTCAAGAAGTTGATGATTGAATTGTTTTCTTGCTTCTTCGAAATAAAGAAAAATCGTCACGCCTGAAGAAAGTGGCCAAACTTAAGAAATGTTTTACTATAACACTTTATAAGCTGAGGTGGAAGTGGAGGTGGTGTTAAAAGCGTGGCACCTCCTGCCCAAAGATTGCCACTAGTTCACAGAAAACTGAAGAAGCAAAGGGATCCAATAGAATTATAAGTACTGATATAGGTGGCAGAAAATACTGAGTACAACACTCACGTTGGGATATGCCTCAATTCACACTGCCCGCATTCTCCACCAAATGTAGTGCTGTGGTGTTCACACCGTGCAGTAATGAGGCAGTGACCCAGGAAAGTTCACAGCAAACGTATTTAATGTCCAAACAATTCACACAATGAACAGCACACGGTATCCTCCAGATCGCAGCAGGGGCATCACAACAGTCGGCTACCGAGGGCGACTGCACCACCGTATAAAGCTGAGGGGTGCCAGGCGTTTGCTGCTCTTGGCTTTGTGTTGCCTCACACAAGCTGGACACTGCAGAGCCACCTGCTCTGCTGCTTGCAAACAAACACTGACACATCCAACCATTTACTGCAGGGTCTTTAAATAGAATCTGTGACCACGGGCCACTTGTAAAACCCGGCCTGGAGGAAGCAAATTGCCCCACTACCATCCTGTAGTTCGCTCCAAAAATAAAAGCCCTTAATGGGTTTTATTAAACATTGCCTTGGTCAAATAACTTGACCAGGTCCACACTTACTTTTATTTTTATAGCTACAGCTATGCTTTTGGCTGTAATGCACTCCAGCGGGTTTAATACTCTTCTGTGCGCATCCTGGGAGATACATAGCGACCCTCGCATATAACACCTGTCACTGCTTCACAGAGGACTCAGCATGTCCATATATTATGTAGACAACCTATTCATTTCAATGGGCCAACAGTAGATGCCTTAATAACAATGTTCCAGTTAAAGCCATAACTGCTTGTCATTGATGCCCCAAACCAAATATCCGAACCCCAATTAGATGCCTCAGAAAATACATCCTATAGAGTCCTCCATATTAATATGCAGTCATAGAAAGCATCGTGTGTGCCACCTCTAGCACCAGCTAGGCTCACTACAATGGGCAAAGCACAGAAGCTCTGCAGGCACAAGTGTAGAATTCCCCTATGGCACCATCACGAAGCATTGCATGGTCCCCATTGACATCTATGTACTCCACGGACACGCTGGGTCCTCCAGAGAGGCTCTTTGAAGTCCTTCTTCACAACCCCTTTAACAAATACATTTCTTGAACATTAGGGAAAATGTTCTACTTATTTACCTTCTGAAAAATAATAATTCCCCAATCAGCTCTGTGACTGTTCACATGCCGCAGTAAAAAGCCAATAGCTCTGCTGAATGTTAACTCATTGTTTATAGGCCGGCACATGGCAGCGTCGCCCTATATCAGCTATTTCCCTGTCTAAACACAATTCCACTAGTAACAAGCTATTTTTAATGAGCCCCGCATACGCCCCGCTCCCCCGAGATCCATCTCCGATCTTATAAATAAGAGGAAATTTGTATCACCCATAAAATCGCCTCATTATTTTAATTTAATTTAAATTTCCCTTATATTTTGTAGGTGTAAGTCCATTATAATAACATATGTGAGAGCAGCATTACCGGGCAGTCACAAGGATGCAGGAGGGGAAGTGCACATCTTAGCCAAATGTTTCAGCCAGAGCACTACCATATATACTGTGTGCCCACTTACTTAGCACTGCTATATAGTGACAAAATAAGACTTTCACAAATAAAGCCTACACGATACCACCATATAGTGCCAAAATAGGACTTTCACAAAAAGCCTTCATAATATCGCCAAATGTGACATTGATAAAAAAGCTTACATAATACTGCTAAATAGTGCCAAATATGACTTTCCTATAAAGCCTACATAGTAGCAACATATGATACCAAATAATGACTTTGATAAAAAGTTTACATAATAGCACCATACAATGGTAAAATATGACTGCCATAGAGACCATATATTTCCAGAATAGCAATGCAGCGGTTTTCCCTGTAACTCGGGACCGGTGCAGCGGTTTTCCCTGTAACTCGGGGCTGATGCAGCGGTTTTCTCTGTAACTCGGGGCCGGTGCAGCGGTTTTCCCTGTAACTCGGGGCCGATGCAGCAGTTTTCTCTGTAACTTGGGGCCGATGCAGCAGTTTTCTCTGTAACTTGGGGCTGATGCAGCAGTTTTCCCTGTAACTCGGGGCCGATGCAGCGGTTTTCTCTGTAACGCGGGGCCAATGCAGCAGTTTTTTCCTGTAACTCGGGGCCGATGCAGCAGTTTTCTCTGTAACTTGGAGCTGACGCAGCAGTTTTCTCTGTAACTTGGGGCCGATGTAGCGGTTTTCCCTGTAACTTGGGACTGATGCAGCAGTTTTCTCTGTAACTCAGGGCTGATGCAGCGGTTTTCCCTGTAACTCGGGGCTGATGAAGCAGTTTTCCCTGTAACTCGGGGCCGATGCAGCAGTTTTCTCTGTAACTTGGGGCCGATGCAGCGGTTTTCCCTGTAACTCAGGGCTGATGCAGCGGTTTTCCCTGTAACTCGGGGCTGATGAAGCAGTTTTCCCTGTAACTCGGGGCCGATGCAGCAGTTTTCTCTGTAACTTGGGGCTGATGCAGCAGTTTTCTCTGTAACTTGGGACTGATGCAGCAGTTTTCTCTGTAACTCGGGGCTGATGAAGCGGTTTTCCCTGTAACTCGGGGCTGATGCAGCGGTTTTCTCTGTAACTTGGGGCCAGATGTAAACTCCCCGATCTGATCTTATAGCAGGAGATGAGTATATAGTGCTGTATTACTTGCTGGATCATTTCTGCTTTGTAACCATATAGAACACTGGTGGTCTTGATTGCAGCTTTGGATGTGAATGGAGAAGAAAACAAAGTAGCACAAGATTGGGCCACAAGTTAAAGCAATATGATTTTGCACATTTTACGGCATATTGATTTCACAGCATCGCCATTGAGTGCCTAGAGATCATACACACTGGAGTTGGGGGCATTCGGGGGGCAGACAGAGCGCAGCAGCCGCACTCTCTGTATAGAAACAAACCTCATCAAATCCCTTCTATCAACTCAGCCCATGATTGATTTTTCTTTTACATGTCAATTCAAAACAGCGTTTTAGCACGTAGAGCCGCGGCGCAGATAAGTACCGCAATAAAGCAAGCAATCACAGAACATTGTGCTGTGCAGAAATGTACAATTACCAGCCCGGCATTAAGGCAAGATCGCATAATGGGCTGATAAATGCACCAAGGGGGGAAGAAGTGAGCTCCTTTATTATCCCAGGGCTAAAATAGCTCTTCAGCGCTCAGGACCCAAGTTAACCCCTACATTGCCTTGGGGGGGTGCGCGACCCACAGCTCAAATCCTGAATTTCATGGTGGCTTAATACTAATTTCCTTCCATCCTGTTCTTATTACCTTAGAAAGTCCAGTAATCTCAGAAAGAGAACAGAAGAAGTTACATTGTATCGTGAGTTCTCCTGTTATTGTTCTATTTATGTAAACGATACATAGATGTCAGATTGCTTAAGGGTAAGTTCCGGACAGGCATTTCCTCTGCTGACCTCCCATAGTAATACTGATGTGAAAATGGTCCTGTTAGGCATCCCCATAACAATGACACATAAGATAAGAGTCACAGTGCCCCCATAACAAGCACAGCCAAAGTGCCTCATAATTATAGCCACAGTGCCCCCATAACAGGCACAGCCAAAGTGCCTCATAATTATAGCCACAGTGCCCCCATAACAGGCACAGCCAAAGTGCCTCATAATTATAGCCACAGTGCCCCCATAACAGGCACAGCCAAAGTGCCTCATAATTATAGCCACAGTGCCCCCATAACAAGCACATCCAAAGTGCCTCATAATTATAGCCACAGTGCCCCCATAACAAGCACATCCAAAGTGCCTCATAATTATAGCCACAGTGCCCCCATAACAGGCACAGCCAAAGTGCCTCATAATTATAGCCACAGTGCCCCCATAACAGGCACAGCCAAAGTGCCTCATAATTATAGCCACAGTGCCCCCATAACAGGCACAGCCAAAGTGCCTCATAATTATAGCCACAGTGCCCCCATAACAAGCACATCCAAAGTGCCTCATAATTATAGCCACAGTGCCCCCATAACAAGCACATCCAAAGTGCCTCATAATTATAGCCACAGTGCCCCCATAACAGGCACAGCCAAAGTGCCTCATAATTATAGCCACAATGCCCCCATAACAAGCACATCCAAAGTGCCTCATAATTATAGCCACAGTGCCCCCATAACAAGCACAGCCAAAGTGCCTCATAATTATAGCCACAGTGCCCCCATAACAGGCACAGCCAAAGTGCCTCATAATTATAGCCACAGTGCCCCCATAACAGGCACAGCCAAAGTGCCTCATAATTATAGCCACAGTGCCCCCATAACAGGCACAGACAAAGTGCCTCATAATTATAGCCACAGTGCCCCCATAACAGGCACAGCCAAAGTGCCTCATAATTATAGCCACAGTGCCCCCATAACAGGCACAGCCAAAGTGCCTCATAATTATAGCCACAGTGCCCCCATAACAGGCACAGCCAAAGTGCCTCATAATTATAGCCACAGTGCCCCCATAACAGGCACAGCCAAAGTGCCTCATAATTATAGCCACAGTGCCCCCATAACAGGCACAGCCAAAGTGCCTCATAATTATAGCCACAGTGCCCCTATAACAAGCACAGCCAAAGTGCCTCATAATTATAGCCACAGTGCCCCCATAACAGGCACAGCCAAAGTGCCTCATAATTATAGCCACAGTGCCCCCATAACAGGCACAGACAAAGTGCCTCATAATTATAGCCACAGTGCCCCCATAACAGGCACAGACAAAGTGCCTCATAATTATAGCCACAGTGCCCCCATAACAGGCACAGCCAAAGTGCCTCATAATTATAGCCACAGTGCCCCCATAACAGGCACAGCCAAAGTGCCTCATAGTTATAGCCACAGTGCCCCCATAACAGGCACAGCCAAAGTGCCTCATAGTTATAGCCACAGTGCCCCCATAACAGGCACAGCCAAAGTGCCTCATAATTATAGCCACAGTGCCCCCATAACAGGCACAGGTTATCTGGGAGAACAGTAAGTGGAAATGTCTCCAATCTGCACCAGGTCCTCGAGTGATTTGTAAGAAAACTTTCCTACATAGTAAATATCCCAGCGCTGCTGTAAACCGCCTTTCACTATATGTCAGTTTTTGCGGCATAATTTGTCCCCCCGTCCTCTCTATGCATTTTTTTTTTTACTTCTGCTCATCTCATTAAGCCGTAATCTTGTCTCTCAGGACGAGAGCGATAAATATTTTATATTTGCATGCTCCAGGATATAAATAAGCGGCAATAAAACGGCGGCTTATTAACATCTTACAGTAAAAGCCGTCCGCACGGGGAACGGTTCAGACGTGTCTATAAGTGTAATTGATGAGAGTGTTTATCGCACCGGATCTCCGTCCCCCCGGAACCTGAAATGGAATTGCGAGTTACGTCTTCTCCGTGGATATTCCCTCGCACGGCGTTACGCCAATAAATGGGAGTTGTGAGCAGATTCCTCTGTGGTTACCGCTATCCAAACATCTGTACTAGGAAGAGATGGAAGAAGAATGACAGCTCCCTACCATCAAGGAGAAAACCCGGAAAGACAGAGCAAGGCCGCTACAAATATGTTCAACAGTTGCCTAGGAACTACAAGTCTCAGAAGTAAACATAACAAAGAACATTGAGAAACGAAAGGGCAATGCCAGCTACATTGGAAACTTTCCATCTTAGTTCATACTACTCTATATAGGAGCAGTATTATAGTAGTTATATTCTTGTACATAGGGGGCAGTATTATAGTAGTTATATTCTTGTACATAGGAGCAGTATTATAGTAGTTATATTCTTGTACATAGGAGCAGTATTATAGTAGTTATATTCTTGTACATAGGAGCAGTATTATAGTAGTTATATTCTTGTACATAGGAGCAGTAGTATAGTAGTTTTATTCTTGTACATAGGAGCATTATAGTAGTTATATTCTGGTACATAGGAGCAGTATGATAGTAGTTATATTCTTGTACATAGGAGCAGTATTATAGTAGTTATATTCTTGTACGTAGGAGCAGCATTATAGTAGTTATATTTTTGTACATAGGGGCAGTATTATAGTAGTTATATTCTTGTACATAGGGGCAGTATTATAGTAGTTATATTCTTGTACATAGGGGCAGTATTATAGTAGTTATATTCTGGTACATAGGGGCAGTATTATAGTAGTTATATTCTGGTACATAGGAGCAGTATTATAGTAGTTATATTCTTGTACATAGGGGCAGTATTCTAGTAGTTATATTCTTGTACATAGGAACAGTATTATAGTAGTTATATTCTTGTACATAGGAGCAGTAGTATAGTAGTTTTATTCTTGTACATAGGAGCATTATAGTAGTTATATTCTGGTACATAGGAGCAGTATGATAGTAGTTATATTCTTGTACATAGGAGCAGTATTATAGTAGTTATATTCTTGTACGTAGGAGCAGCATTATAGTAGTTATATTATTGTACATAGGGGCAGTATTATAGTAGTTATATTCTTGTACATAGGGGCAGTATTATAGTAGTTATATTCTTGTACATAGGGGCAGTATTATAGTAGTTATATTCTTGTACATAGGAGCAGTATTATAGTAGTTATATTCTTGTATATAGGGGCAGTATTATAGTAGTTATATTCTTGTACATAGGGGCAGTATTATAGTAGTTATATTGTTGTACATAGGAGCAGTATTATAGTAGTTATATTCTTGTATATAGGGGCAGTATTATAGTAGTTATATTCTTGTACATAGGAGCAGTATTATAGTAGTTATATTCTTGTACATAGGAGCAGTATTATAGTAGTTATATTCTTGTATATAGGGGCAGTATTATAGTAGTTATATTCTTGTACATAGGGGCAGTATTATAGTAGTTATATTCTTGTACATAGGAGCCGTATTATAGTAGTTATATTCTTGTACATAGGAGCAGTATTATAGTAGTTATATTCTTGTACATAGGGGCAGTATTATAGTAGTTACATTCTTGTACATAGGAGCAGTATTATAGTAGTTATATTCTTCTACATAGGGGCAGTATTATAGTAGTTATATTCTTGTACATAGGAGCCGTATTATAGTAGTTATATTCTTGTACATAGGAGCAGTATTATAGTAGTTATATTCTTGTACATAGGGGCAGTTTTATAGTAGTTACATTCTTGTACATAGGAGCAGTATTATAGTAGTTATATTCTTGTACATAGGAGCAGTATTATAGTAGTTATATTCTTGTACATAGGGGCAGTATTATAGTAGTTACATTCTTGTACATAGGAGCAGTATTATAGTAGTTATATTCTTGTACATAGGGGCAGTATTATAGTAGTTATATTCTTGTACATAAGGGCAGTATTATAGTAGATATATTCCTGTACATAGGGGCAGTATTATAGTAGTTACATTCTTGTACATAGGAGCAGTATTATAGTAGTTACATTCTTGTACATAGGAGCAGTATTATATTAGTTATATTCTTGTACATAGGGGCAGTATTATAGTAGTTATATCCATGTATATAGGGGGCAGTATTACAGTACATTATTTTACTTATGTATTTGCTTACATTGTACTGAACACACATGGTTTCTTAGTGGCCAAATCAATCCTTTTTTCTCAATAGCCATGATGTTCTGCGGTACCCGTATCTTACCTGCTACAATTATTTTTCTGCTGCATCCGTTTCCATTTCTCAGTTATTACAGTGATGTGTGGTAATTACTATTGCTGAGTAAACCACTACTTTTTATCTTCTTTGTGGTCAGGCCCACAAATGTCCACTTCCTGTGCAGCAATTCTGCACATTGTTAATATCCCGCCCCTTTAAGGCACAAGCTTTGGGGTCCGAGAGGGAAAACTGATAACTGCAGCCACATGACAGATGGAGTGATAAAGCAAAATCATTTCTTCTTGCCCACAGGATAATCTTTTCAGGTTCAATAGGTAGCGGGCAATTACAATTAAGTTCTATGGTCGTTGACGAACGCCGATCATTTACAGGAATAAGAGCATAGGCCTCGCGACAAGATCTGCCACGTCGCCTGACAATTACCATTTATCAACCACCGTGCTATCCTTGGGCCATGTATTCATCAAATGAACATTGATTTAAGCCAAGGGTTGGGCAGAACTGGGACATATTACCTTTAAATTCGACCGGGAACAGAGAAATCAAATAAGGGAAAAAAAAAAATCACCCGTAGCGACATCAATTTTCACCGCGATACGCTAACATCATGTTTTTATATTTGCTTTTCTTCAAGGAACACAATAGGTGTCAGGTCAGGAGTAGTCTTGTACTAAAAACAAACAAAAAGTTAAATATATATATATATAAAGCTGAATGTGTGTATGTGTGTATGTGTGTATGTATGTATGTATGTATGTCCGGGATTGGCATCTGAACCGTCGCAGCTACAGCCACAAAATTTGGCACAGTCACACGTCTGGACCCCGAGAGCGTCATAGGCTATGTTGTGAGGTGAAATTTTAACCCCGCGCTTTCCAATTCACCAAACAATTTTGCCCCTATCTACATAATGGGGAAAAAATGAAAGGAAAAGTGTTGGAGGCAAATTAACAGCTGCCAGATGTGAACAAGGGGGACTTAAAGAATGACAGCGATGGCGCCAAAGAGTATATACTGTACAGTTGCTAAGGTGGGGCCCCGACATGGGATAATCACCACACCACCACGGGGATATGAACACACACACAAAATGCGCCACACACTACCACGTGCTCGAACACATATACCACCCTCAGCGCACATTTCACCACACATACACCAACCTCGCCACATAAAAGTCGAAACACAAAAGTCGCCGCTCAAAACTCGCCATGCGCAAAACTCTCCACATGCAAAACTCGCCACACGTGCAAAACTCGCCACATGGAAAACTCGCCACGCGCAAAACTCTCCACGCGCAAAACTCACCACACGTGCAAAACTCACCTCATGGAAAACTCGCCACACGCAAAACTTGCACACGCGGAAAAATTGCCACATGCACAAAAGTTGCAACACATGCAAAAGTTGCCTCACACAAAACTTGCACATACTCAAAAGGCACCACACATAAAACTCGCCACGCGCAAAACTTGCTGCACACAACTTGCTACACTAACCTGTCACATGCAACTCGACACACAAAAAGTTGCTACACGCATGTCGCCACACAAAACTCATCTCACAAAAGTCGCTACATGCATGTCGCCACACGCAACTCAACACACACAACTTGACACACGAAACTCGCCCTAAAACACACACAAGTCTGGTATTATCCTTCAAAAATAAAAATCTGATTAATAAGCTGACAAACTACAAGAGCAACAAATGTACCATATAGGAATCTGGCAGCTGTCAGTCACATGACCTGTCTATTATGTGTATGTGTGAGCTAATATATACTGCCAGGGGGTGGGCTTACTGTTGGCTGGGGATTTGCAGCGCCCCAGAGTCCTGGTCGTTGCAGTACTGTGGCTCCGCCACTAAGGGGAGCTATGGTACGTCTGATGGCACTGAAGGAGTTCATCTGAGCAGGTATCACAGACACCAATACATTTCACCGCCGGGCCTCCAGGGGGAGCTAAGGGTTCTATTCATTAGGCCACTCCTCACACACTGGTAAAACTGGGGGTCAGGCAGGAAGTTAGAGAGAAAGCTGACTGGATGGGAACCAGGCAACACCTTGTGGCAGAGGGTGTTGCAGGGGAAGATTCGGTAGGGTCCCTGTCAGGGGTGGGATCCTGACAGAGACTTGGCAACTTGAGCGAACGTAACGGGACCGTGCCTGCTCAGTATAGCGGCGGTGCCCAAGGAAGGATTAGAAGCGAGATATATTGTGCTGAGTGAGAAACGAGATCACGCAAGAGGAGAAATACCAGTAGGAGTCGTGCTGTAAGATCGAGGCAACATCCTACTGAGGCGCAAACTACCGGTGGCCGGAACGCCGAAGGAAGTAGAATAACATTCAGCTTCAGGCAATACTTCGAACCTACGGCAGGACAGTCAGTCATAGGCGGGCTGTCTCACCTAAATCACCTATGCAGTCTTGGGGGGCAACTTGTGGAGAGGGGCGACTCTAGGGTCCCGGAAGAGCTCCGAGCCTACCCGTCATACGGGTGCCGTCCTAACCGTAACATCAGGGAGGGACGGAGGATTAGCAGAACATCATCTAATCGAGTTGTGAGGGAACTTAAGAAACAGACACAACAGTTGTGGGGACTTTCCGTAAGCACAGCAGGGAAGGACCGCAACACATAGCGCTAGCAGGAAGGCACAGATTTCCACCTGCAAAGAGAACTCTGGAGGTGCCATTGGACCGGCCGGACTTGCGCAGCCTGGTTATCCGGGATCTGGACTGAGGACCCAGAGATCTTCAGTAAAGAGGTAAAGAGACTGCAACCTGGTGTCCTCGTTATTTACTGCACCGCACCACCACACTATCCACATCTATCATTGACTGTGCGCCCCTCGGCAGGGTCACGGACCGGGCCTAGCCACCGTGACAACCCCAGAGCAGAGACTCAGAGGCCCGGTACCGGGTACCCCTCGGCCCTGCGGCAGTGGGGGGGGGGGGGCGCTACAGATTTATCAGGCTGCCAATTTAGCTTACAAATACTGAGGTAAAAATACTGACCAAATAACGTGTGAACGAGGTCTAATACAGGAGGAGATGACATACAGATATATACTATATACCGGAGATGACACACAGGTATATACTATTTACAGGGGAGATGACACACAGGTATATACTATATACAGGAGGAGATGACACACAGATATATACTATATACAGGAGAGATGACACACCGGTATATACTATATAGAGGAGGAGATGACATACAGGTACATACTACATACAGCAGGAGATGACATACAGATATATACTATATACAGGAGGAGATGACACACAGGTATATACTATTTACAGGGGAGATGACACACAGGTATATACTATATGCAGGAGGAGATGACACACAGATATATACTATATACAGGAGAGATGACACACAGGTATATACTATATACAGGAGGAGATGACATACAGGTACATACTACATACAGCAGGAGATGACATACAGGTATATACTATATACAGAAGGAGATGACACACAGGTATATACTATATACAGGAGCAGATTACCTACAGGTATATAGTATATACAGGAGGAGATGACATACAGGTATATGCTATGTATAGGAGGAGATGACATACAGGTATATCTAATATATAAAGCTGAATGTGTGTGTGTGTGTATGTATGTATGTATGTATGTATGTCCGGGATTGGCATCTGAACCGTAGCAGCTACAGCCACAAAATTTTGCACAGTCACACGTCTGGACCCCGAGAGCGTCATAGGCTATGTTGTGAGGTGAAATTTTAACCCCGCGCTTTCCAATTCACCAAACAATTTTGCCCCTATCTACATAATGGGGAAAAAGTGAAAGGAAAAGTGTTGGAGGCGTCGCAGCTACAGGCACAAAATTTTGCACAGTCACACGTCTGGACCCTGAGAGCGTCAAAGCTATATTGTGAGGTGAAATTTTAACCCCGCGCTTTCCAAGTCACCAAACAATTTTGCCCCTATCTACATAATGGGGAAAAAATGAAAGGAAAAGTGTTGGAGGCAAATTAACAGCTGCCAGATGTGAACAAGGGGGACTTAAAGAATGACAGCGATGGCACCAAAGAGTATATACTGTACAGTTGCTAAGGTGGGGCCCCAACATGGGATAATCACACCACCACGGGGATATGAACACACACACAAAATGCGCCACACACTACCACGTGCTCGAACACATATACCACCCTCAGTGCACATTTCACCACACATACACCAACCTCGCCACATAAAAGTAGAAACACAAAAGTCGCCGCTCAAAACTCGCCACGCGCAAAACTCTCCACATGCAAAACTCGCCACACGTGCAAAACTCGCCACACGCAAAACTTGCACACGCAGAAAAATTGCCACACGCAGAAAAATTGCCACATGCACAAAAGTTGCAACACATGCAAAAGTTGCCTCACACAAAACTTGCACATACTCAAAAGGCACCACACATAAAACTCGCCACGCGCAAAACTCGCCATGCGCAAAACTTGCTGCACACAACTTGCTACACTAACCTGTCACATGCAACTCGACACACAAAAAGTTGCTACACGCATGTCGCCACACAAAACTCATCTCACAAAAGTCCCTACATGCATGTCGCCACACGCAACTCAACACACACAACTTGACACACGAAACTCGCCCTAAAACACACACAAGTCTGGTATCCTTCAAAAATAAAAATCTGATTAATAAGCAGACAAACTACAAGAGCAACAAATGTACCATATAGGAATCCGGCAGCTGTCAGTCACATGACCAGTCTGTTATGTGTATGTGTGAGCTAATATATACTGCCAGGGGGTGGGCTTACTGTTGGCTGGGGATTTATCAGGCTGCCATTTTAGCTTACAAATACTGAGGTAAAAATACTGACCAAATAACGTGTGAACGAGGGCTAATACAGGAGGAGATGGCATACAGCTATATACTATATACAGGAGATGACACACAGGTATATACTATTTACAGGGGAGATGACACACAGGTATATACTATATACAGGAGGAGATGACACACAGATATATACTATATACAGGAGAGATGACACACAGGTATATACTATATAGAGGAGGAGATGACATACAGGTACATACTACATACAGGAGGAGATGACATACAGGTATATACTATATACAGGAGGAGATGACACACAGGTATATACTATATACAGGAGCAGATTACCTACAGGTATATAGTATATACAGGAGGAGATGACACAGGTATATGCTATGTATAGGAGGAGATGACATACAGGTATATACTATATACAGGAGATGACACACAGATATATACTATATATAGGTGAGATGACACACAGGTATATACTATATACAGGAGATTACATACAGGTATATCTAATATATAAAGCTGAATGTGTGTATGTATGTATGTGTGTATGTCCGGGATTGGCATCTGTACCGTCGCAGCTACAGCCACAAAATTTTGCACAGTCACACGTCTGGACCCCGAGAGCGTCATAGGCTATGTTGTGAGGTGAAATTTTAACCCCGCGCGTTCCAATTCACCAAACAATTTTGCTCCTATCTACATAATGGGGAAAAAGTGAAGGGAAAAGTGTTGGAGGAAAATTGACAGCTGCCAGATGTGAACAATGAGGACTTAAAGAATGAGAGCGATGGCGACAAAGAGTATATACCGTACAGTTGCTAAGGTGGGGCCCCGACATGGGATACTCACCACACACGGGGATATGAACACAAACACAAAATGCGCCACACACTACCACGTGCTTGAACACATATACCACCCTCAGCACACATTTCACCACACACACACACCAACCTCGCCACATAAAAGTCGAAACACAAAAGTCACCACTCAAAACTCGCTACATGCAAAACTCGCCATATGCAAAACTAGGCTCACGCAAAACTCGCCACACGTGCAAAACTCACCTCATGGAAAACTCACCTCATGCAAAACTTGCACACACAGAAAAATTGCCACATGTACAAAAGTTGCACCACATGCAAAAGTTGCCTCACACAAAACTTGCACATACTCAAAATGCACCACACATAAAACTCGCCACGCGCAAAACTCGCCATGCACAAATCTTGCTGCACACAACTTGCTACACTAACCTGTCACATGCAACTCAACACACAAAATGTTGCTACACGCATGTCGCCACACAAAACTCATCTCACAAAAGTCGCTACATGCATGTCGCCACACGCAACTCAACACACACAACTTGACACATAAAACTCGCCCTAAAACACACACAAGTCTGGTATTGTCCTTCAAAAATAAAAATCTGATTAATAAGCAAACTACAAGAGCAACAAATGTACCATATAGGAAATACGGCAGCTGTCAGTCACATGACCTGTCTATTATGTGTATGTGTGAGCTAATATATACTGCCAGGGGGGAGGGCTTCCTGTTGGCTGGGGATTTATCAGGCTGCCAATAGCAACCAATCACAGCTCAGCTTCTATTTTGCTACAGTTAATTAACCTGAGCTCTGATTGGTTAATATAGGCAACAAAGACATTCTCAGTATAACAAAGCTAATATATGTTGTGAAATGCTTCTATTTGCTTAGTTTTTGCCTTTTAATAATTACATTTCTATCTATTTGTTTTGTGGTTTTTGTGTGCAGAATAAATTTTTGTTAACACATTCTATTTTGCTAACAGCAGTCATTAACCCGGGCGAAGCCGGGTAGTACAGCTAGTACTATATACAGGAGGAGATGACACACAGATATATACTATATATAGGTGAGATGACACACAGGTATATACTATATACAGGAGGAGATTACATACAGGTATATACTATATATAGGAGGAGATGACATACAGGTATATACTATATACAGGGGAGATGACACAGCAGGTATATACTATATACAGGGGAGATGACACAGGTATATACTATATACAGGAGATGACATACAGGTGTATACTATATATAAGGGAGATGACAAACATGTATATACTGAGGTGAAAATGAGAGGTGTGAGGTGAAAATGAAAAGGTGTGAGTGCAAAATGAGAGTAGTGAGGGAAAATAGTGGAGTGATCGGAAAATGACAGATGTGAGGTCGAAATGACAAGTGTTAGGGGGGAATGAGAGGAGTGAGGGGGGAAATAAGAGGAGTGAGGGGGAAAATGAGAGGTGTGAGGGAGAAAATGAGAGATGTGAGGGGGAAAATGAAAGATGTGATGGGGAAAATGAGAGGCGTGATGGGAAAATAAGAGAAGTGAGGTGCTATAACTAACCACAGATATTTACTATGCCCAGGCAACGCCGGGCTCTTCAGCTAGCTTAGATTTACAATCTACATGCTTTTCTCATGGTCAACTTTATGTGGCCTGTTCAAGAGTTGGAACAGCCAAAAATCTGTTTGTCTTTGCACCTGAAGGAAAAACTAAGAATGTCGTTTATCAAAAGGCTCTCAAATAAGTAGTAGAAGATTACTTCACATTACTTGGCCAATTTAGTTAAATCTGTGTGGAATATCTCTGGTGTTGAAATACAGTTAGGTCCATATATATTTGGACAGAGACAACATTTTTCTCATTTTGGTTATAGACATTACCACAATTTAATTTTAAACAAAACAATTCAGATGCAGTTGAAGTTCAGACTTTCAGCTTTCATTTGAGGGTATCCATATTAAAATTGGATGAAGAGTTTAGGAGTTTCAGCTCCTTAACATGTGCCACCCTGTTTTTTAAAGGGACCAAAAGTAATTGGACAATTGACTCCAAGGCTATTTCATGGACAGGTGTGGGCAATCCCTTCATTATGTCATTCTCAACTAAGCAGATAAAAGGCCTGGAGTTGATTTGAGGTGTGGTGCTTGCATTTGGAAGGTTTTCCTATGAAGTAAACATGCGGTCAAAAGTGCTCTCCATGAAGGTGAAACAAGCCATCCTTAAGCTATGAAAACAGAGAAAAAACCCATCCGAGAAATTGCTACAATATTAGGAGTGGCAAAATCTACAGTTTGGTACATCCTGAGAAAGAAAGAAAGCACTGGTGAACTCATCAATGCAAAAAGACCTGGGCGCCCACAGAAGACAACAGTGGGGGATGATCGCAGAATAATCTCCATGGTGAAGAGAAACCCCTTCACAACAGACAACCAAGTGAGCAACACTCTCCAGGAGGTCGGCGTATCAATATCCAAATCTACCATAAAGAGAAGACTACATGAAAGTAACTACAGAGGGTTCACTGCACGGTGCAAGCCACTCATAAGCATCAAGAATAAAAAGGCTGAAAACATCTAAAAAAGCCGGCACAGTTCTGGAAGAACATTCTGTGGACAGATGAAACCAAGATCAACCTCTACCAGAATGATGGAAAGAGAAAAGTATGGCGAAGGCGCGGTACAGCTCATGATCCAAAGCATACCACATCATCTGTAACCACGGCGGAGGCAGTGTGATGGCTTGGGCATGCATGGCTGCCAGTGGCACTGGGTCACTAGTGTTTATTGATGATGTGACACAGGAATGAATTCTGAGGTCTTCAGAGCCGCCATACTGTGTGCTCAGATCCAGCCTAATGCAGCCAAACTGATTGGTCGTCGTTTCATACTACAGATGGACAATGACCCAAAACATGAAGCCAAAGCAACCCAGGAGTCTATTAAAGCAAAGAAGTGGAATATTCTTGAATGGCCAAGTCAGTCACCTGATCTCAACCCAATTGAGCAGCATTTCACTTGTTAAAGACTAAACTTCAGACAGAAAGGCCACAAACAAACAGCAACTGAAAACCACCGCAGTGAAGGCCTGGCCGAGCATCAAAAAGGAGGAAACACAGCGTGTGGTGATGTCCATGAGTTCAAGACTTCAGGCAGTCATTGCCAACAAAGGGTTTTCAACCAAGTACTGAAAATGAACATTATATTTAAAATTATTGAATCTGTCCAATTACTTTTGGTCCCTTTAAAAACAGGGTGGCACATGTTAAGGAGCTGAAACTCCTAAACCCTTCATCCAATTTGAATGTGGATACCCACAAATGAAAGCTGAAAGTCTGAACTTCAACTGCATCTGAATTGTTTTGTTTAAAATTCATTGTGGTAATGTCTATAACCAAAATGAGAAAAATGTTGTCTCTGTCCAAATATATATGGACCAACTGTATATGTTGTAAAATGCTTCTATTAGCTTAGTTTTTGCCTTTTAATAATTACATTTCTATCTATTTGTTTTGTGGTTTTTTTGTGCAGAATAAATTTTTGTTAACACATTCTATTTTGCTAACAGCAGTTATTACCCCGGGCGAAGCCGGGTAGTACAGCTAGTATATATATATATATACACACATAATACTGTGGAAAAGCTTTAGGCAGGTGTGGAAACAATTTTGTAAAGTAAGAATGTTTTAAAAAATAGGAGTGTTAATAGTTTAATTTTTATCAATTAACAAATTGGAAAGTGAATGAACATCTGCGAAATCACAAAACTGTCTTCCACAACCTCACCTTTCTAGCAGAGTTTGTTTGTTTCTCACCCAGTTTGATTGAGAAGAATTGATAGGAGACCAAATATTGATCTGATTTAGATTCTTCTTTTACTCAGTTACTTATTTTTATCAATTAACAAAATGGAAAGTGAATGAACAAACTGCAAAATCACGAAACTGTCTTCCACAACCTCACCTTTCTAACTGATTTTGTTTGTTTCTCACCCAGTTTGATAGAGAATAATTGTTAAGAGAACAACTGTTGATCTCATTTAGATTCCCTTTTACTCAGTTACTTATTTTTTATCAATTAACAAAATGCAAAGCGATTGAACAAAAAACTCTGAGAAATCAAGAAACTGTCTTCCACAACCTCACCGTTGCAGCAGAATTTGTCTGTTCCTCACCCGGTTTTATGCCTCCTACATAGCTGTTTCTGTTTCAGTTCCTACATAGCTGTTTCTGTTTCAGTTAATGACCTTGTTTCAATCTACACATGAAAATAATGATTATTATCACCTGTTCGGTATCGATTACTCAGAAACCTGACTATAATCCTAACAAAAATCCTGAGAAGAATTGATGAAGACCAAATAGGAATCTGATTTACATTTCTCATTTACTCGGTCACTTATTATTTTTTTTAATCAATTAACAAAATGCAAAGCGAATGAACAAAAAACTGACAAATCAAGAAACCATCTTCCACATCCTCACCTTTCTGGCAGAGTTTGTTTGTTCCTCACCCAGCTTTATAGAGAAGAATTCACGGAGACCAAGTATTGATTTGATTTAGATTTCTCTTTTATTGATAAGCATAATCTATTAACTTTTCTATTTTTTTAAAAAAACCTTTTTTACTCTGCAGCATTTTTTCCACACTTGCCCAAAACTTTTGCATAGTTCTCCATTTGTGGCATGGAACAAAATCACATTATACAATATTACAACTGTCTATGTTATTCCGAAACAGTGGGAGCTGCTCCTCCTCCCTCTCCCCTACCCAGACACAGCATGCATTTAAAAAAAAAAAAAAATCTTAAAAGGGCAAGTTCAGTAAAATTTTGGAATCTTCTAGCCCTTATATATATATTCCACAAATGTTACCAATGCTCTGCTCCACCAGCAACAAATGCTGGGTAACAACCACTACTGCCCAAACTACAGTTTTAAATGGCACAAAATGACTGTTCAAACCAAGCACAGAAGCTCATCAGGTCATAGCCATAGAGTTCAGTGCACCGTCCAACTACTCGTCTTTCATGTATTTATTAAAAAACAAACAAAAAACTATTATAAAAATAGTCAAAAATAAAATAAATTTTTGATTTTTTTCCAACACTAAAAATATAAAATAAAAGTTCGGTATCGCAAAAATTGTACTGACCTGGACAATCATGTCACCAGGTCTTTTTTTTTTTACTGTAAATTGAATGATGTAAATACAAAACTTAAACAATAGTGGATTTTTTATTTATTCATTCTTAAATTATATTATTTATTATTATTATTTATTATTTACATAATTTGAATGATTATTTTCCCAATTTTTTTTTATTATTTATTTACACAATTTTTTATTATTTATTTACACATTTTTGTATTATTTATTTACACAATTTTTATTATTTATTTACACTTTTTTTTAATTATTTATTTACACTATTTTTTTCTATTTTTTTCCAGCACAATATATGGTAAAAATTAACAGTGCCATTCGAAACTACAAGTAGTCCAGCAAAAAAAATAAAAAATAAGTCCACATCATATGGCTAAGACAGAGGAAAAATTAAAAGCAAAATATATATATATATATATATATATATATATATATATATATATATATATATATATATATATATATATATACACAGTGCCTACAAGTAGTATTCAACCCCCTGCAGATTTAGCAGGTTTACACATTTGGAATTAACTTGGCATTGTGACATTTGGACTGTAGATCAGCCTGGAAGTGTGAAATGCACTGCAGCAAAAAAGAATGTTATTTCTTTGTTTATTTTTTTTTTAAATTGTGAAAAGTCTTTTCAGAGGGTCATTTATTATTCAACCCCTCAACCCACCAGAATTCTGTTTGGTTCCCCTAAAGTATTAAGAAGTAGTTCAGGCACAAAGAACAATGAGCTTCACATGTTTGGATTAATTATCTCTTTTTCCAGCCTTTTCTGACTATTTAAGACCCTCCCCAAACTTGTGAACAGCACTCAAACATGGTCAACATGGGAAAGACAAAGGAGCATTCCAAGGCCATCAGAGACAAGATCGTGGAGGGTCACAAGGCTGGCAAGGGGTACAAAACCCTTTCCAAGGAGTTGGGCCTACCTGTCTCCACTGATGGGAGCATCATCCGGAAGTGGAAGGCTTATGGAACTACTGTTAGCCTTCCACGGCCTGGACAGCCTTTGAAAGTTTCCTCCCGTGCCGAGGCCAGGCTTGGCTGAAGAGTCAAGGCTAACCCAAGGACAACAAGGAAGGAGCTCCGGGAAGATCTCATGGCAGTGGGGACATTGGTTTCAGTCAATACCATAAGTAACGTACTCCACCGCAATGGTCTCCGTTCCAGACGAGCCCGTAAGGTACCTTTACTTTCAAAGCGTCATGTCAAGGCTCGTCTACAGTTTGCTCATGATCACTTGGAGGTTCTCTGGTCTGATGAGACCAAGATTGAGATCTTTGGTGCCAACCACACACGTGACGTTTGGAGACTGGATGGCACTGCATACGACCCAAAGAATACCATCCCTACAGTCAAGCATGGTGGTGGCAGCATCGTGCTGTGGGGCTGTTTCTCAGCCAAGGGGCCTGGCCATCTGGTCCGCATCCATGGGAAGATGGATAGCACGGCCTACCTGGAGATTTTGGCCAAGAACCTCCGCTCCTCCATCAAGGATCTTAAGATGGGTCGTCATTTCATCTTCCAACAAGACAACGACCCAAAGCACACAGCCAAGAAAACCAAGGCCTGGTTCAAGAGGCAAAAAATCAAGGTGTTGCAGTGGCCTAGTCAGTCTCCTGACCTTAACACAATTGAAAACTTGTGGAAGGAGCTCAAGATTAAAGTCCACATGAGACACCCAAAGAACCTAGATAACTTGGAGAAGATCTGCATGGAGGAGTGGGCCAAGATAACTCCAGAGACCTGTGCCGGCCTGATCAGGTCTTAGAAAAGATGATTATTTGCTGAAATTGCAAACAAAGGTTATTCCACAAATTATTAAACCTAGGGGTTGAATAATAATTGACCCACACTTTTATGTTTAAAATTTATAAAAATTTAACTGAGCAACAAAACTTTTTGGTTTGTAAGATTTATGCATCTGTTAATAAATCCTGCTCTTGTTTGAAGTTTGAAGGCTCTAACTTATTTGCATCTTATTAAACCTGCTAAATCTGCAGGGGGTTGAATACTACTTGTAGGCACTGTATATATATATATATAGTTCTTGGAAGAATGGGAAAAAAACCCAAAAACAATTGTGCAATCTTGTGTCAGTATTCACTGAAGGTCTCTGAACCAGAAAGGTCAGTGTGAACAGCGCTTTAAGGATGAGCTGAAGGAATTAGTCGGATGACATCATCAGTGATGTCATACTGGTCATATAAGATCCCATTATGGGGCGGCAGAACAGAGCGGCACTGTACACACTGCGCACACTGTACAAGGCTGCACAGCAGCTGCCACTGTATACAATGCAGTACATGTCCATATAGAAGGGGTGACCTGAATAATGAGCCTGTTATGTGGCGGTATAAGAGAAAGCCTTCATCCAGCGACTTCATACCGACCCCCGATGAACTGTATCTCTGGTCAGAATCCAAGCACTCGGCACCAGTTCACCGTATTATGCCCCTTTCCTTAGTCCCAATGTCGCCTATATGTCCGCAGAGATAACCCTGCGCAGTTTCTCTTTCTCCTAATGCTGTCCCTTTAAGAGTGTCAGTCTTTACTGCAGTTTTGGCATTCTATTCATGAACCAGGGAGCCCAGGATGAGCATATTTTTTTTTAACCAGGAGGAATACATTAAGAGATAATATCTGATTAAAAAAAAAAAGATGACCAGAAATAACCCCAACAACAGCGCAGGGCCACCCACTTTTAAGTATCGTTTCCGTATGTCACCTGTTTGACCTAGGACGGGTCCGAATTTGCCAGGATTGTATCCCAAAAAGAGATCAGTTCCGACACATTTGGGTGTAGAATTATAGAACACTTTTTTATTTGTATTATTATCTGTAACCATGGATACCAATAGAACCGCTTCCGCTTAGCAGCTGTATACAGAAAACGGCGTGGAACCAAGAGTTGTGGTTGTAAAGGTGGAGACATCCTTCAAATGCATAACTGCAGCCGGTGACAATTGAGACGCATAGGTCTGCATAGGAGCTGTGTACAGAAATCAAGACATTTTGGAAAGTCGCTTCCTTTTTGTTTTTCATTCAGATTCATTATAGCAGGTGAAGAGGTTACAAGGGTGGACATAAGGTTTATGTAGGGTCGCAAGGAGGTCCCACATTGCACGGAGTTGGAATTTCTAACCATGGCAATGCTTAGGCCTGCATAGGAGCTGTATACACAAAACGGTGTGGGAGGTATCTCATCAAAACAATTTGCAAAGTTGCATTATTTTATTATATATATTTATATTTTAAATGCATTAAAAGATAAGAGGGTGTAAAGTGGAAATATAGGATCCCACATGGCACGGAGCTACACAGAGATACATAGGCCTTCACTGGAGCTGTATACACAAAACGGCGTGGGACTTATCTCATCCAAACTATTTGCAAAGCTGGTTTCTTTAGACATTTATTTGAAATGCACTGGAGCACGATAAGAGGTTGCAAAGGTGGAAATATAGGGTCCTCCTGTGGGTAACCAGAGACACATAGGCCTGCATAGGTGCTGTATACACAAAACGGCGTGGGACGTTTCTAATCAAAACCATTTGCAAAGTGACTCTATGTTATATATACACCGTATACATGTATATGAAATTTCCATAGAGCAAGATAACAGGGTGTAAAGTGGAAATATAGGGTCCCACATGGCATGGAGCTGCACAGACTCACATAGGCCTGCATAGGAGCTGTATACACAAAACGGAGTGGGACGTATCTAATCCAAACAATTTCCAAAGTTGGTTTATTTCATTTAGACATTTGAAATGCATTGGAGCACGATAAGAGGTTGCGAAGGTGGAAACATAGTGTCCTAGTGTGGGTATCCAGAGACACACATAGGTCTGCATAGGAGCTGTATACACAAAACGGCAGGAGAACATTTTGCAAAATCGCTTTATTTTCTCTATACAGTAAATGCACGATAAGAGGTTAGACCGGGAGGACATATGCTTCGATATAGGGTCGTGATGGGGTCCCGTAAAATCAAGGCCGTGCTGCGGTCTCACAAAAGCCATTTGTCACAGGACAAAAAGCCGCGGGCCGAGTGCAGACGTTCACTTGCCGGAGACTTACAGTCTATTGTAAATGGGCCTTTGGGATTCTGCCGCTGACCATGGGGCTTTCTGCTTAACATTGGCCCCGGCGATTAGTTTTAATTGACTGTCCACAATAGGAAATGACAGGCCGCCATCTCCTGGCTGAGGCTCGCCCACTAATGACCTTCTCCTTGCCCCAAACAACATATGGCCAAGACGATACAAAGCTCATTTAGGCGCCCGGAAAATCCAATAACTCCATTGCTCCTGCAGCGCGGCCCCATCTATCAGCCCGTGATTGCAGCGGTTGCACGGCGGAGGGCAGATTTCCATGGGTCAGACGCACGAGAGGGAGGAAAGCGTCTAATCGATCTTCCATTGATTCAATACACATTTGTAACACTTGTCATTACTAAAGCTTCAATCTTCATTATAGGGGGTTTAACGGCCGTATTAAGGGTCCGATCCCTTTCTATCCCTGGAATTTCTGTGAGGTTCTGTGGCAGCTGAGGTGTGTATTATGAGGTTCTGCAGCAGCTGAGGTGTGTATTATGAGGTTCTGCAGCAGCTGAGGTGTACTATGAGGTTCTGCAGCAGCTGAGGTTTGTATTATAAGGTTTTGCAGCAGCTGAGGTGTATTATGAGGTTCTGTAGCAGCTGAGGTGTATTATAAGGTTCTGTAGCAGCTGAGGTGTGTATTATGAGGTTCTGCAGCAGCTGAGGTGTACTATAAGCTTCTGTAGCAGCTGAGGTGTATTATGAGGTTCTGCAGCAGCTGAGGTGTATTATAAGGTTCTGTAGCAGCTGAGGTGTATTATGAGGTTCTGTAGCAGCTGAGGAGTATTATGAGGTTCTGTAGCAGCTGAAGTGTGTATTATGAGCTTCTGCAGCAGCTGAGGTGTATTATGAGGTTCTGTAGCAGCTGAGGTGTATTATGAGGTTCTGCAGCAGCTGAGGTTTGTATTATAAGGTTCTGCAGCAGCTGAGGTGTATTATGAGGTTCTGTAGCAGCTGAGGTGTACTATGAGGTTCTGCAGCAGCTGAGGTGTATTATGAGGTTCTGCAGCAGCTGAGGTGTATTATAAGGTTCTGTAGCAGCTGAGGTGTATTATGAGGTTCTGCAGCAGCTGAGGTGTATTATGAGGTTCTGCAGCAGCTGAGGTGTATTATAAGGTTCTGTAGCAGCTGAGGTGTATTATGAGGTTCTGCAGCAGCTGAGGTGTATTATGAGGTTCTGCAGCAGCTGAGGTTTGTATTATGAGGTTCTGCAGCAGCTGAGGTGTATTATAAGGTTCTGTAGCAGCTGAGGTGTATTATAAGGTTCTGTAGCAGCTGAGGTGTATTATGAGGTTCTGCAGCAGCTGAGGTGTAGTATAAGGTTCTGTAGCAGCTGAGGTGTATTATGAGGTTCTGCAGCAGCTGAGGTTTGTATTATGAGGTTCTGCAGCAGCTGAGGTGTATTATAAGGTTCTGTAGCAGCTGAGGTGTATTATGAGGTTCTGCAGCAGCTGAGGTGTATTATAAGGTTCTGTAGCAGCTGAGGTGTATTATAAGGTTCTGTAGCAGCTGAGGTGTATTATAAGGTTCTGTAGCAGCTGAGGTGTATTATAAGGTTCTGTAGCAGCTGAGGTGTATTATGAGGTTCTGTAGCAGCTGAGGTGTATTATAAGGTTCTGTAGCAGCTGAGGTTTGTATTATGAGGTTCTGCAGCAGCTGAGGTATATGATGAGGTTCTGCAGCAGCTGAGGTGTATGATGAGGTTCTGCAGCAGCTGAGGTGTATGATGAGGTTCTGCAGCAGCTGAGGTGTATGATGAGGTTCTGCAGCAGCTGAGGTGTATTACGATGTTCCGACATCACAATGTGAATGTACATGACTATTATTTGCAGCGTATTTTCCATGTTGGGGGGTCGCCGCTCCCTTTATTCTCTGCTTCGTCACCACAGTTTCCCGCTTACGACACGGAATCGCTTTAGGTTATAGATTTGACCAAACTTGACGTCTTCATCTAAACCTCCGCGAGCCGAGCATGGCCGACACAAACATTGGTTCTCGCCTCCATCAATAATATTGATAATAAATTCATTTCTTTAGCCGCCACGCTGCGCCAAAAAGTGCTTAACTGCCGAAAATCGTCCAACACAGAAACACAATTCCACCCCCCACGTATCCGTGTAATTACCCGGCGTCGTTCCATGTCGTCCATCAAACACCATTTTTTCCGTGCACGCCTCTGTGAGACGGGTAATGAGGACGGCCATGTCACCGTGGTATTGGGGGGCGGCAGCGTCTGCACTTACGCCGTAATTTCCGGCAAATCTACACTTCATTTATGGTAAGTGCATTGATCAGATGCTTATTATTGCTGCGCTCCGCTATCCAGGAGGCCATTATACGAGCCCCATATAGCGGGAGGTTGTACCGTCCTGTCCTTTTATTGAGGACAGGGGACATTGTGCCGATCTGACATAGACAGCTGCTGTCATTTAACCCCTTCATGTGATGTACGCCGGCGTGACACAATGTTACAATAACATCCTAGTCGCGGCATTGCTGTATTGCAAAATGTGTCCTATGGAAAAACAAAAAAATCCCTTAAAGTGGTTGTCCAGCCTTAGGGTACAAGTGTGTAGTCACCCTATGTAACTACCCGTGAATCCTCAGGATTCTCCAGTAGCGGGCGGTCATGTCCCCGTAACTATGCGATTTGCATACGTCGGGCCACATACCGACTAGACGTGCCCGAGCTCCCTCAATACACTTGCACTGAGCAAGGCTGCGGACGTCTAGTTGGCATGTGACCGCATGTATGCAAATCCCATATTTGTGAGCCCACAGCTCCCAGCTCTGGCACTGCAGAATCCTGACAGCGAGCAGTGCGAAGATTCCCAAATCTGCAGTAACATAGAGTGACTGCAGATTTGTATCCCAAGGCTGAACCACCCCTTTAATCTTGCCATTACTTTACCTGTAGTCTAAGGGTAGCATTTCTCATTGTGGAGAGTTATAAGCTCAAGCTGGTGTGGAGAAACTTATAGACCAGGCAGTGCTCCCTGGGAAAGAATGTATGTAAATGAGTAACGGCGCCACCTAGAGGTCATTAGTCTAGAAGTATTGTTTATCCTCATGAAGGCCAATTAGTTGGTGTAGGGAGTCTTAAAGACCAAGCAGTGCTCCCTGGGAAAAAAAAGGTATGCATACGAGCTCCCCACAAAGAATAACAGCTCCATCTAGAGGTCAAACACAGACTTGTCACCCAGCCAACCAGTAACCTGCTCTGCACTGATGAGAGGGAAGAAGCCTGAAACATTTGCCTACAGATGGATATCTTCCTTTTGGATAAGACTCTAGTTTGGATAATATCCTTAATATTGTGGCAAGATCCCCCTAAAGGACACACAGGAAGGTTAAAAAATGTATAATCAGTGGTGGTCGACCAATGGGATTCAAACCCGCCCTGAGAACCAGAATCTGAGTCACCCGAGTGCAATGTCTGCAGTAAGCTCATAATCTCCCCCTAGTGGTGACTGCAGGCGGCCAAAGTGTTAGCATTCACCTCTGTTTATGTGGCAGATTTGGAGATATATTTTATAAACACTATTAAGATATACTATATAATTAATCAACACATCAAGTCCAACCTAAAAATGACCTGGTGTTAAAAGGGTGATATTCTCCTTAAAGGAAAAGAAATACTAGTATCTATGACAAGGTCACATCCTTATTTAATGGAAGACATAAAAACCAAAGCAAAAAAAAAAATAGAGGAACTTCAAAACTGGGTTAATGGATTTCAAAGTGAAAACCCCATAGGCTCAGATATCGGGGCAAGCTGTCACCACGTACACTGGGTATAAGATCAAATAGTCAGGACAGCTTGTAGAACTGACGCTCCATCTGTTGCACAGACTTCTGGGATGCCCAGGGTCAAGGCTTGCAGATTTTAAGATGTTCTTCAGCAGCTGTTCCATTGGTGTGAATATATATGAACGGCAATGACTGTGGATTTCCCCCATAGCCCAGGTGGTCATCAAGGTAAAAGATCACATATATGAACAGATGTTTCTTACAATAATAGATGATAGGTTTTCTGCAAATGAAGATGCCTGAACCATCTTCTCTAGGTGTCAACCCTTGCAACATGACCAGGAATTTTAGCCGCACCACGCACCCATCGACAGTCATTTTTTTCTGAGATATTTACCCTTCAAAACTGTCATATCAGTAGCCAAACTCTATCCTGTATATATGAGGGGAAAGTACCATGATGGGTGTTTAGCTTGGCTAATTTCTCGATAGTGATGTGGCAAGGCTCATTAAAAGGTTGGACATTGTCTTCTACATGGCACTAGACAGATCTTTTTTCTTTCCTATGGGAGATATCTAATTTGTATGTTTTTCCTATTGAGCGGTGCCTAGGGAGAGCCGGTACCCCCATCGCCACCCCCTAAAGTTAAAACTCCAATGAGATGGAAAAGCATCCTGTGTCTGTCCACAGAACAAATTTCTACTTCCCTTGTCTGGAAATGCTGCTAAAAAACTGGTTTCCTTAAGACAATTGGAAAAAATCTGAGATGTGTCCCATCCAATGAGGGCCTTGTGGTCATTTTTGGCACATAAGCCAATGTTTTTTCTTTTTGGCATATACCAGAAGATTTTCTGAAAAGTTTGCACATTTTTGAAGATTTATGTATCTTCCTAACAGTACCAATTACATACCTGCCAACAGTCCCAGTTATCACAATTTTTTGCATTTAGGGTCCCCATAAACTAGCCTGAGGTCAGAGTTGTCCGTACTTGCTGATATTGTCCGGATTGACCAATGGTCTAATGTGTGCGAGGAGTGGACCTCCAGGGTCACTCAACAGGTGATATTGTTGGAAAGAAGGATGGTAATAAGCTGCTGCCAGGGGTATCTGGCACCAGCTCTCTCCTCGAGAAAACAGTAACACTCGGCCGGTATGAGGGCTGTCGAGAGATGGTACGGCCGACATCTATCTAAAGTATAAGGGTTTTTTTTACTTTGTCGCTGTCATGGAAATTGAACCCACAAAAGAATGAAGATTAGATCTTAATTTGCATTAAAATTTCCTTTCTAGGAACCTCAGGGGCGGTCCTGGGCAAAGCAAGGGTGGGGCTTAATTCTAATACTAATTTAAAAATTCTAGATTATGTCAACTTTACCACTCTCACCTAACTAAACCTGCAGAGGGAACTACCCGGCAGAGCTAAGGATCCATCTGTGTGGCTCATTACAAAGGCACGTCTAATTCTATATTGTGGGAGCCCAAGGAAAAAATTGTAAGATATTAACCAAAACAATAAAACCATATTTAGTGGTAATTTAATATTGCCATTGGATAATGTCTTAGGGCGCAGCGAATATAGGGTTAAACGTAACGGAAGATAAAAATATAAATTTCATCCAAAAATTGCGGTAAGGATGTGGAAGGAAATGAAAGGTGCTGAACTTGTAGAATAGAGATTATTAGATCCGACATAATGAAATCCAAATGCTTTTATAATTAAAAATAAATCAGGTATCATGAGGCCAATATAAGGAACGTTCCCCAGCATCTGCGGAAAATATCGCTGCCCCCCACAACCCTGCGACATGAAAGGACAGCGGCTGAGAGCGGATTATATGGAGGGGAATGGTTTTAGTTCTCAGCTGAGACATTGACAAATTGTCCTCTTTGTCTCTTAATGATATTGGTGCAAAGCGGAAAATTGCACTAACTTTTATCAGCCCATCTGCCCCCCACTCCCAAAATGACTTGTCTGTATTAATATGGCCGTGCGTGTCTTGAAGGCAGCTTCTATTTTTTTTTTTTTTGCTACATTACAGCCCCACTGAGCATTGCAGCTCCGGGAACACCAACATTCTCTACGCAAGCGGTTTTATCACGTCTGCTTTTAATAGGGCCCGTCAGCCTTGAGGTGGACACCACTAAATCTTCTTTATGTCACATGGTAATGGTGCCATTAGCGGGCAGGATGCTGCCTCTGGTGTTGGGTGAATAGAGTGTGCACTCTGCAGTGGGGCAACTCCAGCCCTGGGCAACGTGGCCCCGGCCTGTGGCCCCAACATGGAAAGGCTGCACAATAAAATGTGGTTTAGTAAAGTATAAGGTATAAGTATAAGGTATGCATCTATCTCATATCTATCCTATGTCTATGTATATACTGTATCTGTCTCTCCAACCATCCATCTTCACGCTCTCTATCCGTCTCTCTCCATCCATCGCCCTCTATTCATCATCTCTATCTTTCTCTATCTATCCCTCCATCACTCTCTCTCCTTCCATTGCCCTCTAGTCATCCATACCTCTCCATCCATCTCTATAGCTTTCTCCATCCATCTCTCTATATTTCTCCATCCATCTCTCTAGCTTTCTCCATCCATCTCTCATTCTCTCCATCCATCTCTCTATCTTTCTCCATCCATCTCTCATTCTCTCCATCCATCTCTCTACCTTTCTCCATCCATCTCTCTACCTTTCTCCATCCATCTCTCTAGCTTTCTCCATCCATCTCTCATTCTCTCCATCCATCTCTCTATCTTTCTCCATCCATCTCTCTAGCTTTCTCCATCCATCTCTCTATCTTTCTCCATCCATCTCTCATTCTCTCCATCCATCTCTCTATCTTTCTCCATCCATCTCTCATTCTCTCCATCCATCTCTCTAGCTTTCTCCATCCATCCATCTCTCTATCTTTCTCCATCCATCTCTCCACCTTTCTCCATCCATCTCTCATTCTCTCCATCCATCCATCTCTCTATCTTTCTCCATCCATCTCTCCACCTTTCTCCATCCATCTCTCATTCTCTCCATCCATCTCTCTAGCTTTCTCCATCCATCTCTCATTCTCTCCATCCATCTCTTTCTCCATCCACCTCTCATTCTCTCCATCCATCTCTCTATCTTTCTCCATCCATCTCTCTAGCTTTCTCCATCCATCTCTCCACCTTTCTCCATCCATCTCTCATTCTCTCCATCCATCTCTCTAGCTTTCTCCATCCATCTCTCATTCTCTCCATCCATCTCTCTTTCTCCATCCACCTCTCATTCTCTCCATCCATCTCTCTATCTTTCTCCATCCATCTCTCTAGCTTTCTCCATCCATCTCTCTATCTTTCTCCATTCATCTCTGACTCTCTCCATCCATCCATCTTTCCCTCTCCCCCCAGTCTCTCCTTCTCCATCCATGTTATGGAAATTGCCAAGATTAAAATACCCCTTTAAAGTTTATTCAGATTAATAGGATAACAAAGTGTAAATAAGGAACTGTAAAGACTGTTCATCCTGATCTTCCTGGTTCATAAACAGAATGTGGAGGTGACACAGAGCTATTCTGCATAACATTATAGAATACTATCCTAGGTACAATCCACAGTATGACAATCACATGGACGCACAGACCTTTCTTCTATAGGATATACCGGCTACCACACTATAAATATATAGAATATTATGCATCATTCCTGCTACTAGGTATCTCGTGGGTTTACTTTGCTCAGATAGGTGCACGGTAAAGAACAGATTTGTGCATAAACTGATCCGGACCTTTCAGAAAACATTGATCCAAAACAAGCAATAAAAATAAAACTGCGTTTCCAGAGTGTGTGACCCATCTGTGTATATCACCGCGGCCGCTGCTAACTCCTTTACAATAACACTTCATGCATTGCCCAGCGTACAGCAAGATCAATAGAAGCTCTAACGACTGGGACGTATATGTTCTCAGTCAATGTTATGTTAACGAGAAGTGTTACAAAAGTCACTTACAAGGAAGAGTGCACTCAGTTTTACATTGGGGTTACTGTGTCCTTTGTTTAGAAAAAACACTTTTTGGTGCAGATTTTGGTGGAGTGAGCCTTTTTTTGCAGATAGCTTACTAGAGTTCTCTTTTTTGCATTATGGTGACCGGAGTGCTCTGTATTACAATGCATAGTTTTCTTTGTAGGGCTACAATGTCCTGTTCTGCAATGTAGTCTCTAGACTGCATGTGTGCTGTATTTAGTTTACTAGAGTGCCCTCTAGAATACAGTGCACTCTATACAGAACACACTCTACTTTTTGTATAGATTGCTCTGTTTCTGTAAGGTTATCATAAGGAGACTCTGTTAATCTCTATACAAACACAGAGCACTCTAGTAACCTCCATACAAAACAGAGGGCTCTCGGCATATACAAAGGTTGCTGCAATGCACTTATTTGTTATGAGCATGCTCTGTGTCTTTTGTGGAGGTTACTAGAGTGCTCTGCCTGTTGTATGGAGGTTACTAGAGTGCTCTGTATCTTGTATGGAGGTTACTAGAGTGCTCTGTATCTTGTATGGAGGTTACTAGAGTGCTCCGCCTGTTGTATGGAGGTTACTAGAGTGCTCTGCATCTTGTATGGAGGTTACTAGAGTGCTCTGCATCTTGTATGGAGGTTACTAGAGTGCTCTGTATCTTGTATGGAGGTTACTAGAGTGCTCTGCATCTTGTATGGAGGTTACTAGAGTGTTCTGTATCTTGTATAGAGGTTATTAGAGTGCTCTGTATCTTGTATGGTGGTTACTAGAGTGCTATGTTTGTATAGAGGTTACAAGAGTACTTTGTGTTTTTTTATGTAGGTTACTGGATTGTTCTGTTTTGCTTTCTTTATATACAAAGGTTGCTGCAATGCACTTGTTACTAGAATGATCGGTGTCTTGTGTGAAGGTTATTAAAATGCTGTGTTTTGTATAGAGGTTATTAGAGTGCTGTGTTTTGTATGGAGGTTAAAAGACTGCTGTTTGTTTTGTATAGTGGTTACTAGAGTGCTCTGTATCTTGTATGGAGGTTACTAGAGTGCTGTTTGTTTTGTATGGAGGTTACTAGAGTGCTCTGTATCTTGTATGCAGGTTACTAGAGTGCTGTTTGTTTTGTATAGCGGTTACTAGAGTGCTCTGTATCTTGTATGGAGGTTACTAGAGTGCTCTGTATCTTGTATGGAGGTTACTAGAGTACTGTTTGTTTTGTATGGAGGTTACTAGAGTGCTCTGTATCTTGTATGTAGGTTACTAGAGTGCTCTGTATCTTGTATGGAGGTTACTAGAGTGCTCTGTATCTTGTATGGAGGTTACTAGAGTGCTGTTTGTTTTGTATGGAGGTTACTAGAGTGCTCTGTATCTTGTATGGAGGTTACTAGAGTGCTGTTTGTTTTGTATGGAGGTTACTAGAGTGCTCTGTATCTTGTATGTAGGTTACTAGAGTGCTTTGTGTTTTGCATGGAGGTTACTAGAGTGCTCTGTATCTTGCATGAAGGTTACTAGAGTGCTCTGTATCTTGTATGGAGGTTGCTAGAGTGCTGTTTGTTTTGTATGGAGGTTACTAGAGTGCTCTGTATCTTGTATGCAGGTTACTAGAGTGCTGTTTGTTTTGTATGGAGGTTACTAGAGTGCTCTGTATCTTGTATGTAGGTTACTAGAGTGCTTTGTCTTTTGCATGGAGGTTACTAGAGTGCTCTGTATCTTGTATGCAGGTTACTAGATTGCTCTGTATCTTGTATAGAGGTTATTAGAGTGCTCTGTCTCTTGTATTGAGGTTACTAGAGTGCTCTGCATCTTGTATGGAGGTTATTAGAGTGCTCCGTCTGTTGTATGGAGGTTATTAGAGTGCTCTGCCTCTTGTATGGAGGTTATTAGAGTGCTCTGCATCTTGTATGGAGGTTACTAGAGTGCTCTGCATCTTGTATAGAGGTTATTAGAGTGCTCTGTCTGTTGTATGGAGGTTACTAGAGTGCTCTGCATCTTGTATGGAGGTTATTAGAGTGCTCTGTCTCTTGTATGGAGGTTACTAGAGTGCTCTGCATCTTGTATGGAGGTTATTAGAGTGCTCTGCATCTTGTATGGAGGTTATTAGAGTGCTCTGTCTGTTGTATGGAGGTTATTAGAGTGCTCTGTCTGTTGTATGGAGGTTATTAGAGTGCTCTGTCTCTTGTATGGAGGTTACTAGAGTGCCCTGCATCTTGTATGGAGGTTATTAGAGTGCTCTGTCTGTTGTATGGAGGTTACTAGAGTGCTCTGCATCTTGTATGGAGGTTACTAGAGTGTTCTGTATCATGTACAGAGGTTATTAGAGTGCTCTGTATCTTGTATGGAGGTTATTAGAGTGCTCCGTCTGTTGTATGGAGGTTATTAGAGTGCTCTTTTGGTGTGAAGGTTATGAGAATGCCTACTGTTATGTTTTGATGTTAGTAGAGTGCCCTCTTTTTATGGATGGCCCTACTGTACCCCGTTGCCTACTGATAATAGATTGCCTCTGATTCTTGATACTAGACTACTGTATTTCTTTTTTAATGGCCACTAGAGTGCTCTCTATAATTCATCTACTAGATGCTCCTAAATGTACAAATATTTTGCCAATAATCAGAACAGAAATGCCCGAAGACCCACAGGAGAGGCCTCCGAGCGCCGGACTCTGGACCTCTCCCAGGACCGGTCACCTAAGCCTCAGTTACAGCCGCCGTATAATTTACCTTTGCCTCTTGACAAGTCATTTAGCCGTGATGTAGAGCGGCCATAAAAGCCTCATACATTGCGTATACATTAAGGGAAAGGTTTATTCTCTCTCCGCTGTTATGCTAGAACAAAAATAAAAGTTTTATGACTCTGTTTTTATTACCAGCAAATGTATTAAAAAGTTATCTGTGGAATTAAATGCTCTGACATTTTCCCGTTGCAGATAAATAGGAAAAAAAAATAACAGCTTGTTTTATGGAGAACATTTTGCATTTCAGGTACATAGGAGATTCAACTACGGCAAGTTAACCCAACAACATAGGTGAATAGATCCTAAAGATTTGGAAAATCTTAACATATAATCGAAACATATATTTTATTACAAGAGGTCCATGGCAAGAGGAGGCCTGGCGGTGTGCACAAAAGTAATTCCCTGAAGTCACCACTAGGAGGAGCTCATTGCACAGCAATATTTCCTGTCTACATGTAGCTGTATAATTCTGTCTGCAGTGAGCTCCCTCTAGTGGTGACAGCAGGAAGGTCCACGTCCCATTTATGAGTTGTATTTGTGGAAAAAGAAAGCTAGAAGTATGTAATAAAAAGTTTCAAAGCTACAGTGATATTACGTTTGGAAGGTTATTCCAGCATTGCCATAGTTGTATAGTAGATGCTGATCAGGACACACACAGAAGAGGTCTCTTTGCAAGAATATGGGCCCATTGCGATCCAATAGCTCATCGTAAGGGACAATTCCATCTGCTTTAAAGATGTAAGTGTGTCCCCTTACCCCGTGGGCCCCTGTGCATCCCCAAAGGTTACACTAATGGTATGTCCACGCATGATGCCGAACCCATAATCCAGACCCACATCCATCTCAAGTACGTGGCCCTGAGCTGCTGTTAATGGAGAGGTGCCAGAATCCCCATTGATTTCTATTGGAATTTCAACCATCTCTCCACTTACGGCGGTGCCCATTGTGGATCCATTCGTGAGCTAAAAGGGGAATCCACTGGATCACCTAGTGAGTATGTCAGAAAAATATCCCTTTACTTAAGAAATTGTACATTTATAGGAGCTCGGAGTTGAGGATACTGTCCATCATAAGTAGCGCAGGTGCTCATACAGCTCATTAGTCTGCTCAGTGGGCATCCAGCAGAAGCCCCTATTTAAGGAGACCCTCTTTAGAATAAATTACTTTATCGGTAGAGGGCACATTTAAGTTATAGGGAACATTCATCAATTTTACCCTTTCTAAAGGGGGCAGCCTGTTACATCAGAGGCTAAGGGCTGGATCGAGTCTAGCAACAGGTTCCAAAGATGGTCCGTCTATTGGTCAGCAGTGTCGAGGGGTTCCGACATGCTGTCAGCTCCCATTCACTTATTATTATTTATTCCATGTCGCTTTACATGTGAAAAGGGGTGTACATGATGAAAACAAATACAATAATCTTGAACAAAACGAGTCACCGACAGGTACAGGAGGAGATAGGACCCTGCTGGGCTCACAGTCTACTTCTACAGATGGCGAGCTGCAATACCCAGGAATGGCCACTAGGGAGCCATCCTTGATCAGTGATGGTTCTAGGTGTCAGACCCCACAATCTGATATTGATGTCAAATCCTAAGGATGGATCTATCTATTTTACTCTTATATAGCGCCATTTATTCTACAGCGCTGTATAAACATGATCATCACTGTCCCCATTGGGGTTCACAGTGTACATTCCCTATCAGTATGCCTTTAAAGGGTGAGAGGAAACCGGAGACCCCGGAGGAAACCCACACAAACATGGGGAGAACATATTAATCACCTGTGGATGTAATACTTGGTGGGCTTTGAACCCAGAAAACCAGTTTTGCAAAAAAGTGCTAACCACTGAGCCATGTGTGCTAACCACCGAGCCACCATGTGCCAACCACTGAGCCACCGCGTACCAACCACTGAGCCATGTGTGCCAACCACTGAGCCAACTTGTGCCAACCACTGAGCCACCATGTTATAACCATTAAACCACTGTGTACTAACCACTGAGCCACCATGTTATAACCATTGAGCCATTATGCTCCCCATTCATCAATATACAAGTGTTTCTCAGTAAATTAGAATATCATCAAAAAGTGAATTTATTTCAGTTCAATACAAAAAGTGAAACTCATATATTATATAGGGTCATTACACACAGAGTGATCTGTTTCATGTGTTTATTTCTGTTAATGTTGATGATTATGGCTTACAGCCAATGAAAACCCAAAAGTCATTATCTCAGTAAATTAGAATACTTTATAACACAGCTTGAAAAATGATTTTAACATCCGAAATGTATGTTCAGTAAATGCCCTCAATACTTGGCCATGGCTCCTTTTGCATCAATTACTGCATCAATGCGGCGTGGCATGGAGGCGATCAGCCTGTGGCACTGCTGAGGGGTTATGGAAGCCCAGGTTGCTTTGATAGCAGCCTTCAGCTCGTCTGCATTGTTGGGTCTGGTGTCCCTCATCTTCCTCTTGACAATACTCCGTGGATTCTCTATGGGGTTAAGGTCAGGCGAGTTTGCTGCCAATCAAGCCCAGTGATACTGTAGTTTTTACACCAGGTATTGGCACTTTTGTCAGTGTGGACAGGGGCCAAGTCCTGCTGGAGAATGACATTTCCATCTCCATAAAGCTTGTCGGCAGAGGGAAGCATGAAGTGCTGTAAAATGTCCTGGTAGACGGCTGCGCTGACTTTGGTCTTGATAAAACACAGTGGACCTACACCAGCAGATGACATGGCCCCCAAACCATCACTGATTGTGGAGACCTCACACCAGACCTCCAGCAGCTTGGATTGTGGCCTCCACTCTTCCTCCAGACTCTGGGACCTTGGACCACTAACAACAGTCCGGTTCTTTTCCTCCTTGGCCCAGGTAAGATGCTTCTGGCGTTGTCTATTGGTCATGAGTGGCTGACACAAGGAATGTGACACTTGTAGTCCATGTCCTGGAGACGTCTGTGTGTGGTGAAGCAATGACTCCAGCAGCAGTCCACTACTTGTCAATGTCCCATTGTGAATCTCTGCTTTCCAGGCTGCGGTTATCCCGGTTACTTGTGCACCTTTTTCTACCACACTTTTTCCTTCCACTTCCCATTAATCTGCTTGGATCCAGCACTGTGTGAACAGCCGGCTTCTTTAGCAATGACCTTTTGTGGCTTCCCCTCCTTGTGGAGTGTGTCAGTGACGCCTTCTGGACATCTGTCAGGTCAGCAGTCTTCCCCATGATTGTGGAGCTACTGAAACAGACTAAGGGACCTTTATAAACGCTTAGGAGCCTTTGCCGGTGTTTTTTTTCATTATTCTAATTTACTGAGATAATGACTTCTGGGTTTTCATTGGCTGTAAGTCATAATCATCAACATTAACAGTAATAATTAACAGAAATAAACACATGAAATAGATCACTCTGTAATGACCCTATATAATATATGAGCTTCACTTTTTGTATTGAAGAACTGAAATAAATTCACTTTTTGATGATATTCTAATTTTGTGAGAAGCTCCTGTGTGTAAAACCCTTTTAATTTTTTTTATTTAACTTTTTTTTTTCATTTTATTATAATTAGTTGCTAATTTATCTACTTTTTAGTTAAATGCTAAAGATAAATTAAGATTTTCTTGTAAGGAATTTCCAGGCAGAGTCTGCAGAAAAGAAAAAAAAATCTTCTGCTAAAAAGGAAATCAGCAAAAAAAAACAACTCTTCTAATTAGATGAATCGAATGATTGTGTACAGACGTGCAGCAGAGGGTGAAAATCGGATTATTCCTTCCCGTGGGGCGCACATTTCATGTCTAATGAGTTCACTGCACCAGGTAAATTGCTACCTGTGTTCCAGGCCCACGGACTAATGAGATTATCAGGCAGCGGGCGACAGACACCGCGCCGTCCGGGATGCGCTATCACGCCGCATTCTGCACACACCGCCCTCCGGAATAACCAATCATGTTGATATTATCTAGTAATTTCACGTTTTGGTTTTTTGCTCGGGGGGTTAGATAAATGCTGAGAAGTCGATAATTTGTAGTTTAATATCCTGATGAAATAAATGAGCTCCGTGCTGCCCCCTGCTGGCCCATTTTATATAGAACAAAGCGAAATCCTTCAATAGTGAAAAGTTCTGAAACTTTTTAATATACTTTAGATTTCATTTAATCTGATTGTTGTCATTGAACAATATAACAAAAGACGTTAAATTCTTCAGTCTTAGGGAGGCAATGAGGTTTATTCTGTAAGTCCACAATATTGTCTTTGTGTTTCAGTTCCTAATTTATTTAATATCTCTGCTTACTTTCAGTGAATGGGAACGTTCTCGTTTACACGCACAGGCTAAAAACCTATACAGACAATACTTTTTTCAGCAGATGGTTTGTTACAATTGGATCCAGTGTAGACAATCCCCTGTGAGCTGAAAAGATTGATACATTTCATCTGCATTGATACCTTGTAGCAAAATATCAGGATAGCCGAGAATGATTTGTGCTCCTGGATGATTCCCCCCCCCCAAAAAAAAAAAAAAAGCAAATTATAATAATAATAACAATCTTTATTTTTATATCCACTATTGTATGCTGATTTATGGGGGTCCGACTACTGGAACCCCCAGTAATCCTGAAAACCGGACCCTGGAGCCCCGAGAGCATGGATCCAGCACCCGTTCGGAATGTGGGTGGAGGTGGACATGCTGGACTTCCACCCCAGTCCACTGCCAGAAGTGGCCGAGCACTGCGCTCTGCTTTCTCCAGCAGTCTCAAGCAATGAATGAAGAGGAGGTCGAGTATGTCCACCTATGCTCCATTCGAGGTGGGCTCTGGGGGGGTTCTATTTCCCTTTTTTAGGATTGTGGTCCCCAGCGATCAGATAAGTTATCCCCTACCCAATCAATAAGGGATAACTCTTATAAATTGAACTCACAGAGGATTGTCTGGACTGGATACAATTGTAACAAACACGCATCAATGAAAAAGTATCGGTGTAAACAAGAAGATCCTTATTCACAGACAGGAAGCAGAGATCTCGGAAACATTGGTTTATATTTAGGCTGTGTCATTACTAATCAGATTAATGGTCGTCCACCTGGATGTAACGTCAGAGGTTGTGACGGTAATACCGGCATTTCCACCCTGGCGCAGAAGGCATCGGCAGACCCCCTGATCACAGGGGGGCACCAGTATTATAAATGGCACCTGGTAGCTGGGGACCTGTAACCAGTTCTGCATCGGGACCCAGGACCCCCAAATTATACCTCACGTCCCCGACTCTTGTAATGTCTGCCGAAAATATAAAAATAAATGAAGAATCACAAATGAACCAAACTACCAGAATAACTATAACAATATGTTATTATACTGTATAACGCTATAAATTATTAAATGTGATATAATATATATTGCATAATATATAATGAATTTTAATGGAATTTATACAGAAAGAGACAAGACCCCCCTATGGCGGTAAGTCTGCCCCAAACTACAGAAGCACACTGCTGCCATCTTGTGGCCAAAAGAGGTAGTGTCCTTCATTTGTAAATGTATTTATTTATTTTACTCACTGATATAGCGTCATTAATTCCTCAGCACTTTACAGACATCGTCACTGTCCCCATTGGGGCTCACAATCTGGATTCTCTATCAGTATGTCTGGAGAACCCGGAGGAAACCCACACAAACACGGGGAGAACATACAAACTCCATGCAGATGTTGTCCTTGGTGGGATAAGGCTGTGGCATTAATGTTCATCAATAATAAGAATTCATGTATTAGGGACACTCACATTTATCATTGTATTCTGGTTCAATGCCTCCTGGTGTAAAATATCCTGTCTCATTGTCCCCGGTGTATAGCTTCCGGCCCCCCAGTGTATAACCCCAGCCCCCCACCATGCCGTCTGTCTTTACTACAATGTGACTGAACGGCCTCTGGGGTACCAAGTCCGTCCATGACATTTCTTCCTCCATCACCTGTGAGTGATATTATTGAGAAGTGGAAGGAACTGCAGCAACTCCGTTATGAAGTGGAGACCCCGTAATATTACAGAGCGGGGGTCCTAGTGCTGAGGAGCAGAGGGTAGAAAAGTCACCACCACTCTGCTGACCCCATAGCTGCTTTGTCCAGACCTCCTCATCAACACAAACACGGCGCCCCCGCTGGGAGTTTCATGGCTGAGTGGCTGCATGCAGCCGTACATCACCAAGCGCAATGCTGCACGTCGGAAGTAGTGGTGTAAAGCCGCCACCATGGACTCTGGAGGAGATTATGAGCCCGGCCTCTCCCCCCCCAACAAATGATCTTCTGGATGAAGGAGCAAAAAATCCCAACAGACAAACTCCAAAATCTTGCAAAAATCCATTACAGAAGAGCGGGAGCCGTTATATCAGCAGAGGGGGCAACTGTATATTAATATCTATGGCTGTAGAATGAGCGGTCAGAAAAACTCCTTGGGAGGTGTAATATGGAGGGGGCACATACTTTCGTTCATATAATGCATCTATGTATCATATTTTTCAGACGTGTTCAAATCTCTAAAAATGTTCGATATCGCAGCACATTGGGTGCCCACTATACTCCGCGCTGTAAAGGATCCGTGAAAAATCAAACAGCCGTCACCATTTCCATAAATGACCACCAGATGGCAACATGATGATAATATTCCACATCCGCCATGACGTAAACTGGTTTTAATATCTTAAAACAAAAACACAGGACTTAGATTAGAGATGAATTGAACGTCTGCCATATCTAAATCAAGACCCCCGTCCCATCTGCCAAGAATCACAACACATGGGCGGCGCTATAGGTCAGATGATGTAACAACACCCGTCGCAGAGCGACCGCACCGGGGTGCACGGATCTACAGCGCCAGAAAAGAGACGGCAAAGACTGGAAACCCCTGCGCACAGAATGGGGTCTGTAACAAGAATGTTCTCATTCACTAAAAAGTTTTAAGAAAGTTACAAAACTTTTTTTCATGCATACCTTAAGCTTTATTTACATAGATGTGAAGCACCGGAGCGTGCAGGAGGGGTACAGACAACTTTACGTAACTTTTTGGAACTTATTAAAACTTTAGCTGCAAAGTATCCATGATCTCAGCCACTCTCCTGTACAGGCAGGAAGCACCTGGTCCGCTCGGATCCAGGAAAAAGGGTTCGGAGAATTTTGACAACACTTCATTCCTTATACCTAAAAGAGTTGAGAAAGTGACGCCTTCCCCAACATAGTGCAGCATCTCTCCGCTCGTTAATAAATCCGGGGAAACAGATGCAGCAGAGACCAGTCCTATATAACCGGTCCAAGTGTATCCCCCACTGCATATATTCCGTCACTGAGCAGTTATACATTTACATGCGGTCAGCCAAAAGTCACGGCCCGGCCCTTTAATAAGCCTTGCATCACGCCTAGGCATATTAGCTAAGCCAGACACACATGTACAGACGGATGCTTCCACTAGGTGTCACTAGCGAGTTTTCTTTAGCTTATTTGCATGCTTTTCCCACAAAGCATTGACATCGCTGGTCTCCTTTAAAAGTTTTTTTTCCCCTTATCTTTGTAAATGATATTATCGGATAGTTCTTGTAAAATCAAGCACATTTGCAATTTACTGCTTATTAAAATTTTCATCCGTTCTTGAGATATTAACACTTTATTTTTGTTCACATCTTGTTGTCTAGGAGACCGACCACCGCTGCTCTCTAACTTGTAAGCACTGCGCTGAAACTGGCCGGGATTAGTAAGTAACAGCGCGTTCCAGCAATGCTGACCAGTTTAATAACAGTGAGTACCAGCTCATTTAAAAAAGAAAAAACAAAAAGAGATAGTGTAAGCGCTGTAGATGTTCTGCTGTCTAACAGTGGTGGTCGGTCTCCAAGGCAACAAGCTGCAAACAAAAGAAAAGTGTTAATATCTCAAGAACGGATGAAAATTTTTACTAGTAGTAAATTGCAAAATTGCTTGTTTTTGCAAGCTCTATCCAACAATACCCATTTATGAATGTGGGATTAACCCTTTAAAGAAAAAACGATCCTCCCAAAAACTGTATTAAGAGTTTTTCCATCAGTCAGCCAAACCACTCTCTGCATTAATCGAGGGGCAAATACTCCAAAACATCTGTTTGTAAATGGGTTTCTGGCTTGGCTAAGGCGTCCGATAACAAAAGGATATGATTAGAAACCTTCTACAGTGAACAATTACATTTGCTGAGATCAAAATATAAGGCAGGTTTGATCGTGTAGGGGCCATTTTTATTAGTAATTGCTCAGTGTATATTTATTGCTGTCAGAGTTCCATTATTTTTACACATTGGGTTAGACTCCTTCCTTATAAAAAAAGTAGGAAAATGAAGACAAACTTAATTGTAACTTCTACTATGATTAATCTTAACATGTACTATGTGACAACCTAATGAAAGAACTTTTGATAACATTCTATTGAAAAAACACACACCCCCTGCTATGTAGTTTTACATGATTGTTTATTTGTGTTATATAACCCAATAAAAAAATGTTTGAAACAAAACAGAGTTCCATTATTTTGATACATAGATCCTTATTCTTGCAGTCACCACTAGGGGGAGCTCACTGAATACGGTTTTATTTCACTGTATGCAGTAATCTCCAAAGCTCCCTCTAGTGGTGGCTGCTGATAGCTAGAATTTCACGTTAGACTATATGTTGTTGATGCAGGGGATTTGTATCAGAAATATGAAAATTGAACTGCTATAAAGGTGTATTAAGACAATAGCACAGAATTTGGGATCTATTTACCTATTAGTATTTATGGCTCGTCCAAAGTCCCCTATAGGCCGTGGGTCCAGCTGTCAATCACGCGGAATATAACCTTTTGTTTTCAGAATTTAAAGCAGATATGTCAACATTTTTCCACCCTGGTGCCTGGATTTGCTTAGTGGCCGATGCAGCAGACGTGATTGCGATCTTAATGAGTGTGTTCTGCAGTCTCATCCTTATCAGCAGCCTTAATATGGGGCTCTTCTGCACACACAGATGTCGCCCCCCTACCCACCCGCTGTTTTTTTAAGGTAGCAATGTCACCCTGACCATTGTAAGTTCTCTTATGTCGGGCCTGTCCTCCGCCATAAAAAGCTGCAGTTAAAGGTAATGATAAACCAGACCTGAATCTACTCTGCTGGGTATGTTTATGGGTGAAGTTAATATACAACAGGGATTTCTCTGTTCAGGGAGGGGGGGGGGCTCCGGGGAGGTCACAAATGTTTTTTTTTAAGATATATTTACGAGACTAAGAATAAAGAAGTCTTAAAGGAGTCACAATATTTAAAAAAAATACACCATGGTCGGCGCTCGCTCTGTGTGCGGTCCAGGCATGTGATTGACAGGTGGAGGCTGCAGCTCTTCCGTAGTCCTGTGCTGGGAGATCATTTCACATATCTATGGAGTCTGTGCAGAATGTTCATTAATCTGCTTATTTTACATCTGTCTGATGGCCGTCTGTCATTATGCATTTCTCATATTCTGCCTTGTTCTACAGACACATTTCAGTTAAAGGGGTTGTTTTCAGTAAGGGCTTTAAAACCGGCCACCAGGTAGACCTGTGGTTTATACCTAATTGATAAAGTGGGACTCAACTGTGTATATGTCAAGCTATGGGGAAGGACTGGCACGTCTTAAAGAGACTAGCTAAGCCTCATGGGAAAAAATAGGTAAATGAGCTCTCCCCTGGAAGGAAAGAAAGCTATCTTGCTACTGACACCTAGTGGAGGTACTTACCCTGTATGTCAATGCCTGACCCTATACTGAGCCTTACAATATGACCATCTGTAGATGAGTGTCTGCTTTGGCAACGATTAGAGTTGAGTAATTCAGTTCACACTGTCCTGGTCGGCATCGAGTCCTGTCCTCTGTGGCAACTTGTCCTGGCATTCTGATGCATTTCAACCTTACTAGACCCTGCTTTGTCATTATGACCCAAGGCCTAGTAAGCTGCAGAGGCCCTCAGGGATGCCAGGTCAACTACAACGCCGGGGGGCGGAAGCTGGCAGGCCAACGACGATGCTGGGGGTGAAGCCAGCAGGCCAACGATGATGCCAGTGGTGGAAGCTGGCAGGCCAATGACAATGCCGGGGAGGGGAAGCCGGCAGGCCAACAACGACGCCGGGGGTGGAAGCTGGCAGGCCAACGATGATGCTAGGGAGAGGAAGCTGGCAGGCCAATGACGACGCCAGGGGGAAGCCGGTAGGCCAACGATGACTCTGGGGGTGGAAACTGGCAGGCCAACAACGATGCCAGGGAGGGAAAGCTGGCAGGCCAATGACGACGCCAGGGGGGAAGCCGGTAGGCCAATGACGACTCCAGGGGGCAGAAGCCGGGCAGGCCAATGACGACATGCCAACAACGCCATCAGGGCAGAAGCCGGGCAGGCCAACGACGACATACGGGGAGGCGGAAGCCGGCAGGCCAACAACGCCATCAGGGCAGAAGCCGGGCAGGCCAACGACGACATACGGGGTGGTGGAAGCCGGCAGGCCAACAACGACATAGGGTGGCGCAATCTGGTAGGCCAATGATGACATACGGGGAGGCGGAAGCCGGCAGGCCAACAACACCATCAGGGCAGAAGCCGGGCAGGCCAACGACGACATACGGGGTGGTGGAAGCCGGCAGGCCAACAACGACATACGGGGAGGCGGAAGCCGGCAGGCCAACAACCCCATTAAGGCAGAAGCCAACAGGCCAACGACGAAACAGAGGGCCAGAAGCTGGCAGGCCAACGCCGCCGCCGGGGGGCAGAAGCTGGCATGTTGGACTGAACTCAACGATCATCTGTTCTCATTATGTGCAGCTTTTTAGCCAGTCGGCTCAAAAGTTACACCTAATTAGAGGAACTCCTACAAACAAAATACCCACATCAAGCAGAAAGATTATTGGGTCCCGTCTTCTTCCAAAGCGAAATCAAATATTGCCTAGAAGACATGGACACCCATGTTTTTTTTCATAGGGCGAAACGGTGACTGTATGCCTCTTTTCTCATGACCCACAGGACTCTGACTTTGAACTAGACCTTTCTTTACAGAAAGTATCTGCCCCCCACCCTCCGGCTGCAATAACAAAATTTGTTCAATGTTTTTATTTGTAGCAAAGGGGTAAATTACCCGTGACAACTTGAAAGAGCCGCTCGCCGGTATATATTCAAATAACTAGAAAACACTTGTTTCCTGCCAGCAATTAATACTCCGACAAAATTACCACTTAATATTGTAATGAGGAGGCACAGGAGCTCGGCGGTCTGTGCCTGGAGAGAACCGCCATGGCATACGTGTGCTCCATAGAATCCCAACGGCCTAATGGAACTTTCCAATGAGAGGCAATCGGCACCTAACAAACCTGGGCAAATCCTGGGGCCCGCAGTACCTGGAGGGACCACCAAGGTTTCAACATCCGCCATACTTGCAGAACAAATAAATGCACTGCATGTATAGAGCACTGTTGTACAGCCGGCACCCGAGTCGGTGTCTCGTTCAATGCGCAACATGATTGCTGGGTTATCGATGGCATTTCCATGGCAGCTGGGGGTCCGACTGAAAGCCCCCGTGGGTGCAAAGTAATACAGTGTATTGCAGGTATAATTTCCATAGAGAAAACAATAAAATATGTAAATATCTATATCTATATATACACACACACACATACACATATTTATTTATTTATTCTTTAAGAAAAACAAAGAAAAAATGAAATCCCCTTTTTACAGAACGGGATTGTAAACTAAACAGTTCAAAATATAAAATAAAAACAAATTTGGTATCTAACTTTCCAAACTAATAAAATATTTATTCAATATGGTGAAATGAAAAAAAAGTATCAAAACGTCAGAATTGCTCTTTTTGTTCACTTTGTCTTCCCCTAAAAATGGAATAGAAAGGGATCAGAAAGTCAAATCAACACCACAATGATGATGATAAAACCTACAGGTAGTGCTGCAAAAAATAAAAAGGCCGTATACAACTATCGGGGGGTGAAGGGTCCTAATACTTTAGGACCCCTCTGCCATTTAGGAAGACATTAGTATCAAAAATGGCATCAAAATAATCTCCAATGACTCGAGAAAATCTACAGGTATCTCTTTTTTCACTATTTTTTATTTATTTTGAAATGTTTCTATGGCAAATACACCGTCTGGTATCAGGTATACATCCCCCGGGCTTGTAGGATGAAGCCGGCTTTAGGAAAATGTCTTTTCAGCATGGCCGTAATACCACTTCTTATTTCCCTGGGATTACGGATTGTGCAGCTCCGCGCACAGCGATGACTTAAAGGGAAAAGTATTACATCAGTTTCCAAAGGAAGAAAATCTGTTTCAGAACTGGGACAATAATCCTCGGTCTGATTAACAAATTAGCTGGATCTATACAGATCAAGTAATAGTCACGGGAAGCGGTGACCCTCACAGGGGGGGATTAAACCAACACGGAGCGCTAATTTCAGGGCAGTTACTTCACATGCAAAACACAGTCAGGTGTGCCCCCGCAGGTCACAGGCACCTCTTTATGCAAGGAAGAAAGGGCTCTAGGGGTTTAGGCTGAATCCTTTGATGTGCGGGGAGGTTATTCCTGAGCAAGAAGACGGGGAGGAGGTTACGGGGTTAAAATATGCCAAATGGGGGCCTTGAAAGTTGGAAAAATGTTTGCTGCAATTTTGCAAAAAAAAAAAAGGGGGGCAAAAACTTCAACTTTGCAAAAAAAAAGGGGGTAAAGATATAACTGTTTAAAAAGTTTGTAAAAAGTTTTTAAAAGTTTTTTTTTTTTCCCAAAAAATCATTTTTTTTTTATATAGGATTATAAGGGTCTAAATGTCATGTGTGACTTCCCATAGGTGTTGGTGAGATATCGGCTCATGTAAATTTACGTTTATAAATCTGTTTTACAATACTTCACTTTTTCTGGATGAAAAATGTAAAAAGAAAAATTCTAATTTTTTTTTTTAAAGTTTCAATCAAAAAAAAAAAATCATCTTAAATAAAAATCTAAATAACAAAAAAAAATAGCTGAAAAGATGAAAACGATGATCACCCATCATCAAAATGTCAACCCTGATAAAGAAAAACCTTTAACAGAAGGGGCTTTTGTAAAGCAAGCCGCACATAAAAGGTATCTAAGTACAGAAAAATCACGTCTGGAACATCTAAAAATAGAGAAGGAACTTGAAGCGTTTAAGAATGACGTGTTAAATTTTTTTTTTAGACTATTTCAGTTTATTTTAGCTTTTTAGGTGAAGTTTTGACTATATATGATAGTTTTAGTACAGAGGGTGGCGCTGTTGCATTGCTGTCAGTACAAAATATTTCCAACAGGAAGTGGTCTAAAGGGGTACTGCAAGTGACAACTATAATTTTTAAAGTAGAAATGCCCTGTACCCCTTCCAAAAACTTTTTTTTTAACTTATATCGACTTGGTTGTGCAAAATATTACATAATATTACAATTTTCATACAAGATGACTGTTTCCCTTTAAGGTGAAGTAGAGGTGAAGGAAGTAATAGAGGTAGGAGGTTAATAGGAGGAAAATGACTTCTGAGCATAAAAACTTGTCTGAATGTAAATCTAGTGTAGTAAATGCCATCATGTAGCTGTGGAGCGCTGTGCTAACACTTCTCCTTTCATGTGGCGCTCATCCCTCACACTCGGAGCTTAGCCCCCTGCTTTATTTCTCAGCTGACATCCCCCTATTCCTCGCTATATTTCTGCTCTTTTCACGTTTCTCACTATCTCTGATTTTATCTCCTCTTCACCCCTTCTGTCTCCATTTACCATCACCATAACCTTATTTTACATTCTCTATTCTCCTATCGTAAAAAAAGAATTTCAGCCATGTTGTGCGGTCAGCCTTCTACCAGGAAAGATGGTCATTTTTATGATTTACTCTTCACTTGTTCCCCGGCCTCTATACGATTCATAAAGATAAAAGGACCGTGACAACACTGTGATAAATTATCCTCCAAGGCTGGGGGAACACTTTCCGGGGGATGCACGCTCAACTTCCTGTCCAGGAGCCCATGGTATAATAGACCAATAAGCCAATAATATGCTGTAATGATTTGTGACTTTCCAGGTCCATAGGGGTTGCAGAGGCCATACACTCCGCTGCCTCGATGCAGAAGCCACACATTCGCCGCCTCGATACAGAGGCCACACACTCCGCTGCCTCGATGCAGAAGCCACACATTCGCCACCTTAATGCAGAGGCCACACACTCCGCCGCCTCGATGCAGAAGCCACACATTCCGCCGCCCCGATGCAGAGGCCACACACTCCGCCGCCTCAATGAAGAGGCCACACACTCCGTCACCTCGATACAGAGGCCAGATACTCCGCTGCCTCGATGCAGAGGCCACACACTCCGCCGCCTCGATGCAGAAGCCACACATTCCGCCACCCCGATGCAGAGGCCACACACTCCGCCGCCTCAATGAAGAGGCCACACACTCCGTCGCCTCGATACAGAGGCCAGATACTCCGCTGCCTCGATGCAGAGGCCACACACTCCGCTGCCTCGATGCAGAGGCCACACACTCCGCTGCCTCAATGCAGAAGCCACACATTCGCCGCCTCAATGCAGAGGCCACACACTCCGCCGCCTCGATGCAGAAGCCACACATTCCGCCACCCCGATGCAGAGGCCACACACACCGCCGCCTCGATGCAGAGGCCACACACTCTGCCGCCTCGATGCAGAGGCCACACACTCCGCCGCCTAAATGCAAAGGCCATACACACTCTGCCGCCTCAATGCAGAAGCCACACATTCCGCCGCCTCGATGCAGAGACCACACACACTCCGTCGCCTTGATGCAGAGGCCATACACTCCACCGCCTCGATGCAGAGGCCACACACTCCGCCGCCTCAATGCAGAGGCCACACACTCCGCCGCCTCGATGCACAAGCCATACACACTCTGCTGCCTCGATGTAGAAGCCACACACTCCGCCGCCTCAATGCAGAGGCCACACACTCCGCCGCCTCGATGCAGAAGCCATACACATTCCGCCGCCTCGATGCAGAGACCACACACACTCCGTCACCTTGATGCAGAGGCCACACACTCCGCCGCCTCGATGCAGAGGCCACACACTCCGCCGCCTCGATGCAGAGGCCACACACTCTGCCGCCTCAATGCAGAGGCCACACACTCCGCCGCCTCGATGCAGAAGCCATACACCCTCCGCCGCCTTGATGCAGAAGCCATGCACACTCCGCCACCTCGATGCAGAGGCCACACACTCCGCCGCCTCGATTCAGAGGCCATACACACTCCACCGCATTGATGCAGAGACAACACACTACAGCGCTGGTACTTGAGAGGGTCCAAAAGGTCTCTCTGACACAAAAATAGATGTCTGTGTTATAAATGGCACATAGTAGATGGGGGGTGGCTGTTAGAGATTTTACACTACCCCTCAAGTCACAGTAAAATAAAAAAATAACAAAATTACCTATTGATGGCAGGAGCTTTCTGGGCAGTATTACAAACTGTTCAAGTATAACATATTTTGAATGAATACAACACATTTCCGTAATTCAACCATGTGCATGGTCCTTTACTGTAGATTGTGTAATACTGCTTATCTTGTCTCCAGCAGTAATAAAAATTGTTCAACTGTCTGCCATAAACACATCCTGACTGCGTTTTCTATCTAGTCAATGTGGAAGGAAGTGTGTTTATTATAATAAATGATATAGATAGGTGTTGTGAATTTGGATTCTGGGCTCCCCCGGTGGCCGCTTGTGGAATTGGACTTGTCATCCTCTTTCCTGTTTCACCTGATTCCATCAGTAGTGGGTGTCGCTATTTAAGCTCATTTCTCTGGTGGTTTCTTGCCGGTCAACAATGTTATCTGATGCCTCTCAGTGCTTGTTCCTGCTTCTAGACAACTACTGATAAGTTGGACTTTTGTCCATGTTTTGTTTTGCCTATTTGTTCCAGTTCGCAGCTGAAGTTTTGTTACTGTGTCTGGAAAGCTCTCGTCGATCAGGGATTGCTACTCTGGCGTTATGAGTTAATGCCAGAGTTTAAGGTAATCTCTGGATGGTGTTTTGTTAGTATTTTTCTGCTGACCATGAAAGTATACTATCTGTCTTCTGCTATCTAGTAAGCGGACCTCAAATTTGCTAAGACTATTTTCCTGCTGCGTTTGTTGTTTCATCTGAACTCACCGTCATTATATGTGGGGGGCTACTGTCTTCTTTGAATATTTCTCTAGAGGTGAGCCAGGTCTTATATTTCCCTCTGCTAGCTATTTAGGTCTTAGGCCAGAGCTGGGCATCTAGCTATAAATAGGAAATGCTACCTGGCTATTTCTAGTTGCGCGGCAGGCTTAGTTCATGGTCAGTATAGTTCCATCTTCCGAGAGCTTGTCCCTCTATAGGCTTGCTATGATCTCTGCCTGCAGAGATCATGACAGTTTGACCGGCCCAGTTAAAGTGTTAAAGACCCAGGTTGAGAAAGGAGAGTTATAAGAAGTCTGCTGGAATTTTTTTTTTTTTTTTTTTCCTCCAGTCTGCCTTGCTGCAGTCTTTTTTCTCTCTCTCCTCCTAATCTCTGTATGCTCTGTGTGCACCTGACAATAATGGATCTCCAGAGTGTAACTGCGGGTTTGAATAATCTCATCACGAAAGTACAAAATTTACAAGATTTTGTAGTACATGCTCCGGTATCTGAGCCGAGAATTCCTTTGCCGGAGTTCTTCACAGGGAATAGAGCTAGCTTCCAGAATTTCCGAAATAATTGTAAGCTTTATTTGTCCCTGAAGTCTCGTTCAGCTGGAGACCCTGCTCAGCAGGTTAGGATTGTGATTTCCTTGCTCAGGGGTGACCCTCAAGATTGGGCCTTCTCATTGCCAGCAGGGGATCCTGCGTTACGCGATGTGGATGCGTTTTTTCTGGCCTTGGGCTTGCTTTATGAGGAACCTCATTTGGAACTTCAGGCAGAAAAAACTTTGATGGCACTATCTCAGGGGCAAGACGAAGCTGAAGTTTTCTGCCAAAAATTCCGAAAATGGTCTGTGCTTACTCAGTGGAATGAGTGCGCCTTGGCGGCAACTTTCAGAGAAGGTCTCTCTGATGCCGTTAAGGATGTTATGGTGGGGTTCCCTTTGCCTGCAGGTCTGAATGAGTCCATGACAATGGCTATTCAGATTGATAGGCGTCTGCGGGAGCGCAAACCGATGCACCATCTGGCGGTGTCTATGGAAAAGACGCCAGAAAGTATGCAGTGTGATAGAATTCTGTCCAGGAGTGAGCGACAGAATTTTAGACGGAAGAATGGATTGTGTTTCTATTGTGGGGATTCTACTCATGTTATATCGGCATGCTCTAGGCGTACAAAGAAGCTTGATAAGTCTGTTTCCATTGGCACCATTCAGTCTAAGTTTATTTTGTCTGTAACCCTGATTTGCTCTTTGTCATCCATTGCCACGGACGCCTATGTTGACTCTGGCGCCGCTCTGAGTCTTATGGATTGGTCCTTTGCCAATCGTTGTGGTTTTGATTTAGAGCCTTTGGAGACTCTTATTCCTCTGAAGGGGATTGACTCCACCCCATTGGCTAATAATAAACCACAATACTGGACACAAGTAACCATGCGTATCAATCCGGATCACCAGGAGATTATTCGTTTCCTGGTGCTGTATAATTTACATGACGATTTGGTACTGGGATTGCCATGGTTGCAGTCTCACAATCCAGTCTTGGACTGGAGAGCTATGTCTGTGTTGAGCTGGGGATGTAAGGGTATTCATGGGGACGTACCTTTGGTTTCTATTTCGTCGTCCATTCCCTCTGAAGTCCCTGAGTTCCTCTCTGATTTTCAAGACGTCTTTGACGAACCCAAGCTTGGGTCGTTACCTCCGCACCGTGAGTGCGATTGTGCCATAGATTTGATACCGGGTTGTAAATATCCAAAGGGTCGTTTGTTTAATTTGTCTGTGCCGGAACATGCTGCTATGCGGGAATATATAAAGGAGTCTTTGGAAAAGGGACATATTCGTTCATCTTCTTCTCCCTTGGGAGCTGGGTTTTTCTTTGTCTCAAAAAAAGACGGCTCTTTGAGACCATGTATTGATTATCGGCTTCTGAATAAGATCACTGTTAAGTATCAATACCCATTGCCATTGCTTACTGATTTGTTTGCTCGTATAGAGGGTGCTAAGTGGTTCTCTAAAATTGATCTTCGTGGGGCGTATAATTTGGTGCGGATCAGGCAGGGGGATGAGTGGAAGACCGCATTTAATACGCCCGAGGGCCACTTTGAGTATTTGGTCATGCCTTTTGGTCTTTCTAATGCCCCTTCAGTTTTCCAGTCTTTTATGCATGATATTTTCCGCGATTTTCTGGATAAATTTATGATAATATATCTGGATGATATTCTGATTTTTTCTGATGACTGGGACTCTCACGTCCAGCAGGTCAGGAGAGTTTTTCAGGTTCTGCGGTCTAATTCTTTATGTGTGAAGGGGTCTAAATGCGTTTTTGGGGTCCAGAAAATTTCCTTTTTGGGGTATATTTTTTCTCCCTCTTCCATTGAGATGGATCCCGTCAAGGTGCAAGCTATTTGTGACTGGACTCAGCCCTCCTCTCTTAAGGGTCTTCAGAGATTTTTGGGCTTTGCCAACTTTTACCGCCGATTTATTGCTGGTTTTTCGGATGTCGTTAAACCACTGACTGATTTGACCAGACAAGGCGCTGATGTTGCTAATTGGTCCCCTCATGCTGTAGAGGCCTTTCAGGAGCTTAAGCGCCGTTTTGCCTCTGCCCCTGTGTTGCGTCAGCCTGATGTGAATCTGCCTTTTCAGGTTGAGGTTGACGCTTCGGAGATCGGAGCTGGGGCAGTGTTGTCGCAGAAAGGTTCCGACTGCTCCGTCATTAGGCCTTGTGCCTTCTTTTCTCGCAAATTTTCGCCCGCAGAGCGGAATTATGATGTTGGGAATCGGGAGCTTTTGGCCATGAAGTGGGCGTTTGAGGAGTGGCGCCATTGGCTCGAGGGGGCTAGGCATCAGGTGGTGGTATTGACTGACCACAAAAATTTGATTTATCTTGAGACTGCCAGACGCCTGAATCCTAGACAGGCGCGCTGGTCTTTATTTTTTTCTCGCTTTAATTTTGTGGTGTCATACCTACCGGGTTCTAAGAATGTTAAGGCAGATGCCCTTTCTAGGAGTTTTGACCCGGACTCTCCTGGTAATTCTGAACCCACAGGTATCCTTAGGGAGGGAGTAATTTTGTCGGCCGTTTCTCCTGATCTGCGGCGGTCCTTGCAAGAGTTTCAGGCGGATAGACCGGATCGTTGTCCGCCTGATAGACTGTTTGTTCCGGATGATTGGACCAGCAGAGTCATCTCTGAGGTACATTCTTCTGCATTGGCAGGTCATCCCGGAATTTTTGGTACCAGGGATTTGGTGGCAAGATCCTTCTGGTGGCCTTCTCTGTCACGAGATGTGCGAGTCTTTGTGCAGTCATGTGACGTTTGTGCTCGGGCCAAGTCTTGTAGTTCTCGGGCTAGCGGACTGCTGTTGCCCTTGCCTATTCCTAAGAGGCCTTGGACACACATCTCGATGGATTTTATTTCAGATCTGCCTGTTTCCCAGAAGATGTCTGTCATCTGGGTGGTCTGTGACCGTTTCTCTAAAATGGTCCATTTGGTTCCTCTGCCCAAGTTGCCTTCTTCTTCTGAGTTGGTTCCTCTGTTTTTTCAGAATGTTGTCCGATTGCACGGTATTCCTGAGAATATTGTTTCTGACAGAGGTACCCAATTTGTGTCTAGATTTTGGCGGGCATTCTGTGCTAGGATGGGCATAGATTTGTCTTTTTCATCTGCTTTTCACCCTCAGACTAATGGCCAGACCGAGCGGACTAATCAGACCCTTGAGACATATCTGAGGTGTTTTGTCTCTGCTGACCAGGATGATTGGGTTGCTTTTTTGCCATTGGCAGAGTTCGCCCTCAATAATCGGGCCAGTTCTTCCACCTTGGTGTCCCCGTTTTTCTGTAATTCGGGGTTTCACCCTCGATTTTCCTCCGGTCAGGTGGAATCCTCGGATTGTCCTGGAGTGGATGCGGTGGTGGAGAGATTGCATCACATCTGGGGGCAGGTTATGGACAATTTGAAGTTGTCACAGGAGAAGACTCAGCGTTTTGCCAACCGTCATCGTCGTGTTGGTTCTCGGCTTTGTGTTGGAGATTTAGTGTGGTTGTCTTCTCGTTTTGTCCCTATGAGGGTCTCTTCTCCTAAGTTTAAACCTCGGTTCATCGGCCCTTATAGAATATTGGAGATTCTTAATCCTGTTTCTTTCCGTTTGGACCTCCCTGCGTCCTTTTCCATTCATAACGTTTTTCATCGGTCGTTATTGCGCAGGTATGAGGTACCTGTTGTACCTTCTCTTGAGCCTCCTGCTCCGGTGTTGGTTGAGGGTGAGTTGGAGTACGTTGTGGAGAAAATTTTGGACTCTCGTGTTTCCAGACGGAAACTCCAGTATCTGGTCAACTGGAAGGGTTACGGCCAGGAGGATAATTCTTGGGTCAATGCATCTGATGTTCATGCTTCTGATCTTGTTCGTGCCTTCCATAGGGCTCATCCTGGTCGCCCTGGTGGATCTGGTGAGGGTTCGGTGCCCCCTCCTTGAGGGGGGGGTACTGTTGTGAATTTGGATTCTGGGCTCCCCCGGTGGCCGCTTGTGGAATTGGACTTGTCATCCTCTTTCCTGTTTCACCTGATTCCATCAGTAGTGGGTGTCGCTATTTAAGCTCATTTCTCTGGTGGTTTCTTGCCGGTCAACAATGTTATCTGATGCCTCTCAGTGCTTGTTCCTGCTTCTAGACAACTACTGATAAGTTGGACTTTTGTCCATGTTTTGTTTTGCCTATTTGTTCCAGTTCGCAGCTGAAGTTTTGTTACTGTGTCTGGAAAGCTCTCGTCGATCAGGGATTGCTACTCTGGCGTTATGAGTTAATGCCAGAGTTTAAGGTAATCTCTGGATGGTGTTTTGTTAGTATTTTTCTGCTGACCATGAAAGTATACTATCTGTCTTCTGCTATCTAGTAAGCGGACCTCAAATTTGCTAAGACTATTTTCCTGCTGCGTTTGTTGTTTCATCTGAACTCACCGTCATTATATGTGGGGGGCTACTGTCTTCTTTGAATATTTCTCTAGAGGTGAGCCAGGTCTTATATTTCCCTCTGCTAGCTATTTAGGTCTTAGGCCAGAGCTGGGCATCTAGCTATAAATAGGAAATGCTACCTGGCTATTTCTAGTTGCGCGGCAGGCTTAGTTCATGGTCAGTATAGTTCCATCTTCCGAGAGCTTGTCCCTCTATAGGCTTGCTATGATCTCTGCCTGCAGAGATCATGACAGATAGGGTTAATGGGTAAAAAAAGGTCCTACAGTCTTACAAAGTGTTGAAAAAAACAACAATAAACGCTATATGATGAGTAACTATGTGTCTCATAACTAATATAAAGTATTTCCCTTTATAAATTTAGATAGTATTGTGAGGGTGGTAGGGTTATATTATGAATCTATACAAAGCATATACCTAATCCAGCCACTTGCAAGGGCCTTTTCTGTAGGTTGCATAATCCTGCTTATCTTATCTTCAGCAGTAATACAAACTGTTCAAGTGTCTGCCACAAAAGTATCCTTACTGCTTTTTCTATCTAGTCAATATAGCAGGAAATGTGTCCATTACTATAAACCCTATAGTAAGACTTTAATGTAGCAAGATTAGTGGGCATAAAAGGGGTCCCCATAGCTTTAAAGAGTGTTGAGGAAAAGTCAAACATCGCATGGCAATACAATTTGTGTGCTAGGATCTGTCTACAACATTTCTTTACTAATTCAGATAGAAGATTGTCGAAATCCAGATGTATTCATGATGATTGACTAGACAGAAATGCTCTATGGATGAGTTTATAGTAGACACCTGAACAGTTTATAATACTGCTGGAGACAAGATAAGCAGGATTACACAATTTAATATGAAAACACCTTTCTAGTCAATATCATGAATCCATACTATGCAGATATGTATTAAACATATGTGAATGTCTCTTTATGGTAATTTGTGTAATCTTGCTCATCTTGTCTCCAGCAGTATTAAAAACCGTACAGGCATTTCTATCTAGTCAATGTAGCAAGAAGTGTGTTCGTTACGATAAATGTTATGCAAAACTGTTTCACAGTTAGTGTAAAGCGTTTCCTTATAAACTTAAATAGAAGGATAGAGGGGTCATATTAGTAATCAGTACAACACAGATCCATAAAGTGCATGAGTCATTACTCCGAATTGTGTAATCCTGCCTCTCTTGTCTCCAGCAGTATTAAAATCGGTTCTGCTGTCTACAATAAAAACACATCCGTACAGCATTTCTATCCAGTCAATGTAGCAGGAATTCTGTTTGTTAGTATAAATGTTATCGATAGGGCCTAAAACCTTGCAAAGTGTTGAGAAGAAAAAAAAAGCTACGATGCCAAACTTTGTGTGTTACACAAGAAGTGTAAAGAGTCCTTATAAATTTAGATAGAAGGATAGAGGGGTCAAATTACAGACATGTGTTGTACTGCTTCATAAAGTGAATTGTGCAGTCCTGCCTATCTTGTCGCCAGCATTATACAGATCTGTAAAGTGAGTTGTGCAGTCCTGCCTATCTTGTCTCCAGCATTATACAGATCTGTAAAGTGAATTGTGCAGTCCTGCCTATCTTGTCTCCAGCATTACGCAGATCTTTAAAGTGAATTGTGCAGTCCTGCCTATCTTGTCTCCAGCATTACCCAGATCTGTAAAGTGAATCATGCAGTCCTGCCTATCTTGTCTCCAGCATTACCCAGATTTGTAAAGTGAATTGTGCAATACTGCCTGTCTAGTGTCCAGCATTATACAGATCTGTAAAGTGAATTGTGCAGTCCTGCCTATCTTGTCTCCAGCGTTACCCAGATCTGTAAAGTGAATTGTGCAGTCCTGCCTATCTTGTCTCCAGCATTATACAGATCTGTAAAGTGAATTGTGCAGTAATGCCTATCTTGTTTCCAGCATTATACAGATCTGTAAAGTGAATTGTGCAGTGCTGCCTATCTTGTCTCCAGCATTACCCAGATCTGTAAAGTGAATCATGCAGTCCTGCCTATCTTGTCTCCAGCATTACCCAGATCTGTAAAGTGAATCATGCAGTCCTGCCTATCTTGTCTTCAGCATTACCCAGATTTGTAAAGTGAATTGTACAATACTGCCTGTCTTGTCTCCGGGGTCTAAGGGGTAACGTTTCTCCTTATGGAGAGTGACATACCAGCTGGCTTGTCAAGGTAAGGAGGCTTATTCGCCATGCAGTGCTCCTCTGGGAATTTAAATATGCAAATTGCCTCTTCTGAGAAAAGAGGACTTAACTCTATAGCGCCACCTGTTGGACGTAGCGATCCTACAAGTCACAATCAACCCTTTAACAAGTCGTGCAATATGACTTAGGAATTGAGATACTGATTTGGCTTTTATCCTAAGTCATATTGCACGACTCGTTAAAGGGTTGATTGTGACTTGTAGGATCGCTACTTCCAACAGGTCGCGCTATAGAGTTAAGTCCTCTTTTTTCTCAGAAGAGGCAATTTGCATATGTCTTGTCTCCAGGCATTTTACAGATCTGTAAAGTGAATTGTGCAGTCCTGCCTATCTTGTCTCCAGCATTACCCAGATCTGTAAAGTGAGTTGTGCAGTCCTGCCTATCCTTTTTCCAGCATTACCCAGATCTGTAAAGTGAATCATGCAGTCCTGCCTATCTTGTCTCCAGCATTATACAGATCTGTAAAGTGAATTGTGCAGTCCTGCCTATCTTGTCTTCAGCATTACCCAGATTTGGAAAGTGAATTGTGCAATACTGCCTATCTTGTCTCCAGCATTGCATTACACAGATCTGGAAAGTGAATTGTGCAGTCCTGCCTATCTTGTCTCCAGCATTATACAGATCTGTAAAGTGAATTGTGTAGTCTTGCCTATCTTGTCTCCAGCATTACCCAGATTTGTAAAGTGAATTGTGCAGTCCTGCCTATCTTGTCTCCAGCATTGCATTACACAGATCTGGAAAGTGAATTGTGCAATACTGCCTATCTTGTCTCCAGCATTAAAATAGATTTTTCAACCTTTAATATTTTGTAGTAGTTTTGTATATACGTTATATACACAAAATACCAGACAAATGACACAGATACTTCTACTACCAGAAAAGGGCAGGTGTCAGGATGGATGGATGCATGGGGATTTGCTGCTCCATAATGGATGCCACAGCCTTCATGAGAAAGCTGTACACAAAACCTAATGGAATCCAGCAGATGCAGAAACTTTTGGTAAGAAGACCTTTGGGAGAATTGACTGAAGTTCTTGTCAAGCTACAAAGGGTTCCAGAACAGCTGTAATAACAGAGCTTCTCTGCTCCCCACGCATTTCGAAGTCTCATTCTAAAACTTTTCAAGTGTATAATGAACTCTGTAGGAGCTTATAGCAGAGTCGTGTTCTGGAGAGAAACCACTGACTCGTAATGAGGTTTACCTTGAGCACCTCTTATAGCTTCAAGCCCTCTCCACCAGTATGGAACTTACCAGAGACGTTTACCTTGTGTAAATGATCCTACAGGACACAAAGTGCTCGGCTTCATTAGAGCCGCAGGATTAGCCGTGCTCAATGGGATTTAGAAAACATTATGTCTGTATGCGACATTAATCCCAAAGGTTCAGAGAATTATCCATTGACTTTTTTTTGTTCCTATGCCATTGTCTACCTTTCTTATACCTCCGGGAACTTCTTGACTTTCTACTTGACCACCAACTTTTTAGGGTTTGTTGGTATTTGGGATCCCAGTGCAGCTTGTTCAATTCGGACATCCCAAACTATAAAAAAGATGCTTTTCAGAGATTATCTGATCTTCGCGAGTCTGATCCCGGCGATCAGGAAAGCTACAGACAGCTGGACATTTTTCCTGCAGTGGCCTCTACAGGACAAAAGTGGTAATACATAACTTTAAACAGAAACAAAGTAATTATGATCAGTTTTCTTGCCACAATCCTTGCAAGTGGATGAAGTGAAGGGGACTATGACATCCTTATGTCCTAACGGGGTATACAAGCTTATGTGAATGAAGTTTATCATTGTATAATCAACAATTATACAACATTCTTATATTCTTTGTAAATTAAAAGGTTATTCCCAAAATAATAAGTTATCCCTTATGCATAGGATAAAGGATACATTTCTGATCGCTGGGACTTTTAATGATCCCAAGATTGGGGCTCGAACTCCAATAAGGAGGCTCAGCGAGATACGCTGGAGAAAGCCAAGTGCTGCACCTTGCTTTCTCCATCTGCCCCGTTCTCGGGCTTCCAAAGCCCCGATCTTAGGATGCCTGAATGTTAAAGTGGTCAGCCCCCAACCCAGTAATCAGCAAGTTTTTCCCTATCAAGTGGAAAGAGGATATTGTGCTTTTTCTTGGAATAACCCTTTAATTCTTCATCCTTTCTAGACCGCTGCATCTTGTCACACATTGGAAACATCCTGCATCCTGTTACAATGTATCACTGAAGTTGCAAAACATATATTTCTCAAGACTTCAACTTATTTCCTTTGCAATCTACTTGTCCCTGTTATCAACCATTTCAGCCTGACGTTAAAGTTTTGCTTGACCTCGGTCCTCACGGTCCCCACTTTATCGCACATATCTCTGGTTCTCAGCCTCTCCGGATACATTTATATACATTTACGTTTATTATTTTACGGCTCTAATGTAAGATTTGTGTCCCTTTAAACTTGCCGGCCTCCCCCATTGGTAGCCAAATTCTTTCTGCTTGTTGCCATTTTGGCTACTTGAGAACTTAATGCATGACTGGAGCAAAGGTTAGAAGCCTCGGCGCACGTGAGCTGCCTCCACATAATCCCTACAGTGAAGGAGCCACTGTTTTTTTTTTGTTTTTTTTGCTGTGTACTTAAACTGCGGAGATTAAAATTACAAGTAATTCCTTTTGATGTTTAATGGAAAGTTTAACTCGTCTCAGCGCTGCAAAGAAACGAACGGATTCTGAAGTTGGTGGAAAAGTGAACAATATTCTGCATAGTTCCTGTATACTCCAGATGAATGCAATCTATTGTTCTCTGTTATCAACCATTTCAATGGCGTAAGGGCGAATATACACATTAGAGTGAGGTCAACCAAATCTCATAATTTCATTAGACCCAGCCAACCATGTAATGTGTAGCAGATGTTGTAAAAGGACGGATCGCACATGTTGATTTTTAACATGCCCCATCATGTACTACCAGTGTCATTGATCAACGGCTGATCTCCTTTTTAAGCACACGCATGCTCAGATGAACTGATCATGCATATGTATAAGGAGGTGGAAGAAATAGCTGTATGGCCAACTTGCTCAACACCAGCTACATGGGTTTTCTCTAACTTGGGTAGGTAACAAACCACCAGTAATGGACAGTCATAATAATCTTGATTAGACCGTCTTGAACTTCATTAGTCAGCTGTAATATGACAGCTCAGTGATCTGACAGTTTAAGCAGGAGAAAGAAGTGGCTCATAAGTGGAGAAAGAAGCAATATTCTCTGATAGGTAATTCAGATTGTGAACCTCTATCAGGATGTCTTTGGGTGTTTGTTAGTAAGCTGGAGAATCAGGAGGAAACCCAGGCAAATACAGTATGGATGTCAAATGTATGAATGCTGTCACGCTGCTGCTATGCAGGGAGATGCAAGCTCCACTAGATGACAATAGAGTGGCGGGAGGACTGCACACTGCCAGATCAGACCTGCAGCGCAGCAGCGAGGCTACCACCAGGTGGCAGCAGTACAGTCAAACAAGCCGAGTCGATAATAGTCTGTCGCGCAGTACCAAAGTAATAAACAAACACAGAGTCAGAGACAAGCCAAAAAGGTCAATACTGTCAGGAGCGGAAATACCAAAGACAAGAGGCAAAAGCAGGTCAGGGTCCAAGCCAAGTCAAGTATCAGAGAGTACACACACGAAGGGGAAACACAGTGTTGGGACGGGTAGAGGGCACAGTCAGCAAAGGCAGCACGACAAATCAGAGTTAAATCAGGGCTAGCTGTTCATGCCATAGGCAGAAACTATAACTGACACCGCCTGCAGGATGCAGCAGACCGGGAAAGGAGTAGACAGGACTCAAAACCCGGTCTGGATCATGACAAATGTAATGTCCAGAAAGAGTTAACAGGTTTTCCTTGACCTCAGATTTTTAATTCTTTTTTACCAACTTCGTTTTAATCCTATTAGTCAAACATCAAAGAGACGGGGATTGATTGGCCAAGTGAAATGAAGCAACAATGTAGGATTAATACGCAGAGGTTCAGTAGTAGACTTTCTGTCTCAATCAAGTTTTTCTCTCCCCTAAGTGTTCCTGGCAGTTGTGGTCATAAATGAGTGAAGCATTTCAGGGAGAAAATGGGACCTTTAATAGGTTTAATTAAATATATTTAGTATTGCCTGGGTTGTATATTAATGCAGGCAGGAGTAAAATTCCCACAGCATTGCCTTCATAAGCGTATGGAACCACGAAACAAGGAGAAATATATACAGTATATAATGTCTGGAATGGTCAATTATTTGTGTGCTTTTTAAAATGTATTAAAGGGGATGTTCCACAAAGACAACCCCTTTTTATATGAAGCACAGCTTATCTCATTCATATTTGTTTGGGGTTTGACTTCATTAGTCACCGACTACTAGCTGTGGAAGCAGCGTATAGGCACATGATTCCCTTCTAGGTGCTGCAGCAGCGAAAGTATGTGTAATGCATAGGAATATCAGGCGGGAACAGGAGCTACTCTGGTATATGTCGGGGGGCTCCAAGTGGGGGACACACACCTATTTGCCCTCAATGAGGCAAATGGAAGCAGGAATTAAACTGAAACCAACCATTTTAAAGGATTTCTCCAGGCTCCACATTCATTTCAGCAGTCACTTTATATGTACAACTAGATGATGGCCCGATTCTAACGCATCGGGTATTCTAGAATATGTATGTCCACGTAGTCGATTGCCCAGTCACGTAGTATATTGTCCAGCCACGTAGTATATTGCCCAGCCACGTAGTATATTGCCCAGTTATGTAGTGTACAGCATAGAGCCACATAGTATATTGCCCAGCCACGTAGTATATTGCCCAGCCACGTAGTATATTGCCCAGCCACGTAGTATATTGCCCAGCCACGTAGTATATTGCCCAGCCACGTAGTATATTGTCCAGCCACGTAGTATATTGCCCAGCCACGTAGTATATTGCCCAGCCATGTAGTATATTGCCCAGCCACGTAGTATATTGGCCAGTCACGTAGTATATTGCCCAGCCACGTATTACACAGGTTAAAAAAATAAAAAATAAGCATATACTCACCTTCCGCAGGTGCGTTGTAGCTCTGTCGCCTTTGTGGGGTGCAGGCGGCAGCTTCCGATCCCAGGGTGTGATGACGTCGCGGTCACGTGACCGTGTCGCGGTCACATGACCATGACGTCACGGCAGGTCCTTGTCACGTAGGACCTGTGATGACGTCGCGGTCACATGACCGTGTAGCGGTCACATGACCGTGACGTCACGGCAGGTCCTTTCCGCGCAGGCGCACAAGACTTGTAATGACATCACGGTCACATGACCGTGACGTCATGGCAGGTCCTTCTGCCAGACCATCCTTGCCGCCGGAACGTGCCGCTTGCATCGCGAGGAGAGGGAAAGGCGGCGTAGGTGAGTATATAATCATTTTTTATTTTTTTAATTATTTTTAACGTTAGATGTTTTTACTATTGACGCTGCATAGGTTGCGTCAATAGTAAAAAACTTGGTCTCACAGGGTTAATAGCAGCGGTAATGGAGTGTGTTACCCGCGGCATAACGCGGTCCGTTACCGCCGGCATTAACCCTGTGTGAGCGGTGACCGGAGGGGAGTATGCGGGCGCCGGGCAGTGAGTGCGGGGAGTAAGGAGCGGCCATTTTCTTCCGGACTGTGCGCGTCGCTGATTGGTCGTGGCAATGGTCGTGGGCGTTTTGCCACGACCAATCAGCGTCTTGGATTCCATGACAGACAGAGGCCGCGACCAATGAATATCCATGACAGATAGAAGGAGAGACAGACAGACAGAAAGACTGAATTGACCCTTAGACAATTATATAGTAGATTTGCACACTGTCAGCATTCCGCTCTCATGCGATTTGTACAATTTCGATCACAGATCGACTAGCTTCTCATCCCCTTTTTGCAACAGAACATAAAGCAGGAAAAAATTGCTAATTGGCTTGTGGCCGCAAGTATGCAAATCAAATACTTGCGTTCATATAGCAACCTCTCAAGCTGTCAAAAGTGCAGAATCCTTACAGTCTGCAAATCACAGTTACATAGACTGACTGCAAAAATGTATATGAAGCCCAGAGAATACTTTTAATTTATGCTCTTAAAGGGATTGTCATGGGGATTGCCCGTGTAGGTGTTATATTTGGGGTCCCCCTTAGAGCACAGAGTTGCTGCAAATATGTTTAAATGGTAGACCATTTATTTGAATTGAAAATAACCACTGCATATCTGAATGCTGCATGCCCTTGGGATCGCCATAAGTTAGTTGATCACTAGTGGGTTAGAGCTTCCAGTCTTGTAGTATACACTAAATCAAAGATCTTTATTACTGTACTTGATATAGCACTCTGAGTTTGCAAAATTACTGATTTTCAATTTTATTTTCAAAAATGGGCATGGCTTTTCTACAAAAAAGTGGAACCGCAATGGGCTCCAGTTTAACCCCAGCTTATGAAAATTCCTTTATGACCCAAAGTAAAGCTGTCTTTGCATCTAATGATGAAATCTTTTAACAATTAAACATTTGTTTAGAAACTATACATTAATGACATGTGGAAAAACTCAGCAGAATACAGGATGCTTTTTACAATATTCAGATATAAGCTGCCAATGGTGTTTAATTCAGTAATATTGCAGTATGATCTCAATTGGCTGATTACTGCCCTATATATCTGTCCTAAATAAATGCAACAGATTACAAAAGGAATGGTTGAATTAAAATTCAAAATTATTGAAATTTTATTCATTTAGTGTAGGGAAAGGTTTTAAAGATTTCATGAATATTAGACCTATTTACCATAATGGACATGTTATGATTGGTGACAGATCCTCTTTAATAAGGATTTCCTCATTTCTAATTGCACGGTTTTAGTTTGTACCCAGGAGCTAGTTCTTTATTATTCTGTTTCACTGCATTCCAACAGTGAATTCTGAATAGACCGGCTGTGGGAAATAAGTGCACAGAAAAACAGATAGACGCCTAATTATTATAGGGATTATTAATCCTTGCTCTTCCTAACAATGTTAGCTGCAGAAAGGTGCAGCAGAAAACAGAAGCAGAAGCCACCCACCGTGCTTTGTACATAATAATACCAGCATTCCAGGTCATAATGCCGAGGCTGCGGCAGCTGAAGGTGAGAACTTTCTACTTCACCCAGATGTTGCCACTCACTGCTAATTGTGCTTGGCGAGTCTGATGTGGTTTATCTGCAGATGAACACTTTGTGCGGGTCACTTTTTCTATTTACAAAAGACAGAAAACAGTTTTTCTTTGTGCAATAACAATGAGGAGTGAGGGTGCGTAGGTCTTATTCGCTCCATTTGCACTGTGACAAATGTCTCAGGTGGACTGGGAGACTAAATGAAATCCTGTCTTTACTCTTTTAACATAGGATAAAGAAATAGTCTGACATTTTTTTTTCAAACACATTTAGGCAGTGGAATCAAAGCCTGAAGTATTAAAGGGCTCTATGGACATCTTAAAGGGTGGCTCCTTCCTCAGAACCCCTCTCTATGAGCCATTACTTTGAATTCCCAACATGTAATACTACATTTGCCCTGCAGTGGCCGCTGTAGAGAAATCCAGTCCAGCTACACATAGCCTCCTTCCAGTGATTGTAGCTGATCTCTTTGATTTTCTAAAACTAGCTAGATTCATTAAAAAATGTGTGCTTTTATAATTAATTTTAGCTAATTATAGCAAATATTTAACAGAAAAAAAAATGCTAAAATCCACAAAAAAATGAAAAAAAAAATACTGATTAATTTTGATTTAAAATGTTCACTGCCATCCAATATAATATTCTGTTCTAATATCAAGTCAAAAATAATATTCTGTTTATAGGGTTGATGACCTGTTTTTAGAAAAGGCCACCAGTATCAGAATGGTGGGGGTCCAACGCCAGACAACCCACCGATCAGATGTCAATAGCTCCAGCAGGGGTTCGGATGTAAAAGTTTTACAGGAGCCTGGACAGCACAGCTCTATACACTGTAGCAGTCGCTTCTGGGTATGCAGTTTGTCTCCTATTAAAGAGAATGTGATCTGAGCTGCAGTACCTAAGAATGGCCACTACATGGTGTATGGAGCAATTTATATACAAAGCTGATAATTGGGAAGCGAGATGCCAACCCGACCCCCAACTGATCTGAGCCGTCCTATAACAGCTCTGGACAACCTGCACCATTGCCCCCTGCTGAGAGGAGCGAAGGATAGTTATAATATACAATATAATCTAAACTTGTGGTTCTCCAGATGTCGCAAAACGACAACATTTAACATTCCATGACAGCCGTCAAAGCATGCTGGGAGTTGTAGTTTTGCAACAGCTGGAGATAACTAATCCAAATACTCGTAAATCCAAAGCGTATACCGTATGTGATTTCGTACGAAAGTTTGGCACCATAAGATCAGCGCTCCGTCACCCTGAGATCTACAAGAACTTTTTTTTGTGGGCTTCCTACAATCAAAGTCTGCAGCAAAAACTATTTGCGGTGCTCACAGCTGCTCCATAGCAGAGACGGCTTATAATTGGGTGTAAATCAGAAACACAGACGGGCAGTTGTATCACACCTCAAGTCGAATTATCCTTGATGATCCATGAAAAATAATCTATAATTAAAACACTTGAGTACCACCCTATACCATCTCTGTTAGCCTCTAATTCTTTTGTATGCAATGTACAGTTCAGACAATGGAAAAATGACCAATATTGTGTAAATCTGGGAAAAAGAAACATATTCAATCTAAGTAAGCAGCAAAAGATTTAGTTTAAGAGAACCTGGCACTTTCATAAATATACTTTTTTAACCTGGTGTAAATGCCGCTTTTCTCCTGAATCCGGCGCTGTTTTCCTTTTGTTCCTGCACCTCTCCATTCCTGAGATATGGACCATTCTTCTCGGTACATAAATCTAGACTTGTTAGCCAAGTGGGCGTATTATTCAGCAAGACGTCCCCAGAGGAGACGTGAAGACCACGCCCACTTAGTAACAAGGCTGCATTCATGTACAGGGAATAGAGGCCATATCTCTGAAACCGGGAGGCGTAGAAACAAAAGAAAAACAGCGGCAAATTCAGAACAGCGGCGTTTACACCACCGCGGATTTATGACAAGTGACAGGTCCCCTTTAACGTTACAGAAGAACAACTAAGCTAATGTCTTAGGATGGTGAAGAATGTTCGCTCCCCAAAATTCACTTTATTTTTCTACAGAAGTACATAACATTGATGGGACCCTGGAGGGTTATGACTTGCATGATCCTAGTGCAAAGGAGAACAAGATGTTTCTGATACATAATACCTCATCTACTTCACTCTGGAAAACCCTGGCGACATTTCCAAGTGTCATACAAGACGGCAGGAGGAAGAGACCCTGTCTAAATTAGGGAACAAATTGCATACTCTTAGGAGTCAGCAATGCAATATCTTCAGCACAGGCTGGCTGGCTATCGGACCTGATCCTGAGAACTCTTACAAAGCAGCAGTGTGTCTGACATGTTTACTCGGCACTATGCTCAGCCACAGACTCTCTAAAAATAGAGGAAAGTTATTCAAAAGTCGAAATTCCAAATAATCTTTTCTCTAAATGATTCCCAACATATACTATCACTGCATTGAGGACACATGATCCAATGTTTAGTTATGTGTCAATTAGTGTTGGACTTACGTTTCTTAGGTTCTGCATTGAAGATAACGTTGAGGGACATCCTCTATCCAGAATGTTCCCATGTCACACCCCCTCCTCCATTTCTGTTACCATCTCTTTTTCTGCTCTTCTCCATTTACACCTTTGGCCTGGGACAGCTCATAGAGTCCCACGGATTTCTGTATCGTCTCTATGCTGATGACACACAGATCCACATCTCTGGACCAGATATCACCACCCTACTAACCAGAATCCCACAATGTCTGTCCACTATTTCATCCTTCTTCTCTGCTAGATTTCTAAAACTTAACATGTGTAAAATAGAAGTCATAATCTTTCCCCCCATCGCACTCGACTCCCCCAACAGATCTATCCATTAAAGTAAATGGCTGCCAACTCTCCCCAGTCTCACAAGCTCGCTGCCTCGGGGTAATCCTTGACTCTGATCTCTCCTTCAAACCACATATCCAAGCCCTTTCCACTTCCTGCCGACTACAACTCAAAAAACATCCCGGATCTGCACATTCCTTAATGAAGAATCTGCAAAAACCCTAGTCCATGCCCTCCCCATCTCCCGCCTTGACTACTGTAACCTTCTGCTCTGTGGCCTCCCCTCTAACACTCTCGCACCCCTGCAAACTATCCTAAACTCTGCTGCCCGACTAATCCACCTGTCCCCCCGCTATTCCCGGCCTCTCCCCTCTGTCAATCCCTTCACTGGCTCCCCATTACCCAGAGACTCCAGTTCAAAACCCTAACCATGACGTACAAAGCCATCCACAACCTGTCTCCTCCATACATCTGTGACCTCGTCTCCCGGGACTTACCTACACGTAACCTCCGATCCTCACAAGATCTCCTTCTCTACTCCCCTCTTATCTCCTCTTCCCACAACTGCATCCAAGACTTCTCCCGTGCTTACCCCATACTCTGGAACTCTCTGCCACAACACATCAGACTCTCACATACCATCGAAACCTTCAAAAGAACCTGAAGACCGACCTCTTCCGAAAAGCCTACAACCTCCAGCAACCCTCGTTTCACCATACCGTTGCACAACCAGCTCTACCCTCGCCTACTGTATCCTCACCCATCCCTTGTAGATGGTGAGCCCTCGCGGGCAGGGTCCTCTCTCCTCCTGTACCAGTCATGACTTGTATTGTTTAAGATTATTGTACTTGCTTTTTATTTTGTATACCCCTCCTCACATGTAAAGCACCATGGAATAAATGGCGCTATAATAATAATCTTCCAATAAATGTGCATGTAGACGGTGAAGCTCCTCTTGATGACAGAGCATCTAAGCAACACACTAAAAAACAACTTTCCAGTAAGTTTCAGCACTGCTTTCGAGATTTGTCAACGCATCTGGAAACTTAGAAAGTCGGCCTTTTTTCCAGAACATTTTGAGGGGGTTTGTAAACAAATTAATGTGTCAAAGGCTGCACCCATCGTAGGGTCCTCTGGTATCCTGTTAGTCCAACCATAAGAGTTTATATGGAGTTTTACTTTCAAAAGTTTATACAATTTAATGAACTTCCCCAAGGTGAGTAGGAACATTTTAGCTTCGTGGGGTTTACAAACATTGCAAAAAATTTGGATGACGTAAGAAATGCCATAAAATGTCGCAGGAACCAACATTTACTGCCCAAATCCGGTGCCTGGTGCTCCCCACCAGGCCTGTGCTTACCTCCTTGCAGTAGTTGCCCATAGACTAGGACTGGCACACCAGAGGACCGGGGAATCCTCCGGTGGGCCCTGCCTTCTCCTTCAGGAGAGTCAATAGTGCAAATCTTGCAGCTGCTATGAGGCTATTAAGTGAGGGAGGAAGGTGGGCCATCAGAATCAAATCCTCTAGGGAGACCAATGTTCTTCAGTCTGACACTGGTTGTCCATGTGACAACTGCAGCCAGTCACCATTCTTAGGGGGCGATGCTGAGGTATGAAATGATTGTCTACAGCAGTTACATCGGCAAACAGCATATCATATGATCACAATAGGGAGGTTCTGATGAGTATCCTGCGGATATATCTGGATCTTTGGCTTTCTTCATTTTTTTTCCGATCCCCGTTAATGTGACATAATAGGAAATGTATCATCTAAATGGTAATAGTTCCCCTTTCAATGATTTTTCCAGGACAAATCGTGCAGCCTGCATTCAACATTCGTCTTTTCAGCAAAGTGACTGATCTCCATATCCGTTGTGTTTATACAATGGTTCTGGCCTGTTATCGGCTGGAAGGACCTCCAGAGTAAGTCTCTGATGGGTATGAGGACAGAGAAGGAAAACATATGTGAAACTAGCGGAATGCTGCGTTCATTAATAACAGCTTCTAAAAATACCATTAGCCGGCCACAGAGCGAGAGGGGGACAGGGGGGAATAAAAAAGGAAAAAAAAAAAGATGGTTGATGTTTCAACGCGTTTCTTTTATGTCTGCAATGAAAACAGATTGTGTAAGCGAAGCGATAGGTCTAATCTGTTGTGACAGCTCCTCTCTTCAGCATTTGATATAAACAGTGGAAATGTATCTGTGCTATAAATAACTGTCACTTAAAAAAAAAAAAATGCCATTTTTTTTTTTTTCAAAACCCATCTACACCGCGTGCTAAGAAAGATATCAACACTTTGCACGCGTCAGAAGAAAAATATTCCTTTAATCATTGCCTTCCAATAATGGTAAGAAGCAAGAAAGACATCTGGAGAAATTCAACTGTCATTAGATTATTAACTTCCAAGAATTGCTTCTGTAGAAAAATAAAAAAAGAAAGAAAGGAAGAAGAAGAAGAAGACCATGAACGACGTTACCCAAGATCTATGACCCTACCATGAGACGAGATATCAAAAATGTCCCTTTTTTCCCCCAAGGTTACTTTTCGAAAAGGCAAAAATAAGGATGGCGATAGAATACTGAAGGTTTGGCTTTGCGAGGAGACAAAGTGATAAAACATTCGCAGGACAAGGCTGAGAGGGCCTTTTTTCGAGTCTCTGTTTAAAGTAACTGAGAAGGAGCCTTGCCAAGACAAACAAGGGTTCAGAACAGCGGGTGGATCTTATTACAAGTCTGGACGGACTGCTCAGTGGGACAGAAAAAAAGAACTGGACGGAAAGAGAGGGGAAAAACACACGGGTTTTAGGAAGTGAGGTATGTCTGAAAAGTGAAGGCATCTCCAGTGGCCAAAGAGGTCCTCTCGTAGGGGAGAAAAATACTTGGCCAATATACTTCATGGAACAACCAGATGGTGGGACATGTTGTTTTTGACTACTTCGTCTTCCTTGGGAAGCTAGCTCATATTTATGACAAGTTTATTATTTAAACTTTTCATATTTACACGTAGAAAGTAATTTTCGCATAAGGGATTCTTGAAAAATTCAGATACGCCATGTTCAGAAGGGCCACAAGGTTGGTGTAAAAGTATGTTAGACAATGATATGACAATAGTAGAGTTGATCAAACTTTATGGCCGACTATCTAACGAGCATGGGAATCTCCTACCTGGGGAAGATATTGTGGGCATGATTTGTGACCTGTCAAGAGGTCATTGTGCATGAAGAGGGAGGAGGTGAGCTGCGACATCACCTGTTGTAAAGGGTGGATCCTGTGTCATCAATGTATACGTGATACCTGCCGTTGTAATCCTGTCTGTGATGATAATGAGATGACTGCTGAAAAGTGATTTTTACAGAACAGAAAGTGTCAGTCTTTTATGTATTTTTCTATGAATACATTCCTTTTAAAGAGAACCTGTCACAAGGTCAAAAGTGGCCAGCCTTTCCTCTTATTTTATTCCCGATGCCCTCTTGAGTGTTACATTTTTCAATGCATAAAAAATATCCCCATACTTTTTTTTAGAAATATGGGATTTGTTATGTAGTGCCCTCAGTATAGGAATTATGGTCTTTACCGAGGGGGTGGTGCTTACAAGGTAATAATGAAGAGCAGCTCAAAGACACGCCCCTGAGGATCCTGTGAGACACTCCCACTTTGTAAAGACTGTAAAATTTAGCCCGAAATAAAGGTGCATATCTCTTGAAACAAGGCTTTTAAACAGTGATCTCCTCTTTTCCTGGGGCCCCTTCTTATCTAATGTGCACAGATGATGAGACAATTGTGGTCCTCTTTTAACCTGTATACAAACATTCGTAAAATGAATAGACTTCATTCTCGGAAATTGATATATGGGGGGAAAATGTGAAGCTAAGTTGTCTTTAAACCCATCCATCTGTTCAAGAATCGTCTGTCTGGAAAAACCTGTGATGTTTCTATTTAACGTATTAGTCTATAAAGGTAAAATATAAAGTTAAAATGCCTTTAATGCATATAAAAATAAAATTTATGTACAATCTATATTCCTAGTGAGCCAAGGAAATGGCTAGCGAGTCCTCTCCCGGAGAATGATGGAGGTCTCGTTTTTTGCTGAGATGTTGAGAATTATCTATTCATCTTCTCTTTGTCAACTTTCCAAAGCATTAAAAATAAATTCAAGTGTTTTATGTGCGCAGTATTTTATGAAACATGGGGGTGGTTTGGGAGCCGCTAGTTTAGGAGACAGTGGTCAAATAAATCATGCTGCCGTCCATTAAAAGGTTGAGATCGCTATTTTTTTGTGTGGCGTATGTTTTTCTTCTACGGCCTTCCGGTTTTCCCTTAGGATTCTAGGGTCTTTGGTCTACTGATAAGCAATTTTTTTTAATGCACTCCCAAAATTAGCTAAATAAATATATTTACATACTTAAAGGGGACCTAGCCCTTTGTTAACCCAACCTTGGTATGCTGCCATGAGTCAGTCTTTGAAATCCCTGGTAAACAGCTGTATTTGCTGGGGTAAGTGGCCAAAAATTTCCCTGCAGTAGCCACCAAATGGAAATGGTTCACGTGAATGACCAGTCATGGACAGGATTGACCCATCAGGGTGATAGCTTCTCTTTATTGGTGGTTCCATGTTCTGGCTAGTAGCGGCTTCTGAAATGGGGAGCCTCTTCTGTGCCCTCAGAATATATGGCAGGACCTGTCCTACTAACCACTTGAAACTTTTTTTTTTTCATTTTCATATGGTGAGTATCAGAAATGGTCTAGTGAGATATTAGGATGACCTTTCAATGGCCGTTCAGACAACAACTTCACAATGAGGACGAGTGGTTGAATCTCCTTTACTTTCTTTAATCCACCCATTAAAAACATGCCACAATTGGCACTTCGTATGTTAGATCATGTGCTCAACATATTATATTTACACTTTGCTGGGGAGATTGGGGTCCTAAAAGAGATGACTTAAAAGCTCTCAATCCTGGCTGAAATCTGTGCCCAATTTTTGTGCCCAAAACTGGAAACATACAAAGAGATACAAATGTAGAAAGATGTCCAAGCTGTTGGGTTAGACCCAACAGGAAACCATGTCGTAATGGTGGGAACAGTCTTTTAAAGGTTTTATGGCAAGGTGTGACTATAGAACTTAAGTAGTCTTTCAACTTGACTGAACTCAAGACCGTGGCTAACCTTCAAGACCGTAGCTAACCTTCTAAACCGTGCCTAACCTTCTAGACTGTGGCTAACCTTCTAGACAGTGGCTAATCTTCAAGACCGTGGCTAACCTTCTAAACCATGGCTAACCTTCTAAACCATGGCTAACCTTCTAGACTGTGGCTAACCTTCTAGACAGTGGCTAACCTTCTAGATTGTGGCTAATCATCTAGACTACGGCTAACCTTCTAGACCGCGGCTAACCTTCTATAATGTGGATAACCTTCTAGACTGTGGCTAGCCCACTAAACCAAAGTTTGCCAACTCCAGTCCTCAAGAGCCACAAAACAGATCATGTTTTTAGGATATCCTTAGTAGGAGCAATACTAATGAAATCCTGAAACCATAACCTGCTAGTAGCTCTTGAGGACTGGAGTTGGTCAACACTGTTCTAGACCATGGTTAATCTTCTAGATTGTGGCTAAAGTTCTAGATCATAATTAAAGCCCTAGACATGCTGCAAAATGGCCATCACCTATCTTTGAAATCACAGGAACCCATCTACCTCACGAAAAATCACCTCCTAATAACCTCCTGATGAACCAAAAAAAAAAAGATGGAGAAACGCGTCAAGGTTGTGGTGAACTGATAGTTATGTGGGGGTTTTCTGACAAGCTGAGATTTATTATATTTGCTGTGGAATGAGATGGTATATTTTTTCAGTATAGAATTAGGTTCTTTCTGTATTATTGCCACTTGATATAATGGACACTGACACTCGATATTTCTGTATCTAGCAAGATTTATTAGGGATCCTTTTTTTCCGTATGTCAGGTAACTACTTGTCGCAGCATTGTCTATGTTATTTCCCCTTTACTGCCACTATTTTTGAGCCTGTGGCACATTACCAGCTATGTGGAGTATGCCACCATAAGTGACGGACTGAGGCTTTATTGCATTTGCCATGGCAAGGGGCTGCATTTATCCTTTTTTCAAACATTGATTAATTTTAACACAGTTGACTGCATATGCCATTACTTGGCTGCTACCTCTACATGTCCCTAATAGAGATTGGTTTTCTGTTTGTTTTAGACTTCCTTCTTGTGAGAGGTTCCTAGTACCTAGAGCAAAGTAGGGCAAGGGGGAGCCAAAAACTGGCGGCGTGCATTACTAGGGTGCCAACCTTCGCGACAAGGTAGGGGCATGTTAGGGAATAGATGCAACGGAAAGGATTTAGGCCATTTCTCAGATTCCCTCCCCCCAATGTAGTGGTGTAAAATCATGATTATGTATATTGTGAAAATTTGTTGTTCTAAATTGTTTTGTTGTTTGTACCCGGGAACATTACTAGTTTCCTTTTGAAGACAGGCATTAATAAAATTTTGACTATTTACCGTAACTGGATGAGATGAGCCTATTGTTAGACACTTTCAATACTTTCCTTCTTATCCACATCTTGTTAGTTTAAAGTTTAGTCTTCTAGATTGTGGCTACTCTATAGGCCATGGATACTGTATATTATTAGTCCTTCCAAACCATCTAACAGAAGGAATCAATTTTACTCTGATTTTATTTTTTTATAGGTTTCCTGAGACATAAAAAAAAAAACTGCTGAATGTTTAGAATCAGAGGGATCGGCCATGTGAACGTTAACAGATGTTTTTTTTTGTTTTGTCACATTTGCATTATCTGTTCTTCAAAGATGATCTGGCCGAACATTCTCCTCCTTCTCGATATGTACAGAATGAAAGATCCAACATCTGCGAGTAATTTACCTTCCACATATCAGCGATCATCACGGATTATATGCAATATACACACATTCTGAAGAATTGCTAAGCAGCTCGACGTTAACATGAGACGGAAAAATTCATTTCTATCACGTCTAGATATACGCAGAGTAAAGTTTCTTCATTCTGGCATTCGAGACTCCAGAATTCCTAAAAATCTATCTGAAGATCGGCTTGGACCTTTATTCCCAACTATCCTGCAATATCCAGAAGGCTCCCTAAAAAAAGGGAGAGTTTGTAAACCTTGACAAAATGTCAAGGAAACCTGCTCTTCGAGGAGGTCATCAGGAGCCCCAGTGCCAAATAATTTATTCGGAGGGTGAGAAATGGGTCATACACTATTCTGCGTGGAGTATGGGCAAGGGGTTCTTCACTAAAAGTCCTATTTAATAACTAACCCCTCTCCCCATTTTCTGTGATTATTGATCCTTGTTGGCAACAAAATGGTTCAATTCGGGTAAGTTTTGTTCAAGCTGAAAATCCTAATGATAAAAAAAAGGTGTTGACTGTTAAGTCTCTACCTCCTGCCGGCGGCTTACAAATATTTCATAAGAAAAATGGAATACGCAGAGGCCATAATCCAAATAATTACTTTAAAATGAGTAATCACTCCCAACTGTATATTCCTGAGCCACCTTTAACAGATCTTCAGGGTCCATTAAAGATGAAAAACACGGCACTTTAGCCGGTCACGGTCAGCCATTCGATGGTGCCCTTAAGACTCCACACCAAAAGACGCCAATAACAACATCCTAACCAAGCCACTGTGGAAGGCACTGAAGTAAGAAAAAAAAGACAGAAAAGACGAACATAGAGACCTATCACGCGGAACGTCGGCTCCAAGAGTGCACCGCAGGAGACTCCGAATGTAAAAGGACAATATTGTCTTAAGTGCTTTACAACTGGGAAGGCACAAATAACAAAAAAAAAACACACACTGAGCTTATGTTCAAAAGTGCAAATTTGCTAATTCTAGGTTTCGAGAAAATGCAATAAGTTATCCGGTTCTGAAGATTTACAGGATACGTAAGAATAATTGGCACTAAGAGTAGATGAAATTAACAACATGATTTAATGTACAATCCAACAATAAAGGTCCTCAAACATTTCAGTCTACACACCCGAACCCGTCGATAAATGTGGCCGACAGTCTAATGTATGTCGGGGCTGAAGTAAAGGCCGCTCTGGTGGCAACTTATCTATTCTAAGAAGGAAAGGATAAGGTCTTTAAATTCCAACTTCCCAACATCATCTATTGGAGAAGAGTTGTGAGGCCACCATACACATTAGATAGTTGGCCGGTCCCAACAAAATTGGAGTATATGACTGACGTTTTTTATTCTCGACCATGTTTGCTACGATGTGCAGACAAGAAGAAATAATACCACCTTCGGGACTGCACACAGCTCACGTCTATTGTTGACCGATCCCCAAATACGGTTGGATTGGCCTACCAATATTTAATATCCAAATTTGTGTCTTGATCTACAAGCAAATTCACATTCTCTTCGGAAATTTGTTAAAAAGTTGGGACGATCCTGAATCTTTACGAACAATTGCAAACATCTAAAGATCAGGGGTTCATGAATATATGAAGGAAACCTGATAGCTGATACTCCAAGTCTTCGAGAAGCAAGTATCAGACATTGTCCGGACAGCATGAAAATACACTAATGGAATACTCTCCAACTTTGGACTTTGGGTCTACATCAGTTGCACAACTACAACTTCCAGCATGACCTCACAGTTTTGGACCGTCGGGGCATGGTAGACATCGTAGTTGTGCAACAGAAAGCAATAGGTTGATGACCAAGACCTTAATGGAAAAATGCATGTTCCCTTTAATAGGATATTAGAAATCCTGGGAAACGCAGCTCCTCTCCTCTGTATACGCACTGAGGGGTTTACATTCCGATCTTTCCCCTGTGAGGTCTGATTGAAAAATAATGTTCCGCTTCTATGTCCAATGTCAAAGGGCTTCACTCTCGGCAATAAAATGATCAGAGCTCACTCTGTAATCTCACTCTTAATATTGTCCGTAAATTGCCACACGCTATAAATTTCCGTGACACCCTGCCCTGAACATATCCATTTACCACTCTTACACTCTGTATTTACAGCTGAAACACTAAATGTTGCTTTCCCGACTTGAACTAAAACAGTTTATTTTCTATGTTCCCATGACATCAGGAAATAAGTTGTTCTCTCCCGGCCTGAAGACTCTGTAAAAAAAAAAATCTAAAATCATAGTAAACAGGGAGGATGGGGAAGGAGGGATATGCAGCTGCAGTTTATCCCTCTGTGCCTGTGAGGCTGCATGCTGTCAAATGGGAGAAGGAGCTGAGATGGGGAGACATCTGATTGGATTAGAGAGCTCTGACCAAAGTACTCAAAGCCCGCCTGTGATGGTGGGATATGTCATGTGGGTATCATTTTGTGTATATTTATATTTTACTGATTATCATGGTGTTCTCTTGTAGTATGAGTTATTTGCCAATTGATTAATTGCTGTTATTTGCCATCTGATATCAGCCCCCACATTCCTGTACTGTTATCTCTCCACAGGGTCAGTGAATAAACCTGTTTGCTAATATGCTAATGACATATTGAACTAGCTTGTTGAAACAATGACCCCCTGTAGTGCCTTAATCCACCAGGCACCTTTGTCAGGTGTGGGAGGCCTGAAAACCGCCCCAACCTGTCTGACTACTACTGGACATACGGAGAGGACAGGAGCTGGGGGAAAATCAGATCCTGTGTGGACCCATGATGTGAAGACAGCACGTCAGAGAGAGAAAGAAGGGAATATGGACTGTTATCCTCTGTGCTGGATTGTTGGACTTTTATTCTGTAACTTAACTGCATTCGTGTTCTGGAATATTTTATCCTTTGTGCGGTGGATCGTGTATATGGACCTTTCGTACTTTTGCCTAAATAAAGGTCTTGGGGTTGTTCACTCTTCGCTGGCTCTGTTGATTGTGTGATACCGGAGAAGGACCTTGTGACACCGCCCATTATAGGGGGATATGTGCAACAGAAGGTTGAAAAAGAACAAAATAAAAAAAAATTAGGAAACGTAACCATTACATGGTGTTCGATCCACGGTCAGCAAGAAATCTAGAGAGAAATCTAAGAAAAAAGCGATCTTGAAAAATAAAGTATGATTTGGATGAAGTGTCCGCTGGGGCCTCCTTAGATCTTCCTGCCCACTTTTCTCTATTGACAGTGCTCTGTAGTAGTGGTCTGTCGACTCACTCGGCTGTTTAAAGAAGTAGTCACAGGAATGTTTTCCACTTAAATTTTCAACTGGTTTATGAAAACAGGCTTCATAAACCAGTGTAAACAAAATAGATAAACCTATTCAGTCATCTTGACATAAACAAAAAGAATAGCATTCACTATAGTCCTTATAACTGTGGGGATCTGCCCGCACAGGAAACAGGCTTCAGCTCTGTTTACCAGGAGCCCAGCTCTGGAGGTCAGCGCCCCTCTAGAGTACACAGAACACTTAATGAGCCCAAAGACTCCACATTTAGCTTCTGGACCGCACCCTGGGGTGGAGATAAGGTAAACAGCCTCCGACCCACCCTTCACTGTTCACATGACTGATTAACCACTCTCAACACTTAGTATGCTGGAGCATTTTTCCAGGTTCATATCACTGAGGATACCATCCTTAGTGACACATATCTCCCCTCCAGTATTTTTACCAGTGGACTTATCAATCTCTTTATAAAAGTGGAACCAGAACGTTTGAACTTTGAGTGACCTGTCCAGTGGATACCTCGGCCCAGACTCCTCTCCCCTGGGGCCAAACTCATCTGCCCAGGCTCCAAACTACTCTTCATGGGTCCACATTCCTCTCCATGTGTCTTGAGTCTTCTCAGACCTGAACTCCTTTCCCTAGGCCTGGATTCCTCTCCAAAATCTTCTCCTCTCAATGATTCCAGACTCCACCTCTTGTATCCTGATCTTTTTTTAAGCTGTTTTCTTAAAATACTGCGGCTTCCAGAACAAAACAAATGAGGAACCCTATTTTGTTCTGTACCTGGCTCAGACAGCATGATACTGCTGGAAGGTTCCCTTTAAAAAGAATCTGTCGCCAGGTCAAACGGGTCCAGTTTTTGCTCTTATTTTATTCCCACTTGATCCCCTAATTATTACGTATTTTGTTGTTTTTTTCATAAGGTTTCAGAGATAAAGGCCTTTTTATTTAGTGCTAGTCTTTAATAAGTGGGTGTGGTTCACTGCAAAGCAGACTAAAGACACGCCCCAGAGGATCTTGTGAGCCACGCCCCTTGGAAAAGATCATAAAAATAAACATTAAATAAAAAGGCCCATATCTTTAGAACAGTATGACGGATTTTAAAATAGCAAAAAATCGGAATACTCAAGGGTGTAGCGGGAATAAAAAATCTGAAACTCTTGACTTTCAACCAGGTGACAAGTCTTCTTTAAAGGGGTCTCCTAAGAGAAAATTTATTGATGATCTATACTTAGGATACGTAATTAATATTCAATTTAAGAAGGTTCGATCTGACAAATTAAAGGGGCTGTGTAGGTCCAGCGAGTGCCAACGTCCTACTAAACTCCTTTAACTATGCGCAGAAAACATCACAAGAGTCCTTATAGACCCAGCCAACTCTTTTTACTAATTACATCACATTGCATTTCCATATAACTGGAGGAAGTAAATGAGGATGAGAAGGATAAATAGAGAATCGTTATAATATCCGGCCACGCATCCGCTTCAGTTAATGGGATGCTTCTGGTTATTTATTAAAAGGGTATCCGCCTGGGGGCACAACAATGTGGATACCCCTATGAATGTGAGCGACGGTTTGTGGCCAGTGAAGCACTGAAGTGGTAATCGTCAGGTGTTCCCAACAAGAGCTGAAATCGCTGTTCGCCCTTAGGCTGTGTAAGGATGATGAATGGATGCCAAGATAAAGAAGAACAATTCCTTATGATATTAGGATAGTCCTTCTACATTAACAACTTGGGTGACAGCAGTACAAAACTTACTAACACCAATCACATGCGAGTTCTTGGGTGACCGCCCACCCATGCGGTGCCCCTAATGATCACCAAAATAAAGGGGCCGCAAGACTTTCTGGAGTCCAAATTTTTAAAATTCTGCTCAACATAGGATAACCATCCACAAATTACACTTTATCCTAAAAACAGACCATTATTAGAAATATCTGGAAACCCCCTTTAATGTCGGTATTGTGACATCAGATTCTAGCGAACTCATTGGCTGATGCATCATTGACGTATTATGACACCTCACTTTATGGCAATACCAAAACGATTGCTCACAAGAGGTCAGTTTTACTATTACTAAATGTATGAGAATAATATAGTTATTGCATTACTCCAGATGACCAGATGCATTTGGCTCAAATTCCACTTTTGCGGCTCATTTGACAAGAAGGCGTGACTAGAAAAAAGAGGTGTGCCTTAGAGAGAAAGGGGTGGAGCTTAAAATTGTGATAAGTGACAAATTTAATCAAAATTTAGGTGCAAAAATGTAGCGCAAATTAAGCCAACCAAGAAGTGGCGTCAAGTGAGATAAAATCATCACATGTGAGCCAATAGAATACATTTTTCATTTTTTTACACTGTCTGAATAATGGACAGAATTATTGAAAAAGTTATAAAATAAGTCAAAGTAAAAACTAATAAAGTTAATATATATATATATATATATATATATATATATATATATATATATATATATAGATATAGATAGATTTTATTTAACAAAATGTATATAGGCCAACATAAACTTACTTTTTTTTACTTAAAGAGGGACGATCACCATTTTTTACTGTATGAAATACTCATAGTGGAGTGTATATCTCCTCCAAACAATTCCAGAATTACCTGCTTTCTTGTAAAAAATATATCTATACCGAAGAAGGGACCCAAAAATCTTTTCTGTTGTCACGTTATCACACTGGGAAGAGTCTCAGGCAGAGAGGAGTCTGTCCTGCTGGTCATGTGCATTCTTTAAGCCAATCACATGATAGAATGTTGCCTCTTTGTAATTTGATTGGCTCAGAGGCAGCACATGATTAGTAGGGCGTGGCTTAGCTCTGCTAGGGACTCCTGTATCAGTATTTTCATTGGTAGCAGTCAAGATTAAAGTGATTCAAGTAAGATAACTCCTATCATTTCTTAAAGGGCCTGTACACTTTACTATGTGCATTTATTTCTAATGATAGGAGGTCCCCTTTAATAACCAGAAAAAAAACATATACCTATAAACTTTATAGTATTTTCTTTTTTAACCAAAGTGCTCCCGTTTCAGAATGATTAATTAAACATGAAATGTAATAATCAATAGTAATTAGGAGTGTAATGAATGGGGGAATGGAGCGAGTGTGTAAATCCCAGCTGGTCGTGTAGTCTGGAAATTTAAAGTAAGACCTGACAGTTCGTCTGTATTAAAGGGGCCAAGCGGGAATTCGCAGCGGCCCAGGAGATCGGTAATTACCTTGAATGTGACACTCAGAGTTACGTCATCCATCACGGGCCAAGAAATATCTTTTACATGTTTATTCTGGTGTAATGCTGTATGTCCAGGCAGACCCCCGCCTGACAATGCGTCTTTTCATGAGAGTGAAGTAGGTCTCACTAGTCGGGGGATATGCGAGGGCTGTACAATAGCACGGCCCCCCAAACACTGTAAATCAGGGTCACTGAGCCCTTCTCACCACCTTGGTCTAATGGAAACTCATGGGAACTTAAATATCCTGTTTCTCTAAAGTCATTTCACAGTTGCCACACCGGACTGGTAATGGATGACATCAACTATTTGCTTTTTTTTTTTTTCCTATTACTGCACCGGTTAAAAGGGACGGTAGGCTAAAAACAAAATTGCATATGAGAGAAACCTATAAGAGAAGAAAATAGCAAAAAAAAGGTACAACTAGGTAAACGCCCAGGAATACCGCAAATACTGAAAAACACAACAACAGAGCAATATGTTAAAAGTAATAATTTTATTAAAATGTTTAGAATTGAGAGTCCTCAGTGGTTGATACCTTTTAATGGCTAACTGAAAAGATGGTAACAAATTGTGCAAGCTTTCGAGACTACACAGGTCTCTTCATCGGGCAAAGACTGAAAGAAAATCTGAAGAATCACATATTTATGCACAACATAGCATAGAAAAAAAAAAAAAAAAAGGAAAAACCATGGATAAGCCAGGTGACATGAAGCAGAATTACCATGAGGGATAAACAGTTATGTCCATAAATATTGGGCCAGTTCTTAGATAAGGATTGTTTTATTGTTCTCTGATTGGGGTCTGGTTCTGTTGTGATGACCCCACATGGTCTGAGGGGCAAGTTCCTTAGTTGATGTAAAAAGACATAAATCCATGCGACACATTCATTCCTGCACTAAGTGTGTCAAAGGTCGTCATAAGTTTAATTTTATTAAAAAATCAACCATATAAAAACAAACAAGTAAACACAAAGGACACAAAATATGTAAAAGGAAAATGAGAGGGGGGATGGGTATGTCCCAGAGAAATTAAGGATAATTATGTATTTTAATGCCCAGTATGGTGATATTAGATTAATATATAATATGGTCAAAAAAGTAAAAACGATGAAGACAAAATCAAAGAGCGGTGACAAGAATCCTACTGTATCACATTAGGATTATATGGATTAGTAGCAATTGTTTTTTTTTTAAAATGGACACCACACGAATCATGGGATGATAGACTCAAATACATCATCATTGGTCACTGTAATCAATACAAAACCCCACTACTGGGGGTCATTAGGGGATGGTCAGGTTATGGGTACTGTGGCTGCCCCTTTGGGGTTTTGGTGGATAGCACATTGTTATGGGGGCATCTGAGGCTGGCACATTGGGATAGGTACTACTTTCACTACTGGGGGTCATTAGGGGATGGCATCATGTTATGAGTCCTGTGGCGGCCCTTTTGGGGTTTTAGTGGATAGCATACTGTTATGGGGGCATCTGAGGTTGCCACATAGGTATGGGGGTTTAGGTTTCCATTCCGCTTTAGGCTTTATAGGTAGTCATTATGAAAAAGTTTGTAATTTTTAGTAATGTGGGCTCACTTTTGGGAGTTTGGATGACACATTGGTATTGTGGGTTTTTTTTTAACTGGCACATCAAACTGGGATTTTGGTAGGCATCATAATGTTATAGGTATCTGTGGCTGGCATTCATGGGGCTTTATGGCTGGTACGCTTACACTTATTGGGACAGCATTTACAATTGGGGCTTTTGTGGTTGTCACAATGTTATGGAGGCAGCTTTCAATGCGTGTGGTATTAATGTTATGGATTCTTCTATGGCTCCCACTAAGGTTTTCGTGGGTAACGTGAGTTGGGGGTGACTATTGTTACTTTTGCTTATGTGTAATATTGATTGTAAATTGTACTTTGTTCTGAAAATTGTGAATTGGGTGTAATATTAGCACTCCTTCAGAGGGGCCTACCGGAGGATTCTCCTTCTCCCCCGGGGGGCCAGTCCGAGCCTCTGCACACACACACTTTAGTTGAGGACGGCAGTGACTGATACATTATTATGAAGTTTTACCAAACGAGTATTCTCTGGAAGAAACATTTTTCTGAAGCCATATGAAGATGATGACATTACCGGGGGCTTCACCAAGTGGCTCCTACATAAATCTATACCTTACTACAGAAGTAGCAGTGCTGGATGTGTGTTTCAGCACATCGCTTGGTCTTATAGGGGCGGCAGATTAATCTTCTGCAGCAAGCTGTTAGAAGGCGCAGGTGAAGCCAGGCAAATGTCACATTCAGCTTTGCTACAACTCCAATGAAAAAAAAAAATGAAATTTCAGAATTAAAAAAAAGCCAATGTTGTCATCTGTCCAGGCAATTCTTTAATTCCTCTGACAGACGTCATTATTCATTCTCTCCTGGGCTTAGAAATAACAAGTTATCAATGAGATCCATTTGTACATTCATTTCTCAATTTGCACTGAACAAACACAGCCGCACGCTTCCCTGGACGCCACTTTTCTTATCCAAATACTCGGACAATGGGGTTTATTTACCCACCACTACTGTTCAGCTGCAGGGGAAAGGGGCTCTAAATCGCGACCAGTACCCAGGCCGACATCCGCAGCCCATAACACCGGGCGTACTATGCCGCGTGATCCCGGTATGGCGGCACATCCTCCAGAACATCACTAGCCTGTATATTTTACATTAGATGGCTGCTGACATATCGGGTTTCTGCTGAGTTACACAATAAACCGCTTGTCTGTGCTGTGCCGAGCGAAAATGGCGCCGGGGAGCCAAAGCAGGGCCCGACTTCAGAGGCTTAAAGTGCTCCATTATGGGATAGTTCACAAAGTAACATCTGAGGGCGACGACACGGACAATTACACTTGTGCCTGCTCCATCTCCGTGCGATATGATCAGCAATCTAGCAAAACGCGGCTACTTTCGAGAGGCGAATATTATGTGCACCCCTTGGCGAAGGCGCTTGAATCACTAGTAGGGTAGTGTAGACCCCCCAAATCAATACAGGACCAGACCAGAGTCCTAAATAATTACAGACACCAAAACCAACCCCCTCAAACTTATACAGACCCCCTAAGCAAATACAGACCACAGATCAGGCTGCTAAACAAATACAGACCCAGACCAATGCAGACTCCAGGGTAGACCCCCTAAAAACAGACCTCAAACCAGACCCTCAAATACTCACCTCAAGAACAAGCTCCACAAACAGTCCACAAACCACTGATATGGACGTCAAGCCAGGCCCCCAAACCAAAGAACAGACCCAGACTAGATCATAAAAATACAGACCCAGACCTCCTTAATACAGACCCCAGAACCCCTAAAAAATACAGACCCCCAGATCAGACCCCTAAAAATATAGTTTGGACTAGGCCCCTTAAAAAATATAAACATTGCAGGCCAAACCCAATTAACAAACAGACATGGAAAAGACCCTAAAATACAGATCCCAGACCTCCTTAATACAGAACGCAGACCTCCTTAATACAGACCCCTCACCTCCTTAATACAGACCCCTCACCTCCTTAATATAGACCCCAGAACCCCTAAAAAATACAGATTCCGGATCAGACCCCCTAAAAATATAGTTTGGACCAGACAGCTTAAAAAAATATTTGCAGGTCAAGTCCAATTAACAAACAGACATGGAAAAGACCCTAAAATACAGTTCCCAGGCCTCCTTAATACAAAACACAGACCTCCTTAATATAGACCCCAGATCTCCTTGATACAGACTCCAGAACTCCTTAATACAGACCCCAGACCTCCTTAATACAGACCCCAGAACTTAATACAGACCCCAGACCTCCTTAATACAGACCACATACCTCCTTGATACAGAACACAGACCTCCTTGATACAGAGCTCCTTGAAACAGACCACATACCTCCTTAATATAGACCCCAGACCTCCTTAACACAGATGCCAGACCTCCTTAATACAGGCCTCCTTAATAAAGACCGCAGACCTCCTTCATACAGACCCCAGACCTCCTTGATACAGACCCGAGACCTCCTTGATACAGACCCCAGACCTCCTTGATACAGACCTCCTTGAAACAAACCACATACCTCCTTAATATAGACCTCAGACCTCCTTAACACAGACTCCAGGCCTCCTTAATATAGACCTTCTTAATACAGACCCCAGAACTTAATACAGACCCCAGACCTCCTTAATACAGACCACAGACCTCCTTAATACAGACCACAGACCTCCTTAATACAGACCCCAGATCAGACCACTAAAAATGTAGACTTTGGACCAGACACCCTAAATGAATTCAAATCCCACTCCAGTCCCTGAAATACAGACCCTTGTGAAGAAATATAGACCCCAAATCAGACCGTTAAATACATAAGCCAAACCAGACCCCCTAATTAAAATTAGGACCCCAGATAAGAACTTCTATGCATATACAGACACCAGATTAAACCCCCAAACACAGACCCAGGCTTCCTAAATATAGACCCCGAACACTTTAATAAAGAGCTACTGAATAAATATGGACCCCCAGATCAGACACCCTAAAATATCAGAGCCCTAAACAAATACAGACCCCAGTCCCGAGATACAAACCCAGACTAAACCTCAAAAACAAAAACAGTTTCCAGGTCCCAAAACAAATGAAGACCAAGACCCGGCCCCTAAGTAAATACACACCACAAATGAGACCCCGTAAACTAATAGCTTTTGTTCCCCACATGGGTCAGGTCCCACATATATCACACATTTATGGCATATATTGGGGGTGCCTACATTTTTTGCAGCATCTAAGAAAATGAGGCTGAGCCGCAATACCAAGCACAGCCTGTGAAAAGAGTGGCGCTGTTTCACCCTTAAGTTACTGTTCTCTCCGGCTCAACGTCTACAGAACTTTCAAAGACGTTGTGGATGAGTTCAGCTATTGGGAACCAGTGAGAATAAAGAATAATGTAGATACAGAGAGGCAGCGCCTCTTATCTCAGGAGGCCGAGTAGGTGGCACTTGGTCTTTACACTGGATACTCCAGGGGAGGCCGGTGTTATCTCCGGCCATCAGTCTGCATCCCTCTTCTGTGCTGTGTCCCTGATTATTTGTACAAGTGTTCACATAATCCGTGTATCGAGACCTAAGCAATATCCAGGTCTTGTTTATTTTTCCACAACAGAATGTTGGCAAGCGCTTGTCGGAATTGGCAGAAGCCGCATCTACGGACAGAATCCATCCAGCGCTATCAGTATTATAAGGGTCGAGACGCCCACAAGGTCCTCTCTGGAGGGAACACAGTGGATCCTTTATAATCACTGAATAATGTGTAAAAAATAACAAAATCCAGTATCAATATCCCTACAGCGCCTCCAGAGGAGCAGAACGGCATTACACAATGGTCAATAGTGAGTCAAAATGCACCCAAATACTCTTTGCAGATATTTCCCCTTCAATTAATAGATAAGGGTTTCATGTGTGCTATTCCTAAAGAGTAATGTATGTACACAGTGACTGCACCAGCAGAATTGTGAGTGCAGCTCTGGAGAATAATACAGGATGTAACTCAGGATCAGTAATGTAATGTATGTACACAGTGACTGCACCAGCAGAATAGTGAGTGCAGCTCTGGGGTATAATACAGGATGTAACTCAGGATCAGTAATGTAATATATGTACACAGTGACTGCACCAGCAGAATAGTGAGTGCAGCTCTGGAGTATAATACAGGATGTAACTCAGGATCAGTAATGTAATGTATGTACACAGTGACTGCACCAGCAGAATAGTGAGTGCAGCTCTGGAGTATAATACAGGATGTAACTCAGGATCAGTAATGTAATGTATGTACACAGAGACTGCACCAGCAGAATAGTGAGTGCAGCTCTGGGGTATAACACAGAATGTAACTCAGGATCAGTAATGTAATGTATGTACACAGTGACTGCACCAGCAGAATAGTGAGTGCAGCTCTGGGGTATAATACAGGATGTAACTCAGGATCAGTAATGTAATGTATGTACACAGTGACTGCACCAGCAGAATAGTGAGTGCAGCTCTGGGGTATAATACAGGATGTAACTCAGGATCAATAATGTAATGTATGTACACAGTGACTGCACCAGCAGAATAGTGAGTGCAGCTCTGGAGTATAATACAGGAGGTAACTCAGGATCAGTAATGTAATGTATGTACACAGTGACTGCACCAGCAGAATAGTGAGTGCAGCTCTGGGGTATAATACAGGATGTAACTCAGGATCAATAATGTAATGTATGTACACAGTGACTGCACCAGCAGAATAGTGAGTGCAGCTCTGGAGAATAATACAGGATGTAACTCAGGATCAGTAATGTAATGTATGTACACAGTGACTGCACCAGCAGAATAGTGAGTGCAGCTCTGGGGTATAATACAGGATATAACTCAGGGTCAATAATGTAATGTATGTACACAGTGACTGCACCAGCAGAATTGTGAGTGCAGCTCTGGAGAATAATACAGGATGTAACTCAGGATCAGTAATGTAATGTATGTACACAGTGACTGCACCAGCAGAATAGTGAGTGCAGCTCTGGGGTATAATACAGGATGTAACTCAGGATCAGTAATGTAATATATGTACACAGTGACTGCACCAGCAGAATAGTGAGTGCAGCTCTGGAGTATAATACAGGATGTAACTCAGGATCAGTAATGTAATGTATGTACACAGTGACTGCACCAGCAGAATAGTGAGTGCAGCTCTGGGGTATAATACAGGATGTAACTCAGGATCAGTAATGTAATATATGTACACAGTGACTGCACCAGCAGAATAGTGAGTGCAGCTCTGGAGTATAATACAGGATGTAACTCAGGATCAGTAATGTAATGTATGTACACAGTGACTGCACCAGCAGAATAGTGAGTGCAGCTCTGGGGTATAATACAGGATGTAACTCAGGATCAGTAATGTAATATATGTACACAGTGACTGCACCAGCAGAATAGTGAGTGCAGCTCTGGAGTATAATACAGGATGTAACTCAGGATCAGTAATGTAATGTATGTACACAGTGACTGCACCAGCAGAATAGTGAGTGCAGCTCTGGGGTATAATACAGGATGTAACTCAGGATCAGTAATGTAATATATGTACACAGTGACTGCACCAGCAGAATAGTGAGTGCAGCTCTGGAGTATAATACAGGATGTAACTCAGGATCAATAATGTAATGTATGTACACAGAGACTGCACCAGCAGAATAGTGAGTGCAGCTCTGGGGTATAACACAGAATGTAACTCAGGATCAGTAATGTAATGTATGTACACAGTGACTGCACCAGCAGAATAGTGAGTGCAGCTCTGGGGTATAATACAGGATGTAACTCAGGATCAGTAATGTAATGTATGTACACAGTGACTGCACCAGCAGAATAGTGAGTGCAGCTCTGGGGTATAATACAGGATGTAACTCAGGATCAATAATGTAATGTATGTACACAGTGACTGCACCAGCAGAATAGTGAGTGCAGCTCTGGAGAATAATACAGGATGTAACTCAGGATCAGTAATGTAATGTATGTACACAGTGACTGCACCAGCAGAATAGTGAGTGCAGCTCTGGGGTATAATACAGGATATAACTCAGGGTCAATAATGTAATGTATGTACACAGTGACTGCACCAGCAGAATAGTGAGTGCAGCTCTGGGGTATAATACAGGATATAACTCAGGATCAATAATGTAATGTATGTACACAGTGACTGCACCAGCAGAATAGTGAGTGCAGCTCTGGGGTATAATACAGGATGTAACTCAGGATCAATAATGTAATGTATGTACACAGTGACTGCACCAGCAGAATAGTGAGTGCAGCTCTGGAGAATAATACAGGATGTAACTCAGGATCAGTAATGTAATGTATGTACACAGTGACTGCACCAGCAGAATAGTGAGTGCAGCTCTGGGGTATAATACAGGATATAACTCAGGGTCAATAATGTAATGTATGTACACAGTGACTGCACCAGCAGAATAGTGAGTGCAGCTCTGGGGTATAATACAGGATATAACTCAGGATCAATAATGTAATGTATGTACACAGTGACTGCACCAGCAGAATAGTGAGTGCAGCTCTGGGGTATAATACTGGATGTAACTCAGGATGAGTATCAGATATAAGTTCAGTTAAATAAATCTTAAAAATGACGTATACAAAAATATCTATTCAGCGATGTACACAAAAAATATTTTTCTGGAATCATTGTCTCATTACAACTTGCAGTCTATGTCCCTTTAACAACCAATCAAAAGTAGTATATTATCAGAACTAGAGACAGGTTTGGGGCAAATGATGCCACTTTGATAACCCAAATGTTCCTCCCAATCTGACGGCTGTGCTCATTATTGGACTGTAATAAGGGTCACAAGTTCTCAATATCAAACAAAATTTTACAAGTATATTTTACAAAAAGAAGAAAAAAAAAGAAAAGATCGTCAGATGTCCAAACCTTTAAATATCAAAAGTTCTATGATTCAAAGTTACTTTAAACTGCATCAATATAATAAAATTTTGCCTTTTGATGTTGGGTTTGAAATAAAAGATATATATATTTTTTTTACTATAAAGCTAAATCCTGGCTTTGATCTACAGCTTGAGAACAGCCTGTAAAAAAAAACCTACTCGGGTTTCAGGAAGCTTCAAGATTTTTCCTTTTCCAAGTCAAAGACTATGTTAAGGGATATTTTATTATAGAGTTCTTTATTTTTCTTTTATTAGTTGATGTTTATAAGACAGAGATTTAGTTAAAACAAATATATCAGATTTTGAAATCTAAAATTGCAAGAAAAGTCACATCTTAAAGGGATATTCAAGCAGTGTTTTATCGGCAGGAGATTATCACTACAGGACTAGGTTCCTGGTGCCTGCTAGTCCAACCCTGCCCCCAGCACTATATAATGTACACAGAAAGCTGTTTTGTAGGTGGGGTCTGCAATAGCTCATATAAGGGGTCCAAGAGAAGGGCTCCACTTTTATGATGTCTATTTGCCCTAAAGGGGCATATGGAAGGTAGATGTCCAGATGGGACAATCCCTTTAATAGTCACTAATGGTTGCTCATAGGTCCAACAACTTCCACAAGATCGGTCCATAATCATTTATAAAATGCAACTTTTTGGCCATCAGAGAACTTAGCTCATCAATTGTAGTTTCTAGAGGAAGTTTGTTGCTTGTGATCAATTTCCCTGCAGTGCCCCCGCAGGTGAAAAAAGGAATTACACAGTTCTGAAATCAAAAGGCTGTCATAAAAAAAAAATATATATATATATAGTGAAGATGAGGGTGGCTTACATTGGGGGTTCCATCAGCTGGAACTATGGAACTTCTGATTTTGTCAGAACCTTGACCTCATGGAGAATCATTGGAAGGCTGACCATGACAATGCAGCACCGTGTTTAGTATTTTTGGGGGGGCGGACAGTACTTTGGCTGACAGTCCTTTCCATCCCAAGTCTAAGCATATGTGATTGGAATTTGTGCATAGGGTTGCACAGTTCTCCTGATGATCTCTTTCATGGCGACATCACTTTTATCCGATTACTGACAAATGTTGCTGGCTACAAATAAGAGGTCAGTTCCACAGGGAAAGGTCAATGTGTCGGTTACAAGTATATTATTTCGTTACATTGGACATGCTATTGTCTTGTGTTACGTCTTTGTTCTTTCACAAACTGTCGGACATTGCCAGCACTTGATGGATTAACAAGATTTGTGTTGCAGCTGTTATGTAGAGGGGACAAGACTGGAGAAGATCGGTCTATAGATTGGAACATATATATATATATAAAAAAGAAATGTGTGTTCCACAGGGACCTGTTGGACTACGACGCTCATTAACGCCATTTTAATTGTATGGAACCTAAGGGTCATCAGATCCCAAAAATCCGTCCCCACTGCACCCTCTGAACCAATCAGAAGTGAGGAATGTTTCTAAAAGGAATACACGCGACTTAGCCATCACTTCCCCTCCTACAGCAGATCCTCCCAGGGCTCAGGAGACAGGAGCAGAGATGATTCCTCTGACTATTCTCCACCCTCCGAGCCCTCAAATACTTTTCTCAGGGTGATTTTATTTAAGCACAGTATGGTGCTATTATTTGAGCAATATATTGCTGTATTACTTGGCCACTGTATGGTTGTTATTTTGAGCACTGTATGTGTATATTATTTTAGCAGTTTTAGGAGGCGGTATTTTTGGTGATATTTGTATAGTGGTTTTTGAGCACTGTATGGCGGTATTATTTGAGAATTATTTATGGCATTATTTAGACGTTGTATGGTTGTACTATTTAAACACTGTATTTTCTGGTCACTATATTCTTGTTAATTTGAATACTGTATTATGGTATTTCAGCACCGTGCAGTGGTGCTATTTTGTCACTATATGATGGTATTTGAGCACTGTGCGGTCGTATTATTTTTTTCACTATATGATGGTATTTGTGCACTGTGTGGAGGTATTATTTAAGCACTGTATGGAGGTATTTTCTGGTCACTATATGATGGTATTTGAGCACTGTGCAGTGGTGTTATTTTGTCACTATATGATGGTATTTGAGCACTGTGCAGTCGTATTATTTTCTTCACTATATGATGGTATTTGCGCACTGTGTGGAGGTATTATTTAAGCACTGTATGGAGGCATTTTCTGGTCACTATATGATGGTATTTGAGCACTGTGTGGAGGTATTATTTAAGCACTGTATGGAGGTATTTTCTGGTCACTATATGATGGTATTTGAGCACTGTGCTGTGGTATTAATTTGTCACTATATGATGGTATTTGAGCACTGTGCGGTCGTATTATTTTTTTCACTATATGATGGTATTTGTGCACTGTGTGGAGGTATTATTTAAGCACTGTATGGAGGTATTTTCTGGTCACTATATGATGGTATTTGAGCACTGTGCCGTGGTATTAATTTGTCACTATATGATGGTATTTGAGCACTGTGCGGTCGTATTATTTTCTTCACTATATGATGGTATTTGTGCACTGTGTGGAGGTATTATTTAAGCACTGTATGGAGGTATTTTCTGGTCACTATATGATGGTATTTGAGCACTGTGCCGTGGTATTATTTTGTCACTATATGATGGTATTTGAGCACTGTGCGGTCATATTATTTTCTTCACTATATGATGGTATTTGTGCACTGTGTGGGGGTATTATTTAAGCACTGTATAGTTTCCGTATTTCAGCACTATATGATTATTTTATTCAAGAACCATGTGACTTATTCCAGCACACTGTGGGAACATTATTTGAGCCTGCTATGGTGGTAATATTTGTAAACTACAAATTTTATGATAATTTTTAAAAGGCATGATTGTTTCTTATTTGAGGAACATTTAGAGAATACATTCTTTAAATTTCTTTTGGATTCTGCATGAAAATCTCACAGAATTTGATCTTTCCATAACACAATTTGTCAAAATAATTTTTAGAACACACTTTGGAAGATAGTCCTAACTCTCAGACACAAATTGGTGAAGGGGGGAGGGATGTAACACCGTGAAGGTTTATGGAAATATGGGTGTAACTGAGTGGATAATTTGGGCACATTGAGTGGGAAATTTAATAAATTTTCCACTTTCAGACCCGCTGTGACCAGCTGAAAACTCTGGAACAACCCAGTAGTAAGTGTTTAGTTTTCCTACAGCGCCTCCATAGGAGAAACAAAGAATTACACAGCTCCCACAGAAATCAATGGTTAGTAGAAAATAATTGACATATTAAATGGCCAAATTATATGTTTTTTTCTCATGTTCCAAAATGCAACAGTCTTCTGATCTTTCATAAATACGAGAGCCAGGGACCAGACCTTGAGTTTCTGACATGCTCCAGGAAATGAAGTACTCAGTGCATCACTTGATCTGACAGCATGTGGTGTAGGTTTGGAATTCCTTGGCACAAAACTCAAGCTCCATTTTGGATGATTGGAATCCAGGAACGGTCATAATTACTAACAGGTGATATTAGGCATGACATTGCGTAAGAAGGAGGAGGACAATCAGCTGCGAAACGGGAAGATCCAGATGACATGGAACAGGCCAAAGAAAATCGGCTTTTTTTAGGTGCATTATTTTAAGTCCTATTATTTCTGTACTAGCAAAAACACATTAAAAAAAGTGGAGAAAAAGCAGAAAAAAACACGCAGCAAAATTGCAACAATCAGAGCCCTAATCTAAAGGTCATGGCCCTAAGGGGAGAGGTCTGCGTCTGTATCCAGGGAGCTCCCCCTAGTGGTGGCCACAGAAAGCTGAAACATTATCCTTTCTTATGATGGCAATTCAAGAATAGAGAGAGAAATGTTGCGATTTTTTTTTAGGTGCCTTAGTCCTCCCCTAATTTTTTAGGCCTTAAGCCATGTTTAAGATGGAGGATGCCTGAGTGGACAGTTAAAATACATATCTTCATTCTTTCTTTTTCACCTTTTCTAGTTTCTCTCTTTTTTGCCAAAAACTAAACTAGACCCAATGTTACCATTTCTCCCTCTGCACCCCCTATACCCATGCCCCAGGTGTGGAAGTAATATCTGTACAATGGACAGAAAAGCGCAGGTTATTGCAGGTTGAACTTTGTTTTCTTAAAAAAAAAAATAATGATAATAAAAAAATATTCTGATGCCAGTCCTCACACATGTGTTCTGCCATGGAATTTATGTACATGTGCGTCTGGATCCAGATCTCCCATTATGCAAAGCATGCATATGTTGAGGAAAAGCAGGGTAATGCTGCGCCTGGCTGCCATCTGTCTTCACATAAGCCTAACCATAAACACATTTTTACTGAATTGCATAAGTACATTTTGGGTGGGTTTCGTTAAAAAAAAAAAAAAAGGAAAGTTTGTCCTACTGTCCCAGCGTGAAACTTGCATATTCTGTCTGCTTTTTCAGCACTTTTCCATTTGGCTGAAGAGGACATTTTATCTCACCGTGTCCTAGAGAATGTGGCATTATTTCCAGGTAGTCTTAAAGCTTCCCATACATTTAAAGGGGTTGTCCTCCGCTGCACGAACTCGTCTTAACAGCTAAACTGTGCCTCATTCAGTAAGAAAAACCTCATTCTTATCTCGCAGAATGGCGCCGTCTGCAATCAATTGTCACGTGACGGCTGCAGCCAATCAATGCACACGGAATCCTGAAAGGGCTGCAGCCAAGTAGCAGCATGGATCACATGACATAATGTAACATGACCGCCGGGAGAGACACTCCGCGAGACAGGCATGAAGATGATTTTGTGCAGTAGTGGACAACCCCTTTAAGATATCTGATCGCCGACAGCCAATTCTCTCACCCTGTCTTCCAATACATATGCATGCTCAGCCGAATCGAGCATGCATATATATTGGGTGAAAGTTTTCTCATGTGATAGAACCAGGTTAACGTGCCCCATCCTTCTTTTTTTCTATATCTGCTGTTGGAGGAGAGTCGGCCCCAGAGGCAATAGATGGTCGATTGGTCATGCCAAAATTGACTAATGCGTATTGTCACCTTAAGACCTATGGGACAGCACGGACTGAATGGGAGGGCAGCCCAACTTTTCAGAAAGTAAAATGACTCCGTCCAAGTCACAGGTGCAAGCGGAAAGGGGGGCGATAGGCAAATTTTAGGCTTGGCCAGAGTGACCACCATTGAGAAGAGGAATGGTTCATTTATTGATACATACATACATACATAAATTTCCAAGAGGAGCAAGAGAGGAATGCGATTTATTTTAAAAAAATAACAATAAATAATAATAATCACAACAATATCATTTTACAGGCTAGAAACCCATACAGACCTAATGAGAATTTGCTACAATTCATTCCAGCCTGGACAACCCCCTTTATGAGCTGTAGATACCAGATAGTTTGCTGCAATGTGTCAGTTTAGCTAATAGATATAAGGCTGGAGTCACACTCAGCGTAAGACAATACGGTCCGTTTTTTACGGCCGTAATACGGAGAAATTTTCCCAAAATAGTGGTCCGTATGTCATCCGTAGGCAGGGTGTGTCAGCGTATTTTGCGCATGGCATCCTCCGTATGTAATCCGCATGGCATCCGTACTGCGATATTTTCTCGCAGGCTTGCAAAACCGACATCTAATGGATTTATGTGCTCAAATGTTCGGTAAAATATATATATATATATATATATATATATATATATATATATATATATATATATATGTCATTGAGACACATATATATATATTATGTATTTATATTTAATTCAGCGCGATATCTGTGAAAAGCCGGTAATTCAATTGCCGGCTTTTCATTTCTCCTTCACAAACCCGACAGGATATGACACATGATTACATACAGTAAACCATCTCATATCCCCCTTTTTTTTGCATATTCCACACTACTAATGTTAGTAGTGTGTATGTGCAAAATTTGGGCGCTGTAGCTGCTATAATAAAGGGTTAAATTGCGGAAAAAATTGGCGTGGGCTCCCGCGCAATTTTCTCCGCCAGAGTGGTAAAGCCAGTGACTGACGGCAGATATTAATAGCCAGGAGAGGGTCCATGGTTATTGGCCCCCCCGTGGCTAAAAACATCTGCCCCCAGCCACCCCAGAAAAGGCACATCTGGAAGATGCGCCTATTCTGGCACTTGGCCACTCTCTTCCCACTCCCGTGTAGCGGTGGGATATGGGGTAATGAAGGGTTAATGCCACCTTGCTATTGTAAGGTGACATTAAGCCAGATTAATAATGGAGAGGTGTCAATTATGACACCTATCCATTATTAATCCAATTGTTTGAAAGGGTTAAAACACACACACACACACACACACATGATTAAAAAGTATTTTAATGAAATAAACACACCGGTTGTTTTAATATTTTATTGCTCTCTCAATCCATTTGAAGACCCTCGCTTGGCAAAATAATAAACCCACAAAACACATACCTTCTGATGAACTGTCAGGTCCCACGAGGTAATCCATCTGAAGGGGTTAAAATATTTTACAGGCAGGAGCCCTGCTAATGCAGCTGTGCTCGTGCCTGTAAGGAAATGTAGGTCAATGATCTATAGTTACCTTCAGTCGCGGTGATGCGCCCCCTGGTGGATGTCCTCATATGACCTGGAGCGTGGGAAAAAGTTCCCAGGCTGCAGTTCATGAGGACATCCAGCAGGGGCGCATCACCGCGACTCAATGTAAGTACAGATCACCCTGATTTCCTTTCAGTACCCGGGGTTTTTACAACCACGAGCGAGTGCTTTAGCGCAGCTCCTGGCTGTAAAATGATTTAACCCCTTCAGATGGATTACCTCGTGGGACCTGACAGTACATCAGAAGGTATGTATATTGTTGGTTTATTATTTTGCCAAGCGAGGGTGTTCCGGATGGATTGAGAGAGCAATAAAATACTAAAACAACCTGTTTGTTTATTTCATTAAAATACTTTTTAATAATGTGTGTGTTTTTTTAACCCTTTCAGACAATTGGATTAATAATGGATAGGTGTCATAATTGACGCCTCTCCATTATTAATCTGGCTTAATGTCACCTTACAATAGCAAGGTGGCATTAACCCTTCATTACCCCATATCCCACCGCTACAGGGAGTGGGAAGAGAGTGGCCAAGTGCCAGAATAGGCGCATCTTCCAGATGTGCCTTTTCTGGGGTGGCTGGGGGCAGATGTTTGTAGCCAGGGAGGGGGCCAATAACCATGGACCCTCTCTAGGCTATTAATATCTGCCGTCAGTCACTGGCTTTACCACTCTGGTGGAGAAAATTGCGCGGGAGCCCACGCCAATTTTTTCTGCCATTTAACCCTTTATTTTAGCAGCTACAGCGCCCAAATTTTGCACATACACACTACTAACATTAGTAGTGTGGAATATGCAAAAAAAATGGGGATATGAGATGGTTTACTGTATGTAAACCATGTCTCATATCCTGTCGGGTTTGGGAAGGAGAAATGAAAAGCCGGCAATTGAATTACCGGCTTGTCACTAACACCGCTGCGTATTTCTCTCAAGTCACACTGCTGGTCCGTGTGGAATCCGTATTTTTCTCGCCACCATAGACTTTCATTGGCGTATTATTTGCGCAATACGGTGACAAACGCAGCATGCTGCAATTTACTACGGCCGTAGAAAGCCTTATAATACTGAACCGTAATATACGGCTGATAGGACCAGACCCATTGAGAATAATTGTGCCGTTTGTTTGGCGAGTTTTACGGACGTATTTTCTGCGCTCTTACGTCCGTAAAACTCGCTAGTGTGACTCCAGCCTCAGGGTATGTGCACATGTTGGGTATTTGGTGCAGACATTTCTGCATCTCTTGGCTTTAAAAAGCAATGTAAAATAGGTGAGTCTTCTGCTTGTGATTTAGTTGCAGATTTTACCCCCACTCATTAGTGTGGGGGAAATCTGAAAGAATTGACATTTAAATCTGCAAGGAGAAAAATAAGACTCCAGGAATCGCATTCGCTTTTGGGATAAATCTGCACTGAAAAAAAAAAAAGCAGCAAAAAAAAAAAAAGCAACAAATTTGCAGCGTGTCACAGACGTGTTTGTCAGCTGTGCTTTGTAGTAAATCTGCACCGGTGTTCGCACCTAAACAAGCATGTTTATATTCATTGACAGCAAGCAGACATCTTGGAAATGCTTAGGAATTGAAAGCAAAGTAAAAGACATGTAATAAGTAAAAAAAAATATCGACAGACTAAACCGGGAGATTAGCAGCCGTAAGTTTGTAAACAAGTCACCTCGGTAATAAGACATCTGACATTCTTCCCCGGAGGGCTGCGCACATGCCCGGGTCGACCCTATAAGTGACTGGTATTATATGTAATCCTCCACTTGTCATGTATAGAAGTTTGACATTGACCGGTCAATAATCCCCAATCATCTTGTCAGTGAACGGCGCGGATGTGAAGCGCCACTGCGGCTGTAGCCGAGGAACGTCAGTAACAGGACTTTATAGGGCGATAATATGGATTCCGCACCTTACACGGGATTTCACAGCTCCAGGAACAGGAAGTTCCAATCCATATTCTGGATTAAAATTCCTACCTGGGATTACGGGCGGACGCGATCAAAGGCGATTTAATGCGTTATGTTAATCTGTGCATTTTATACAATGAGGCTATTTATACAAACAATATAAAGCTAAGTCCTATTAATTCATGATTGCGAGGTCCCATTGAGCTTTTCGGGACAGGATTATTTATTCCCTTTCATTTCAGTGGGGTCACAAACTATATCGCCTGCCCCCTTAGGAAATGTCACCAAGTTTTCCTTGGGTCCTAAAATCCAGTTTCGGGATAAATTATTGTATAAGTGAGCAGATTTTGGCATTTTTTTGAAGGCAGGGAAACAGTGGTAATAATATATGTAAAAAAAAACAAAACAGTAATGGTGGCTTTATTGGCTGTCAGCCATATATTGAACACGGGGCCCCATTTTACAGGACCAAAATCAGAGCTTTGACCGCTCATTTGTGTTAATAAAATGGTTGAACATGCTTGTTTGGCTTTTTCAGATCCCCCATAGAAGCAATTACAGGGAGACCTGCAACTCTTCACTCTGGCGGGCACGAGACAGGGACCCAAATTCGTTGTGGGTCTCACCAATGTAATATTTATGGCATATCCTATGGATTTGCCATAAATGTCCAAGATTAGAATCCCACTTTCGATAGAAAGTCCTCACTGCGGGTGTTTCATTTCCCAACAGCACCCCCACAGGGGAAATGAAGTATTACACCGCTCATATTGAAATCAATGAGCTGTCCGTGTAAAGCATAGATGTGTTGGGGTCTCCCAGACTCTTTATAAGCTCTGGCTATTAGATGAAGAAGGTAAAATGATCTAAAGATTCATTCATATGAGCCAATAATTGGCAATTAGAGATTTCCGACCCCTGTAAACATGCCGGCTCGTTTGTGCTATGATCGGGTGATATTTTAGGGCTCTAAAAACGCCAGCTTATAAATACGTAGGATATAATACTAAGGCTATGAGCCACAATGGTATAAGGTGATAATATTATTATTATTATTATTATTATTATATTACAGCCCAGCAGCTTTCATAGCAGATTACCATAGCAACAGAGGCCTAGTGACAAAAATAAAGCCTGTTATGGACGTCTCTATTTTATGTAAATGAGTACACACACTGGAAAGACAAATCTTCTATGAGAACATATAATTTATAAGGATTCTTTATAATGACATCCCATATTTCATACATGAGATGACAGAAATCGCTCATAGAGACCAGCTGCTGCCTGTGTCATAAGAAGGACTGAGAAAAGCTTCCATCAAACTGGTCTCCTGCTATTTATATCATCCGCACAAACATGGCAGTCACTTAGCAGGTGTTATCTGCAAACATGAAGCCGCAGACGACATAACTGGCTCCCTGGCTAACCTGTGTCTTCATCACAGTCATCTGGTCCCCTGATAATAGCATCATATGCCCGCCATAGAAAAAAAAATCAGAGAAAAGAGAGTCTGTTACTGAGATTAAGCCCTCAGTAGTGGTGCCATGTAATATAGTGCAAAATCCAGTCATAAAGATCTCCATATCTGTTGTAGACACATGAAAGAAGAGCAGATTGATCAAGACAGAGTAATGAAGGACAGGGCAGGTCCTTCAGAGACAGACAAGTTATGTGGAAAATGAAGGACACGGCAGATCCTCCACAGCTAGAAAGTTGCTGGAGTAATGAAGGACAGGGCAGATCTTCCAGAGCTATAAAGTTGCTGGAGTAATGAAGGACAGTGCAGGTTCTCTAGAGCGAGATAAGTAGTGCGAGTTATGAAAGACATGGCAGATCCTCCAGAGCAAGACAAGTACAGTGTGAGTTGTCAAGGACATGGCAGGTCCTCCAGAGCGACAAGTAGTGTAAGTTGTGAAGGACATGGCAGATCCTCCAGAGCGAGACAAATTGTGTGAATTATGAAGAACAAGCCATATCCTTCAGAGTGAGACAAATTGAAGCTATGAAGGACAAGGCTCTTGTCCAGTGCGAGAAAGTTGTCTGAATAACGAAGGCCACATCAGGTCCATCAGAAAGAGACAAGTTATGTGGAAAATGAAGGACAGGGTAGGCCCTATAGAGCGTGAAAGTTGCCTCAGTAATGAAGGACAGTGCAGGTCCTCCAGAGCAAGACAAGTAGTGTGAGTTATGAAAGACATGGCAGGTCCTCCAGAGCAAGACAAGGTGTGTGAGTTATGAAAGACATGGCAGGTCCTCCAGAGCGAGACAAGATGTGTGAGTTATGAAGGACAATGCATGGTCTCCAGAGTGAGACATACTGAAGTTATGAAGGACAGGCAAGATGTCCAGAGCGAGAAAGTTGTCTGAATAATGAAGGACATGACAGGTCCTCCAGAGCGAGAAAGTTGTCTGAGTAATAAAGGACAAGGCATGTCCTCCTGATCAAGACAATTTGTCTTGGCTATGAAGGACAGGCCAAGTTGTCCAGCGCAAAGCAAGTTTTCTAGGAAATAAAAGACAAGGCAGGTTGTCCTAAGTGACAGAGTTTGTCTGAGTAATTTAGGACAACGCAGGTCCACCAGAGCAAGAACTATTGATGTGAGTGGAAATTGTATTGCTTCATTCCCCCTATGGTGTCACTGCAGGGAAGCAAAACACTTACTACCAGATTTTCCTACTGATTACAAATGATCATTGGGGGTCCCCGCACAGGGACACCGTAATTACCTAAGGAGGGAATCTCAATTGAGACAACCCCTTTAAGCATTCTCTTAACATAAAACATTATATATAGAATTACTCAAAAAAAGACAAATAGCCGCATGACTGAGATCACTGATATAACTGAAACACGAAGAACGCCTTCTCGGTGTTGGTCTCAGGAGGCAGATCCAAACTTGATATCTTCACGGAGACAAATAACTCAATCTTGGATTGTCGTTGTCGTGTCTCTACAGATATCTTCATGGAGGTAATCGAGACAAAATACTATAAATTACTACAAAGGACTGACTTCGCACAATGGCCTGGAGGAGGCATTTTAAGAAAACCAACCCCCCTAAATATCTTAATAGTACAGTGAAAAAAATCCATCAGTCGTCAAACATCGATAAGTTGGAAAACTTTGCCCGAGGTGGTGGAGGATCAAGGAGGACTTGTATAGCATGAGCCTTTGGTATACCGTTCTTTATGTCATAGGTGTCCTCATGATCATTACATTATAACCTGGGATTATGCTGTCAGGGGCTTCGTCTGTAAAGGATGAGATATGATGTTAGTAATGGCCTTGTCTATACGGAACGAGGTAAGGGAAAGTCTCTGTCACTCCCTAAGGAAAGGATGGGATAAGCCACTCCTCATTTCCAGAGAATGCCGCTAAGGAATGCCAGTGACATGCCTGGCCTCCAGATTTTGTTATTGCAAATGTAAAGTTAAAAATGGACCTGTCATGACGGAGTTAAGTTTACTGGGAAAGAGATTTTTTGCATTCTGTTAAAATATGATTTTTTTTTAAGTTATACATTGTTCTAATATTTATTTGACCTTTTATTACTTTTTGTGTGTGTTTTTTATGTAACTATTTTATTACCCCAACCCTAAACCTAAATGTAGCTCCAACCCTATCCCTAACCTCAGTTAGGGTTGGAAAAAGAGTAAAAATCCATAACATTTATTACAAGTCCCTTTCTTTTATTTGGGATGAGAAGTAAAGAAAAAGTAATCAAAGGGAGCACAGTGCAGTACACATGATTCAATACTGTCTTGCTCATCCTTTGTCATTGCCTATGCAGAGCACAGCAAATGAGATGGCTTTGCAGCGCTCTGCATATGCACCAAAAGAGAAAAATAAACCACTTTATTACGTGGAGAGCTTTGCTATTTCGGTCATTCACTATGCAGAGGGCAGCAGCCGATGACAGATTTATCTTGACTGCTACGCTCTGCATAGAAATTGTAGTCAACTGCTATGACTACAAAGTAGCCGCTTTCTGCTCTTATTTATGTTTTTAACAATCCTTTTTTGTTACAGAGATTCTCAAAATAAGTTGATTAATGGGTGGCGAGAGCTTAAATTATCAGTTTTAATCTACAGGAGAATCTATCAGTAAGTGTTCATTTTCCCTATAGCGCCACCACTGGAGAAAATCGTGTATTACTTGGTGCTATATTAAATCTATAGGTTGTCTCTGTAATGCATGGATATGCCGAGTCCTCCAGAGAGAGACGCTCTTCGTAGCGCACACTGATGTTGTCTTTGGCCAGCATTATCCAGAATGTTCTTTCATGCTACATTTTATGCTTTTGGATATTATATTAATGTGGCATTTTGTAATATTATCCTCTGAAATTTGCAGGTGGAGCAGACTTTTTGCTAAATTCCTGGAATTGAAATGACATCCTCCCCTCGCTCCGGGGTAGGATTCTATCATTTTGCATTTGCTAATATTTCTTTTTGGCCGAGTCCTGAGAGACAGACATAGAAATGATTCAGAGATCCGCACCGCCACCGCGACACAGAACAGTTGTCATTCTTTGTTTCAGTCGTTCGATATCTGACACTCGGCACAGATGTTAGAAATAATGTCTCGTTTTGGTTACCTTTTCTAAAAAAAATAAATAAATAAAATGAATATCTGGCAGAACACACAGTTAATCGGCCAGAGAAAGAAAAAACTCACTGCCAGATTCCAACTATGGTAAAGTCATATTCATTCTTCCAGATTTGACTTTTTAGAAAAACACAGATACTGTAACCTTCATCAGCCAGAAATAACAGGCGCAAGCTTAAGGCAATTACACGAAGAAAAGCCCAATGAACACGAAACGGAACGTCGGCGCTTCCTGCGCAACAGCTTTCCCGAGGGTCCAGACACCATGATCAGCTATGATCAGGGCAAGCTCTGATTATTAATTAGGACCAATGGCGCCCCCTTCAGTAGTGACCAGGTATGCACCCTATCTGACCGAGGACGCAGCCATCGTACTGAATCATTTATTTCTTTTCTGTTCCCCAACTAGAGCAAACAAATAATACTTTTGTCTGTGTTTGGAAATGTCGGCCAAAATAAACACCCTGCCGACCTCGAGAAGCTGTAGATTGTATCTTGTTCAAGGCTTCATCCTAATAAGAACCGTCTTGAGCAAACAGGATGTGAGCACCATCTTATAAATCCAAAAATTACATTTACTGTTTTCAGCAACGTAAAAGTGTAGCCTAATCCTGACACTTATCGTAATCCTCGTCATAATCCTAATCATAGCCATAATGCCAAACCTAACCATAATGCTAACCTTAATCCTTATCCTAAAACTAATCCCAACCATAATCCTAATTGTAAACCTAATCCTAAACCTAACTATAATCCTAATCATTATCCTAAGCCTAACTATAATCCTAATCATTATCCTAAGCCTAACTATAATCCTAATCATTATCCTAAGCCTAACTATAATCCTAATCATTATCCTAAACCTAACCATAATCCTAATCATTATCCTAAACCTAAAACTAACTATAATCCTAATCATTATCCTAAACCTAACCATAATCCTAATCATTATCCTAAACCTAAACCTAACTATAATCCTAATCATTATCCTAAGCCTAACTATAATCCTAATCATTATCCTAAACCTAACAATAATCCTAATCCTAACCATAATCCTAATTGTAAACCTAATCCTAAACCTAATCATTATCCTAAGCCTAACTATAATCCTAATCATTATCCTAAACCTAACCATAATCCTAATTGTAAACCTAATCCTAAAGCTAACCATAATCCTAATCATTATCCTAAGCCTAACTATAATGCTAATAATTATCCTAAACCTAACTATAATCCTAATCATTATCCTAAACCTAACCATAATCTTAATCATTATCCTAAGCCTAACTATAATCCTAATCATTATCCTAAACCTAACCATAATCCTAATCATTATCCTAAGCCTAACTATAATCCTATTCATTATCCTAAACCTAACCATAATCCTAATCCTAACCATAATCCTAATTGTAAACCTAATCCTAAACCTAATCATTATCCTAAGCCTAACTATAATCCTAATCATTATCCTAAAGCTAACCATAATCCTAATTGTAAACCTAATCCTAAAGCTAACCATAATCCTAATCATTATCCTAAGCCTAACCATAATCCTAATCATTATCCTAAACCTAACCATAATCTTAATCATTATCCTAAGCCTAACTATAATCCTAATCATTATCCTAAACCTAACCATAATCCTAATCATTATCCTAAGCCTAACTATAATCCTATTCATTATCCTAAACCTAACCATAATCCTAATCCTAACCATAATCCTAATTGTAAACCTAATCCTAAACCTAATCATTATCCTAAGCCTAACTATAATCCTAATCATTATCCTAAAGCTAACCATAATCCTAATTGTAAACCTAATCCTAAAGCTAACCATAATCCTAATCATTATCCTAAGCCTAACCATAATCCTAATCATTATCCTAAGCCTAACCATAATCCTAATCATTATCCTAAACCTAGCCATAATCCTAATCATTATCCTAAACCTAACCATAATCCTAATCATTATCCCAAGAATCCTAAATTTAACTATTACAATAATCTAATCCTATTCCAAAACTTTGCCTAATCGTAAATCCAATCCTAGTTTTAACAGTAATTTTAAATCCAGTTCCAGTCCTAAATCTACAACTCATTCTAAACATTACTATAATCCCAATTATGAACCTAAGAGAAAATAGCCAAGGCTTGTAGTATAACCTGCCGTGTCCCAATCCTCAGAATAGAATATGAAAATAGCTATGGAGGATATTCCATGAATTAAAACATAACCTTTAATGTATATGAATAAAATACTTGGACCCTAAAAAAAAAACACATATAGACAGTGTAACAAGGTGCTAAAGTGAACCAGTGCAAGAAAAGTTAAAAAAAAAAAATTGGAACAGTCTTACCAATTTAGACGGACACTGGAGAAGGTCTCACCAGTTCTGTGGGGTGGGTGGTTCCAAGACGTGTACACACTACCAGGGAAAGATGGGCAAAGGGTAGGGATAAATATTGCCACCACTGTCCTCCCTGTAACCCCTTCAAGAGCTCCTGTCCTAACAAGGACAGGCCCCAAGTGAGCCCTGCTATGGCCTCCCACCAACCACAGTGTACCCTAAATGTCTCTTTATCCCTACGCGTTTCAACTCCGATAGCGGAGAATCCTCAGGGGAGTTATATGAAAAGAATACCAGTGGATCTCCTAAAGATTCGGAACAACCAGTCCATCAAAGTCCATACCCAGGGGGGTTAAATGGAAAAAACTGCCGATGGGTCTTCCGTAATTCAGGCCAGACAATCCATCAGAGTCCCTACTGGTCCAAAAATGTCTTCAAATAAGACGGATCTCACAGTGGCTGAGATTCCGCCATGCAGCAGCAAAAACTACGGATGTGTCCGCCGTTTGTGATCCTCACTGAACCATGAACCATGAACCTAACCCTAAACCTAACCATAATACTCACTGTAAACTTAATCCTTGTCCTAAATCTAAGGGTACCGTCTCACAGTGGCACTTTGGTCGCTACGACGGCACGATCCGTGACGTTCCAGCGTCGCTTGATTATCGCTCCAGCGTCGTAGACTGCGGTCACACGTTGCAATACACGGCGCTGGAGCAATAATTTCATGACGTATTTGCGATGTAGAAGCCATTGGTTACTGTGCGCACATCGTATACAACCTGTGTTACACGCTGCGATCATGCCGCCACAGCGGGACACTTGACGACGAAAGAATGTTTCAAACGATCTGCTACGACGTACGATTCTCAGCGGGGTCCCTGATCGCAGTAGCGTGTCAGACACAGCGAGATCGTAACTATATCGCTGGAACGTCACGGATCGTGCCGTCGTAGCGACCAAAGTGCCACTGTGTGACAGTACCCTTACTTTATCCTAGTCCTAAACATAACCATAATCCTAACCCCAATCCTAACAGCAACCATAATGCTAAACCTAACCTTAATCCTTATCTTAAAACTGACCTAATCCTAAATGTATCCATTACCCTATTCTATTCCTATTCCAAAACCTTACCTAATCCAAACCTAGGCCTAATAGTAATCTTAATCCTAAATTCAGTCCCAATCCTAAGTCTAATACCTATCCTAAACATTACTGTAATCGGAATTATCATCCTAAACCTAACACAATGCTAACTGTAAACCTAATCCTTATCCTAAACCTAGTCTTAAACATAACCCTAATCCTAATTTGAACCATACTGCTAATCCTAACTCAAATCTGTATTGTAAAACTAATCCTAACCGTTAACCAAAAGGAGTCAAGGTTTCTTGGGAGGAAGATAATAGAGTCCAAGGGAAGTATCTAGGCAGCATCACGTAGCTCCATTATCTCCACCAGCTTGACGTTGTGGTTTACAGAGTTTGGGGAGCACAAAAGTAGGTGAATGTTTTAACCCGGACTAATGGGATCTTAGTTGTATCATTCGCCTTGTAGGATTTTTGGGTTCTAGGTCTAAACAGTAATGTTCTTATTCACTTACAGCAAGCACATATTGTAATAATGGTGGTTAACCGAAACTAAAAAGTATTTTATAAAGTTTGTAGAACTTTTCTTGATATATGTAACTCACTTTATTAATTGTCTGTCTGTGTCACGATTGGGAAAAATCCCACCGTATTATGACAGCATACTGAGCGGCAATCCGGAATCTGGCAGGATTTACATAGGATTTACATAGGACTTCACATAGGAAGACGGAGCTCTCAGGGCTACGGATACAGCAAAGATCTCAATTTCCTACCACATGACAGGACTGTCCATCTGTTTCTAGGGATCACAGCAATGTTATGAGATGAGATGTTAAGCATCCGCAGTTCTTAAAGGAACAGTCCATGCAAAGTTGGGGGAGGGGCATGACACAGGAAGTCAACTTTTAAGCTTTAAGAGAATGTATTTGGAGCCCAAACTAATTTTTGCCATTGGGTTTCATTAAAAACGATGCACCGTTCAACTTTTACAGGCTCTTAGCTTCCCCAACATGTTTAACTTTGATATGGTGCTTAGTCATAAGTCAGCTGAGAGATCAGAAAAAGATAAAATAGGAAAAAAAAAAAGTTACAAACTCTCACGAGTTCACTGACCGATTCTCAGTTAACTCATTCTGCAGCCAGCAACAGACACAGTAACGCAGAGGTTATAAAAAGGCAAACTGTGCACATTTTTTAATGAGACTCAATTGTAAAAAATATATTTAGCCCCAAAATTTTATTTAAGTGAAAAAAAAAAAGGACGTGTCTCATTTTTTTTTTATTTTTTTTTTTTTTTACATTTTTTTATGGTTATGTCTGAAATCCCAATATTAACTGAGTGGTGAAAAAAAATCCTGTATTTTCAGGACTGTACCTTGTCTTATAAATTTCTACATTCTACTGTTCCCCCGGGGTCTTCTACTTTTATAAATCTGCAGCATAGTCCAAAATGAAGCTGCTAAAGCAGCCAGCGGATCACATCTGGTCTTAATGAAATAGCAAATCTTGCATAATCTCGGCGCTGCACTTCCAGCTTCTTCCCCCGTACCCCACAGGCCCTGAATGCGCCGTTTCAATCTTAACAATTCTCTTTGTTAAAGATACAGTTTACAAAGTTGTCTAATTCATGTGAATTTGGTTTTGACCCGGATCGATGAAACCATTTTGAAACTGGTCATATCACAGAGGCACGAGGTCCTCCAGAGTCAGAGCCTCACACCAGGAGATGTACATTAGCATGGGGTGGTGTAGTAGTATCTATTCATACATTTTCTTAAAGGGGTAGTCCAGGCTTGTGATTCAAGCCTATGTCACTGCAGACTTGTGAATCAGGATTCGCCAGAGCCATGTTGACTACAAGTATGCAATTTGCAAACTTCTGGCCACATTACGACTAGACGTGTCCGACCTCAATTCATTTGCATGCGCACAACTAGTCGGCGTGTGACCGCATAGTCCTCAAAGTAATAGGGTAACCCAAAAGTCCATTTACATTGGCCAATCTGTGCCCACTAACGAGCGCCCATTGACGTTACACAAGTCGATCGGCAATAGTTTAACCCCTTGGAAATGCAGCCATTTTTCTTTTTTTTTCTTTTCCTCCCTTTCTTCCAAAAGCCATAACACTTTTCTTTCCCCCCCATCTGCATACCTGTAAAAGGGCTTGTTCTTGGGGGGATGAGTTGGAGTTTTGAATAACTCCATTTATTTGGCCATATAATGTACTGAAAAAATGGGGAAAATAAAAATCCAAGAGCAATGAAAGTGGTAAAAAAATGCCACTCCATCAATGTTTTTTTTTTGTTTTGTTTTTAGAACTTTGCTGTAAAAATGACTCGGTCATACATTATGGTTATAGTGATCCCAAATTTATAGTTTCTACTTAAAAAAAAAAAAGAGAATAATTAAAAAAAAAATAGTTTTAGTCGCCATATCCTGAGAGTGATAACCTTATTTTTCGGTCAGTAGATTTATTTCAGGGCTTGTTTTTTTGTGGCACAAGCTGTAGTTTTTATTGGTATCATATTGGGGTCCATATGACTTTTTTATCTCTTTTTATTCCATTTTTTGTTAGGCAAAGTGACCACAATAATTTCCGTTTACCGAATGGGATAAAATTTTACTTTAATTTTTATGTATTTTAATTTATTAATTTGTAAAATTTCGGGTGCAGTTTTGACAAAAGTATATTTAAGTTGTTTACTTTTTAGATTTTGCCATTTGGTAAATTTACTGCGGTGTTCCCATACAGGATCGTGTTGTCAGCAGCGCGTCTCCCCGTTTTCAGGTGACTGATGGTCGTGACGTCATCTCATTGGGGGCCAAGTACCCCGAAGTGGGCTTAGTCTTAGGAATGAGACCCCATCCTTTTATGTATGCCCCTTACATTTCTACTTTTTAGGTTCTCAGGCCCCCCCTATGAATGAAGTATCCTCCTAACGCATTTCACTTCCTGAAATCTCGCTCATGGGCATCCTCTTTCTGTACATCAAATGAATCCATACATCCAAATGTCAAAAAAAGCAAGGAGACGTAAGGAATAGTTTAACCCCTGGGTCACGTCCAGGCATTTTGAGAATCTAGAGAGCGTATACCTTCTGATTGGCCGCCCTTCCGATGATGTCACTCAATTCCAACAGTTTAACGAGGGCATCTGTGCCTCGTTAATCAGTAATTGCCGTCCACTCAATACATAGTAAATTGGCTCCCAGACTATTCCAACCTGGACGCTATCTATGTTTTTGTTTCTCCGGCATCTGGCAGTATTTTAGCAGGTTTTTTTTTTTTGGCATACTATTTTTAGTTTATTTGTGACAACACTTAAAGGGAAAGTCCATGCTGATGTATACGGTTAATCGTACGTTAAAGAGAATTTTTGTCCAAAATTTTGAAAAACGCCCAGTAACTATAAGTCCGTCAATTATTGTTTTCTTGGCTTTTTTTTTAATGAAAATCAATATGACCACCATTACTGCTCTCACTGCGCTGGTGACCTTTAAAAGGGGTTGTCCACTACTAGGAAAACCCCGTCTTGACCAAAATCTTTGGCGCCGATAAAATAATAACACTTATACTCACCTCCCGTGCTGGCTCCATTCCCGCTGTGTCAGCACTCACGTTCCTGGGGCTCGCACGCGGTTATTGTGACACGTGACACCGGCGTCCAATCAGCGCTGGCGTCACTGTCTCCGCCTCCTGTCCAGTTGAGCAGGAAGAGGAAGCAGGGATCAGCGGCAGCCCGGACTTCCTCTTCCTGATCGATTTGTCCGAAGTCCGGGCTGCAGCTGATCCCTGCTTCCTCTTCCTGCTCAACTGGACAGGAGGCGGAGACAGTGACGTCAGCGCTGATTGGGCACCGATGTCACATGTCACAACAACAGAACGGGAACATCGGGGAGCGTTGAAACCACGGGAACGGTACCGCAGTAGAGTATAAGCTTTCTTATTTTATGGGGGCCAAGCGAGGGGTATGAGAAGTTTTTGCACATTCAACTTTGATGTGGTCTGTGGTCATAAATCGATGGTCAAGAGTTCAGCCAGATAAAGGCGATACAAACTCTCCTCTCAGAATGTCCGGATGAGCTCTCTAACCGATACGCAGTTTCTTCATTCTGCAGCCAGCAACAGACAGTGTAACACAGAAGCTGTAGAAGGCAAACGGTGCACAATTTTTTAATAAAACCCAATTACAAAAATGGTTCTTAACCCCAAATAAATGCATTTAAGTAAAAGGGATTTCCATCTATGGGGAACTTTTTTAACAATATAATGTGACTGCCTGGCCCTGAATATTGTGCCCATCTTGGGACTAAACAACATGGCCGCCTGATATAGGTTACCTGGTACGGACCTAAATGATAAAGGAATTTCCTAACGGACCGCTAAGCATTGGTCAAAAGTGTTTAATGGGAGTCATGGGGGCTGCTCCAATAAGGGGTTAACCCACTGCTTCATACACAAAAACATACCAAAGTCATGACCGAAAGACGTGAATGTTATTGAAAAAGTGTGTGTGTGGGTATATGTATGTGACTGCTGCCGTAATCTCTTCTTAAAGATTTATGGTGTGATACATCTGACATCTGTTCCAGATTAGTCCGTTCAGTTAGCTGCTTATGTGAAAAAAATATTTATTTAAAAAGTAAAAAAAAAAAACGAAAAAAAAAAAACCTGTGTTCCTTTCAAGATTACCATGTACACGACAGGAGAATTAGCTGCAGCTTAGACAGAGGGTAGAACGACAATTACACCCCCCTAAAAGATCAGTAATGTCTGGAGAGCCTACAAAGGTCCTTACATGGCACTGCCATGAGCACAGACCATACAGATGGGCACACACTGCGCCTCGGGGACTTGGGCGGGGATTTGGGCACCATAAGTTTAGGATGAAAATAGTATAATTTTGGAGAAAAATAAATAGGTACTGCATGGGGCAAAAATGGACCAAAGGTACCAGAGTAGATCTATATCAGATGGATGTATGATATGACCGTGGGCATGATCGTCTCACAAATAGGTTGGCATTGCCAACATTTACTAAGATACGACTTGCCTACTTTGGACACATCATATGAAGAGAGCGATCCCTGAAGAATAGAAGGAACAAGGTGAAGAGGAAGACCGGCAACCCGATGGCTTGATACAATGAAGAAAGCTATGGAGAAGACCCTGGTGGATCTATCTAGGGTTGCACAAGATCGATCTTCCTACAGGGAGTTCATCCATCAAGTCGCCATGGCTCGAGAATTGAGCCGAAGGCTGTTGGAAAAAAAACCTAACATACACAAAGGTTGTCCACTTTCTGATCAAGTCAATAAACCTCCATAAATTGGTGAGCAGCATGGAGCGTAGATCCAAGACACTACCGAGCTGGTGAAAGGAACAAGGAACTTACAGTTATACCAGGACCAAGGACCGTACATATTTCTAGGTCGAAACATGTAGGTTTTGTTTCTCAGAATGTCCCATTTTTGTTTTTCATGGATCAATAAAGATCTTTTTTTTTTTACTTGGAAATTTGGAAGCTGAGTGCTGGATAAATTCTCACCTACCAACAGGAAGAAGATCCAACTGCTGGGCAAAACAGGCAGAGACGGACATACCATTGGTGCAACCTGTGCAGCGCACACGCCTGACCTCCGCTCCATTCATTAGAAAGGAATTAATGTAGCGGCGGTCGGGCCTGTGCACTGATGCTCCAGTCTAACAATTTAGTAGTCTTCATCTCGTGGATGGATGATGACTTATCTCCACCGGACAACCACTTTAAAAAGTAAAACTTACAAATCCACAAATCAACTTTTTGAAACAAAAAAAAAAAAGAAAACCCAAAAAGCTAAAACTGCGCCTCTAACTGCACTAAACGTTTTTGGCGTCCTTAATGTCTTATGTGTCTTAATGTGCAGATTATCTGGAGCATCAGAGAAATGCTTCTCAATAATAAGACAGATCTGCTCGACGTGATTAATTACATGTGTGTAATGAAACGGAAAGTGATCTGAAAACTCTTTAAGGCATGACCAGAAATTTTACCTCTTCCTTATTTAATGGGGCAGAAAGTGCTCTTACATGTCTTAAAGTACAATTTGGCTTGGAAGAATGAGTTTAACCCTTTTCAGGATTATTTATTTGTTCCAATGCTCCAACTACTGCTGAACTGTTTATTGCCTTGGAGCCCAATCAACTCCATTTAGGACTTGAATTTTCACTCCATTTTGGAGATCAAATTGTAGAATGAGTGAACAATCTCCATTTACTTTACAGAATTTTTGAAAGTTGAATGAGAATTTTTTTTGCTCAATGGTCTAGTGTTTTCGCGCACATCGTTCAATGCTCGACCCATTCACATTACACAATTATTGTGAACGATGACAGTTAGAATCTGATGGATTATTGGCCGCTGTAAATTCAGCTTTAAAAAGTAAAATACCCCCAAAGGTGTACATAACGTGAAAGGAAATTATCATTCAAAGGCTATCATCTGTGTATAGGATTTGAGATAACCACTCTCTCAACCACTATGTCAAGCCGGTAACTCGCACGCTTTTAAGTGCAGTCCTACTCACTGCGTTATCTGCTCTGCTCCACCCAGTATCAGGCCATCAAGCTGAACTGCCTCTTGCAGAACTCCCAGGTCTGCTGCATTCCCCTGATGCTGGAGAGTCTCCCCTTGGCTATAGGAGGCACGGCCAGACTCTGCAGGGATTTAATGTACTATGTAATGCAGAGTTTTGCTTCCTTGGCCTATCCCCTGCCATCAGGGAATATATATTTGGTAGCTTCTCCCTCCAGACCTTGCCTGAACTTAGGTTCCTAGTTGCAGAGCATTTCTAGTTTCCTGTCAAGATGCATTATAGAACTTGTGGCTCCAGGACTGCCAGAAATTGCCGAGTAGATGAGGATCTGGGACTGTCAGGGATGGCCGAGTATATCAGGATCTGGGACTGCAAGAGATAGCTGAGTACATTAAATGCTTTGACTGCCAGAGATAGTCAAATTCAATGGGATCTTGGATTGCCACAGATAACAGAGTACGTCGAGATCCAGGACTGCCAGTGATTGCAGTGTACAATGGGATCTGGGACTGCTAGAGACTGGCGAGTACAATGAGTTCTGGGACTGCTGGAGATAGTAGAATACATCGCTCGACTTTCAATGTCAGTCCCCTAGCTAATAAATAAAGAGGCAGAACACATATGCGGCACGGCTCTATTCCAACAGGACATTTCAAGACCCATTCTCAGGATCAGCGTGGTTCCCTGCGGTTGGACTTCCACTGAACAGCAAGTGAACGATAATTTCCAACGTTCAGAATGACCCTTTATATATTGGAGGAAGTGAATGGCATGAATTGATCACAAATGGAAAATAAGTTGGGCATCTCCTTTCAAGACAGATTTCAAGTAGGCACAAGAACTAGGAAGCAGAACACATTAAGAAGAGTAGGCGAGGGAGATATATGGTGTTAAAAAATTTGTTAGGCCGCCTCGTTTAGTACCTTGTAATGAAGAGACATGCAGGGCTCCAGCTTTGGAGTGCAGTGGTAAGGGATGAACCCGGACCTGAAACCCAAGAGGGTCAAAAAGCCTTTCTGCCACATTAAAAAGACATAAGTAGTGTAAATAGCACACGGTAGGTGGGGGACTTGTCATAGATTTTGCATTTGTGCTCAGGAGCTTGTGGGGAGCAACGTTCAAAGACTTCTTTGGAAATGAAAACACATAAGTGGATTAGTTCAAAGTTGAGACCAAATATGGCTGCACTTCCTGTAGTCACTTTAACAAAAAATGGCTGCCAAAAAGCCCCACACAGAGAATTACCCTGGTGCCAGGATGGGGCACTCAGACAGCGAGTGGGACAGAGAATGGCATCTTTGCTCCCAGCTACAAGTCTTGGCCCTCATTCTTTCTTTCTGCTCCATTTCATAAGGCGAAACCTTGCACTCGTCTTTTATAAAACTTGTAATACTTGTAGCCTCTTCCAGTCTACGGAAACTTTTACAGATGTATTTACGGATACTGAAAGTCTGGCTCAGTTCTTGCATTTCTCTAAATTTAATGGCCCCCTGATGGTTAAAAAAAAAGAAATCCTTATTTTTACAAAACTAAAACATCTTTTCCATTAGCGCACTCCAAAAAGTAATGCTGTGTAACATACATTAAATGACTTGCCCCTGCCCTGCGGATATTAAACTATAATCTGGCTTTATATTGTGAAAACAGAAAAAAAAAGCAGCACTTTGTGGGCTTGGAGGAAATTGTCATTATGGCGAGCGGTTTCTCGGACTCGTCTGCTGGCAGTACAGGCACAGAGCATTTATCTGCCGTCGGAGCGTGCAGCCGCAGAGGCCTGATTACACTGAATTTGCTTGGCAATTATGTAGCGTTTTCTGTAGAAAACAAATACATAACAGCGATAAATGCCTGTACCCACCAAAACAGATCTACTGCAGCAAGATTGGGGGAATATCTTCCCAATGGGCAACAAAAAACAGTGTCTTCTATACCCCAGTGGATCATGGAGATGTTGGGTTTATCTGAAGTGTGCACAGTATGCCCTGTGACTTTTTAGTGCCCTCACACCTCTGATCTGCCAGGTTTAATTTTTTTTTTTGCAAAAGTGTAGGTATTTCCACCTACTATGGAAAAAAGGTCCATCCATACTATAATATTACATATCAGACATGCAAATAATGACATTGATGGACGTAATCTGGGGGCCTGGACTATCAACGACCTACAGAAATGGACCTGGTTAATATTCATGGCTATGAATCAAAGGGAGTCCATAATTGGCCAATAGAAGTGACAGAAATATGCAGCATGCCAAAGGAGTCCAACTATTTATCAAATCTTAGGACCTTCTGTCCACCAATGTAGTTTTTCGAAAAGCCCCCCATACATGTAAGACCAACGTTGGCTGAACTCACCGATATCGGCAGGATCGGCCGACAGTATAATGTGTTTGTTGGCCTTCCGACTGTACTCAACATATATCAAGAAAGAAAAGGATATGGCAGGTCCAATATCCAACTCTTCTATTTTCTGGGAGATAAGACGCTTCCGAAGGATCTCATAGAGAAGACAAAAGTGCTCGGCCTAACCAATAACTTGTCAGACATGTCCCCAATAGTTTAGCCGAGCTCCTCGGAGCCAAGGGGATAGATAGATTCTTCTACCTCTGATTGAGAAGAATCTAGAATTCAGGAAGATTTCAGCTCCAAACTATGATACAAACTATAACTTCTGATCTGTCCAAGGGAAGTGTTGGATTACAACTTTTTGTGCTCATTAAAGATGAAGAAAAACAAGTTTTTGTAACGTATACTGTAAAATCAGATACAGCCTGAGTTATTCGGGAGTCAGTCAATAAGAAAGGAAAGTGAAACGAGATGCCCTCGGTGTGATAATCACAATAAATGGTTTTCACAGATGATTAAAAGCCTTTTTATCACGTCCTCCTGCTATTTCCACCCTCAGATTTTTTTTTGCCCGGATGCATCATTTCTTTTTTTTTTTTTCCCAGGGTCGAAACTTTTCTTTTTCAAACAGTCACAAATTGATCTCGGACTTTGAATCACATGAAAAACCTAAACCTGACACAATTAAAGAGACACTTGGGAGAGTCGTCTCCGAGCTTCTACTTTCATCAAAACTCCCACCAAATGGACACAGTCAACATGCTGTGAGCTTTAATAAAAATATAAAAAAGCAAAGAAGACCCCAGCTGGCCTGCACCGAGCAAACATCCAGCAGCCGACTCTCCAAATGATGCGGCATGAAATATGATTACAGTTGATGAATTGAATTTTGACAAACGTCTTTAAAAAGAGGCGTTGTGTGCAGGACCTCATACCGATCAGCATTCACACCCGCCACTGTCACACCATTCTGTCCACATCATTGTCAACCCCATCATTACAGAGAATGGGAACGTGAACTTACAGCATCAGACAGCGTTAGAAGATTCGGAAACGGCAAAAACATTTACCCTAAAACCTATTTCTCTGTTGTCAAACATTTTTTAAAACGTTGTGAGTGATGTCCAATCTGACGACCCTACAATTTCAGAAAAGGATCATCCTGAAATTATGAAACTAATTCCTCTTTGTCCTATCCATTAGGAACATATCCAATTATCACTTTCAATCTTCTAGGACTGGTCAAGAGCAGGAATGTCCAACGTCTATAATAACGATTATCTATGATCCTCCATGGATGGAAAAAGTCAACTGAGTGATGAACATAATCAACGACAAAGTTTTCTTCCACATACACTGAACTCAGCTTCATTCAACCCAACTCCAGGAAAAGCCTATGGATTACAGATGGTCTTATCAAAGTGATTGCCTAAAGATACTGTTTATATCAAGAGATAAAAAATGGTTGAGTTTTGGAAAGATGAAGCCTAAACTTCCATTTTCATATACAAGTCCTTTCCGAATGCAATTGATAGCCAAGGATCCAATTCCCAGCTCAAAATTTCTTCCATTACCTCTGCAGGCTTGTAGATAGCGGTCTCTTATGAGACTACCAAACAGCTTTATCTTAGACACCTTATGAGAAGACCCAAGAAGACTGAAAACTCTCAAAGAATCATTGAAGAAGACAATTGATTCATAAGATTTAGTTTCAACAATTTTTATTTCAGAAAATATCATTAAACATGAATACGTAGATCATAAAGTTCAAGGGATTCATAAGATTTAAAGAGAAAAGACAATGATCAAAACGAAGATGGATGGGTACAAAAATCATCAAAGTGCTAATGAGAAAACTGAAACAGAAGAAAGGAAGAAATATTAATAAGACAACTATTTCAAATTTGTATCAAACTTTGGGCACCTTATACGTAGATCCAAGAAGACTCAAGACTCACAAAGAATTATTGAAGAATATAATTAATCTTAGTACTTGTCTTTTCTTTTTAAATCTTATGAGCCAAGATGGATGGATAGAAAAATCATCAATATGCCAATGAGAAGACTAAAACAAAAGACAGAAAAAAAAATAATCAAATAAAAAAAAAAAAACTGGACAATTTGGTTTAGAACATTTCCAAACACAAAAAGTCACCGGAGAAGACAATTAGCTCGAAAGAGTTGACGAGAACAGAGAATGACCAAAAACACGATGGCTGGATACAGAAATGATCCAGGTGCCAATGAGAAGACAAAAAACAGAAGATATGGAAAACAATCAATCATAGATTTGAATCCAAATCGTCAGCATTACTCTGAGACTATAATTTGAGAACCCAAGGATGAATAAAGTGAAACCTCTTCTAGACATCTTTGAGATCAGAACTCATTAAAAGATGGACTTTAGAGGAATGGTCAAAGAAAGTTGTGATCATCCGGAAAAGGTGGCTCTTTGGAGAGGGTTTATTTTTTGCTGTAAGGACTCAACAGATAAAGAAGATGAAACACACAAGAATGTGGCACCCTACTTCAGTGTGAACTGAACCATTCAGATTGCTGTTGCATCACCATAAACTCATGGATGTTTTGGAATTCTTAGAACATGCAGTTGCATAAAACAGTAGTTTCTATGTCTGACACATTCCCGTAAACAGCAGTTGCTCAGAGTAAAGGTCATTTGCTAATGAATTTATCAATCTTTGAAGTAACTTGCTTTGTATTTACCAGAACTGAAGGTGATTGATGGAAAATAATGGGGGCAAAGAAATTCTATAAAAAGCTAATGTTATCACCCTCACTGATCTGAGCTGCTCAAGGCATTACTAATCATGAATGCAATGCAACTTTGACAAGTCCTTGATCAGGGGATGAATCTATGGAGGTGGAAACTCTACAAGCCTTGTGTAAAGAAACTTGTGTTAATCACATGCTGACATCTTGGTCGGTAGCATACTGTCATGAGGTTGGGGAAAAAAAAAAAGTCTTCCTCGGTGGGATTGCTGATAGGTATTCCAGTCTGACAAGTACGCTGCTCGATGTGCTTCACTGCACCGTTTCCCTAAGAAATGAGACATCTGGATTCCTCAAGTGTTTTCAACTGGGCAGATTTGGCATCGTGCACTTTTCACGAGATTGAAATGTGTACAACAGCTGCCTTATTCCTACATAAATCTTACTCTCACAAATGTATATGTCTGAGATGAAAAATTGCTTTCATCATGACCAATAAAAAAAACAATAAGAGCATATCACTAAATGTTTGGACTTCATTATGAAACAATGATGGGACCATTTGGCTTCGAAACATCACTAGATGTCCTCTACATAAAAACGGGCTAGGGTCAGACTGGGCCCCCATTGAATCCTCCACTATAATGGGGTACAAAGGTTTAGAGCAGACGACAGCCCCATTTGAAGCCTACAGAAAATGGCCTAATGTTCTTTCACCTGTGTGGGCCTACTCAACCTCTATGGCCCAAAGTGGCTCAAGTTACCGCCACCCACCACTAAAAAGACTTACATAATGAAGTCAAAACGTCTTAAAATCAAAATGGCCTTCAAGGAAACCATCCATAGGTTTGTCTTCTTGGGAGCCTACAGAAAAGGGGATGACACTGGGAAAAAATGGTGAACAAATTCAGGCTCGTTTTTTTGGGGGGAAGGGGGAGTGCAGTAAAAATTTAGGTAATAAAGTTGGTGCATCGAATTTTGACGTTCTGAAAGTTTTTGGATTTTCGTGAAATAAGTCCAATGAAGCCATCTTGACGGTCCCCCAATAAACTTAGCACTGTTCACATCGAGCCCGGTAACACAAGGCAGCATTGAAAAGGTGCTTCCTGGAACGAAACATTCATAGCCAGAACATCTGCAAGTAAACATCAGTATAATTCATTTACTGTGAAGCTGTGAACATACAAATACCACATGTTTGTCTTGAGACTCAAAAAGCTAAATCATCCAGGCCCAGATTTGACCAATTTTTTATTTTTTTTTTGCGATTGACATGAAAACATTTATTACAGCTCCAAATTTAAAGCAAGACAGTAATACTCTTCAAAAGCTAAATGTAAAAGCACAGGAAGGGGCACTTCTGATCCCCATGATATAAAATGGGAGCAGAGAGATCTGCAGACTGGTAGATGTGGAAGGCAATGCTTTCAGAATTTGGATTCCAAGCTGACTTTCTCAGATTTCTTTAAGTCTGACTTTTTCTTTTGAGATCATGCAAAAAGTTTTGTTCAAAATGGCTGCCTTTGAGTTGGCAGAGGTGAAACTCCTTGGTGAACTCCTTGGTCTACTACAATAGTTTTGAAATTACAAATCCCAGCATGCCCTTATAGATTACTAAGTGGTTCAGGACTTTTGATTTGTGGAGACCATCCGATTACAAGACCTAATACCCTGAGACTGGAGGTGCCCCATTCCATTGAAGAACACATTCCCATCCAGATTCTCATTGCACATTAAGACAAGACCAATTTGGATTAGGCCCCCTCTTTCCAGGGCATGGACTGGCTCTCGAGTACGTACCTCCTTGATGTTGACATTCACACTTTGGCCGAGCACTCGAAATTTGTCTTGTGCCTTTTAGCCTTCATTACATGTTAGGTTGACGTTATCTGCTTGGAATCAGATCGGTTACAGATACCCCTCTATGGATCCCTAAGCAGCAATGCCACCCTCTCTTTCCAGGGGCATGGGCTGCATCTCTATGCCAACATCAAAAGGCATACATACCACCTTGGAAGAGAATGCTTCTGCCATAGTAAGGGACATCGTCCCAAATTCATCTTTGAAGTAGGTCAGCTAGGGCAATTCGCTCAATGGATCCCATAGCTGCAATACCACCCCTCTCTCCAAGGGCATGGGCTGCCTATCGAGTATGTACATCCTTGATGTTAGCATGCACACTTTGGAAGGGAACCCTAATATTGTACTGTGCCTATGAGTCTCCAATCCATGGAAAGGGTCAAGTCATCCCTAATTTTGCTTAGAAGAGGGTCATGGTAAATTCCTCAATGGATCCCATATTAGCAATACCACCCTTATCTCCAGTGGCTTGGGCTACCAACATTTTTAATGTGGAAGGGAACCCTAATATTGTCCTGTACTTATGAACATTCATTTTATTATAAGGGTCATGTCATCCCGAATTCTGCTTGGAAGATTGTGGGTTGGGGCTAGCCTCTCTAAGGATCCCATAGCGGTGCCCTACCCTTCCGTTACGCCAATGCTCCCCTACTATAACCCCCAACATTTAAATATTTGTAGTTAAAGAGGAAATGGATTAAAAACTTAGCAACCACATGGCAACTTTAGCCACATAAGCAGGAAGATCTAGATCTATTGGGTAAGAAGGTATGACAGTCATCTGACTACATTTAGAGCCCCTTATACAGAATATTAACTCCATGGAGGAACTTATTACAGCCCCCATCTATTACGTGAACCAGCGATCTCCATGGAGAGGACATAACAAAGCACAAACAGCGATACGGTAAGAAGTGACGCTCTAAAGCCGGCCTGAAATCACAAACAGAAGTTCTCCAATTTGAAACACGGAGCCGCTCATCAAACCCAGATTGCAAAGATGTGACGTCCACCACATCAAAGCCAAGTCGTATTGTAACAATTGTCTTCAGGAAGTGCAATGATTGTCATTGTGCCATTCCATGTTCCCACAGTAGCTAATGAAAGCCTGCAAGCTCTTGCTTCTCTTAGACGGAGCCCGTCATTTACTGCACAGCGTCTCCTCCAACGTCAGATCCCTGCATACAGATTCACTAAGGAGTTCAATGTATCATCAGTATGCAGTCAGCTCCTAAGCGCCCACTAGTGGCGACTGCATAAATGAACAAATCCACGGTCAACTGAATGTTCCTCTCCATATGTTGACACTGATTGTACATGGCCACTAGGAATTATACCATCAAATTGTAAATGTATTCATACACTTCCAGCAAGAATAGTAGAATAATTACAAAATATAACAAAGAGCAAAGTCATCAGTGGTGGCCAAGTCAGCCATAAAGTAACTGGTTGGACAAAAGTGATAAATGGGAATTCAGCCGGACCAGTGCTCATTTTAACCCTTTGTAAACCAAGCTGCTTGTCCTTAACATAACACAGTCACCCTCTAAATTTGGCTAATCTGGATTATCTTCCTACTCATGGGCACTTGTATATACATGGAGCAGATTAATCCCTGGCAGATCCATTTTCCTCCAGCTCTTGTCTGGCCGGCCCAGTGATCTGTGTTATATTAATATTACATTGCAATGGAATCATGAAATAGCTATGAAGTCTTGGCTACGCTTAAATGCTGGACCTCGGCTAATATTCCATACTCCTACCTCCCCTAAATCCCGAGCGCCATTTTATCAACATAACATGAGCAGATACATATTGTTCTCCTGCCAACGAGAGAAATCTTCAACAGCTGTTTCTTAATTTCTTGAAATCACATTGAAAAGGGGTCAGGACGCTGCGAGTTTCATGTCTCAGTAACGCAAGTTTTAGGAGGGATAGATATGTATCGTAAGGGGAGGATAGGTTTCCATTTTATTGTTGCATTTATTTTCAGAAACCTATATGGAAAAAGGTTTAGTCCGTGCCGAGATCTTATTACGCCACGAATGTGCATTTACCAATATTAGACAAATTGCTTTTGGGCAGTCTACAGTTACCCCTGTACATACTGCCCCATTGTATCTCTGTTATCCAAAAGGAAAACCAACACTGTTGGAAATTTTCGGACATTTTAGTCTCATTCCTGCTCCGGCATGGGACCAGTCACTGTCCCACTCGACACAGCTGCTGATTTATGGTCAGGGTTTGTGGAAACCCCATTCACTTTTCGGGCCCAAATTTGCCAGGACTGACCAAAATCTCTTTTCCACTCAACCTAAATAAGACAACACTATTAGGCCATTGTTGCCTGTCTTTCTGTGGCCTGACTCTTGCCAATAGTCATGTTTTTTGCTTGACTGTCCCATGAAACAGACCACAAAATGGCTAGGTTGTTGCAAATTTTCCTTTAAAAACATACATGTCAACTTTCCGGGTAACATCCGGGAGGCTCCTGGAAAAAGGTAAGACCTCTCGGGACTCCTAGAAGGGTTGGCAAATATCCAATGTCCCACTGAAAATGTTTAGAAATCAGTAGTTTCCAAAAGGTTTCTTGTGCCCTAGTTTCTCACATAGGCATGTACCAAGGCTTGTGAAAGTAGAGAATGGGAAGAGAGCGGCGTGGGGCAGGCATGGTTTATATACAGACATGGTCGATCCAAACATTTTTCAGAACCACTCTCGAGCTCACTTTTTCTTCCGGCTATCAACTACCAAAAAGTTGGCAAGAGGGCTAATTTGTTTTTTTTGGGGAAAATTAAAACTTATGGAGGGGTAGCTGGCTGGGCATGATTTCATTCTTAGCTATTTTTGGATCTTCATAGAATCTTCATAGAAGTTAACGGAGAGGAATGAAACAAGGACCTCGGCATGGGGTGCAGTGCATTGCTTGGCATTGTTGCTCCTACAGACTAGTCATTGTGGTGACGTAAATGATGAGGAGGATGTGGCAGTCATAAGCGGAGAAGCAACATCTTCCCTATGGGATTCTCAGGGGTCCACGAGGGTGGAGATCCAATCCAATCAAACATCAATATAAGGCCAGAAATGCTAATGGGGCATTTCAGAATTTTCTGACGGATTGGGGTCCCACTTACGACCCCTACTTTGGAGATAGATTCAGGTCTTACCTATAGGATTTGTACCAATCAGACATTAACGTGATAAATTAGTAAAGAGTGGGAGGCCACAGGGGCAGTTTCCGGGAAGCAAAATTTCAAAAGAAAGTTGAAAGAAAAGTAGTAGTGGCATCACGAGAGCTGAAGATCCTTAGCAGTTCACTTGCCCTGGATTTTTGTCCGTGTGTCATCACGACGCAAATACCGTTGGATTATGTGGTATGGCAGAGAGCAATAGGCCCCACCACTCTCCAACATGTAGACCTCAGGTTGAAGGCCTTCAAGACATCCGCATTGTACTGTCTGTGCTGACCAACTTTGGGTCCAGAAGAGAAAAAGACTGGGATTGGGCGACTATAAAGTTTAGGTTTTTGCAGGGGTGTAGGGGTGGCATCCTTATTTTTGGAGGGGGCACTCATGGAGTATAATTTCTCTTTAAGTGGGCATTCATATTTTCTAAAGGAGGCACTCAGGGCATTATTTGTTTTAAGGGGGGAGTTCAAGGTTTGTTACTACTAGGCTATGGGGAGCAATACTTGCCTTGCCCCAGGCGCTGGGAACCCACACCTACTTATGGGTATGTCATGAATGTGTAAGAAGGGAATACTTTAATATCTCAGAAAGCTCATCAAAACCATTTTGAAAATTTGGAGAATTCTTCATGAAAGTTCCTACTTTACCGAAACAGGATATTTTTTTTTTATCCTTGCTTCACCCCTTTCCTCCCATCTGTAGCTTAAAGCCGAAAAAAAAAAAAAAGATGCTCCAGGCACATAGTTTGTTTTAAAAGCAACATCTTTAGGGGGAGAACAAAAAAAAAAACTCTGGAAAATTGGCTCATCAAACCCAAAAACTGTCATAGCGCGGCCTCAAGAACGGCTGCGAGCCAAGCACAGATTAGGGACGTGCACTGTAACAAATTGATGTACCTGGAGCAGCTAGAAGATCACAGGAACGCGTCGGCGCTGAACGATTCTAAAACTTCATGTTTTATCTTATTAAATCTCAGATTTCATTCAGAGGCGGCGAAAAGAAGCTCTTGAGCAATTATTGCAATCTATCACCGGGTCTTATGAAAGCTTGTCGCCTGATAAAAAAAATAAAAAATCTGCTCCTTCTTTAGGAAAGATTAAAGGGAATCTATCATTAACAAACACTCTAATCCCATTTAACTTTAAACGCCGCCATAATTAGTCGTCTATTCTCCTGTTCCATAGCGGCTTCGCTATATCAGTTAACGACGACCCCTTGAAGACTACCGCGAAAAATGAAATCATGTCATACCACTCATATGTGCAGGGAGAAGTCATCTTTAAAGTTCAGCTTTGAACACCGTTTCACCGGTTATATATAGATATGGTGCATTACTTATCTTACTATACTCCAGAGCTGCATTCATAATTCTGCTGGATTCTATTGAAAACTATCAGTGAGCAAAAAGATCCCCTGTGGCGGCGTACAGTTCAGCAAGACCAGGGCGGTGTTCACTTTGACACCGGCAATCCTCTGCCTCGACCATTTACTTGGCCACCGAGACGTCAAGGTATCAGAAAACGACGCTCGTCATGACATCATGTGAAACTAATAACTAGACGCAACGTCGTAGGGTCTAATAAGCAGCACAGGCGCCCAAGATGACGATCCAGAAGATTGCCGGCATAGACGTGAACACAGTCCTTGTCCGGCTGCCATTGAGGACCGGACTTGGGTCAGTTCGATTTTTTTCGCTTTAATCAAGAGGTTTGCCAACAAATCTATCCCTAAAAGTTTCAGAACACTTTAGATTAAAATCGGACCAGCTAATTTTGGCAAATTAGTCAACCACCTGGTGTGTCGGGGGTCCTTCCGAATCGTCAGAGGATGTCAGGGAGAAAATGATCCAATACTATGCTCCATTTTTTTTTTGTTTAACCATGGGAGATAGGTCGCCATCAGAGTTAATTGGCTCCTCTGCTCTCTCCGTTAAGTACACATGCATGCTCGACTGAGCTGAGCGTGCATGTGCAATTTTTGGACTGATATAGCTCTGAGCTGGACGAGCACTTTGCTAATTGTTGTGCTCATATACCGTAGTGGGAACAGTTGCTATACTGCAAGCAAATAGGAAAAGATGGGAGAGTTCAGCTCTGAAGCCTGAAGAATTGTGAATGCAGCTCCAGACTAAAATACACATTGTAACTTTCAGATTTATACAGTAGGGTAATATAGATGTCAACAAGCTCATATTATGGATCCACACAACTCAAAGGTTTACAGATACAGCAGTGTGCACGGGCAAGACATAGCCTCGTGGTGGTCAAAGGTGGACATAACCTCATCATAGTTCTCACAAGTCACATTGCAACATAAATAGCCACAAAAATACAAAAAAAATGAAGCCCCGACATGAGGGCCTAGGACTAAATATAGAAGACAAGTTTCAGGGCATGACGGTCACCTGTTCTCCCATTGCACCGACACATGATGGACTTCACTTCCAGGACATCTTTGCAGAAAAAAAAATCCTATATCCTTCCCTTTACCATAGAGGTCGGGGACCTCTCATCAGTTTTGACATGAAAGTTAACCAGACAGCTCAGACATACCTCGATAATCCGGTCATGGATCTGAAGTCCACCTTCTTTGGCAGCCGGGCCACTGTCAACTATTTTTGAAACAAAAATTCCTTCGCTGGATGGTCCGTCCTGGTTGTCCTGCAAAAATAAAGGATGTTATCTATGGGGAACCAGAATATTTAACGTTAGATGCACTCATAATTTTTTGCATGCACTCCCACCCAAGGCACAGTATATAGTATATAGGACCCATAGGATAGTGACAGTAGGTGCGGAATTTATGATTACAGGGGTCTTGTCATTACTAATATGGATATTGCAAACATTTTTGAACAAATGGACTCCTGTCTTGACCTATCGAGAGATCTGGAGTGCCATACCGCTAATGGCCAAGACTCGAAGCCAGAGAGATCCTGCATGAGTTTTGTTCTGTTCACATACCTATGTACTATGTACTAAGCTCGGTTCTGTTCCCATAGCTATATAGTAAGCATATTGATGTAGTAAGCTTAGTTTTGTTCCCATATCTTTGAAGCTTGGTTTTGTTCCTGTATCTATGTAGTAAGCTTGGTTCTGTTCCTGTATCTTTTGAAGGAAGCTTGGTTCTGTTCCTTTATCTATGTAGTAACCTCTGTTCTGTTCCCATATATATGTAGTAAACTCAGTTCTGTTCCCGTATTGATGTAGTAAACTCGATTATGCTCCAGTATCTATGTAGTTGTTCTGTTCCTGAACCCATGTACCAGTCACCGTTTTTTTTGAAACCTGCGATCTCTGCTGCTTCACTGCAGCAGCCAGAGGTAAGCCGACTAAAGATAGGTCTCCACAAAATGTGGGCCAGTGCTTTCTGATTACCCCCAGACTAAAAAATGGATAGCCTACCCCTGCCGGCAACCCATGCTGCTTGGTGGTGCCAGAATTTATTGGGTGCTTGTTAACCAAAGATTGTACAATGAAGTGTTGTGTAGCTGTGTGCCAGTCAGAGGGGTCCCAAAAGATTTCTATGTTATATTTGAGGAGACAGTACTATAAATTAGACGTGAGAATTGGGGGTCTTGTAACATGTTCAGGTTATGTCTCTGGCCACTGACGACATGCCACCAGCACGGCCATAGTGCAGCCATTGGCACAGGTAAGGGCCTTCAGAGTCGTTTTTGTATGAGATAATAAGCGTGTTGTGTAATATTTCCATGGCGGACACGTGTTATTGGAACAATTGTATAATACGATGCCCGGGGGCATGGAGTAATCATCTACATGATGAAAGCTGAAGATAATAATCAGTGGAAATAGCTCATCATGGCGTGACTTAGAGCTTCATATTATGTATAAATCAGTGCATGTGCCCATTAACATAACAATTAATGAGCTAATGGCATAACAGAGTTGATAATAAAGCTCAGAATAAGCGATGACATCACTCACGAGGAAATTATAAATGATGACATCACTCGATGCTAATTCTAAATAATGTCATCGCCAAGCATCAGTGACAACTATGTAATGGATGACTTCATCAAGCAGCGTTACATAAACCGGGAGGGTATTATCGGGTTATCGCTTAGGTGCTAGAAATACATACTCAAAATGAGCCACAGAATTGGGGTACGTCCTGTGCCCAGATCCTAAATGCCATTCCAGCCTGTAGTATATTTAATATTTGCCCCGTTTGCCCACTATCATCTGTACCATTAGGGGTTGAGATGCCTCCATCGCCTCCCATTGGGTCACTGCAAGGACAATATCCTCCTACTCACTCTGTGCTGCTGTGCATGCCCGATGGCTATTCTCCAGATTAGCTTCTTTATATAATTTATGTGGCTTTATTTTTTACTTCTTGACCGTCTGATTCACTGGGTGGTTCTTACTAGTAGAGGAGAGCAAGTAACGGAAGAACAAACGCTGGGAGTAGCTTTGTTGGGCACCGGTGATGCTTACTACGGTTTGGTGTTTTCTGTAAGATAACTGGACAGTCCCTTTAACTTTAGCATCCTGACGATGCGGCCTGACATCTATAAATAATCTGTCACTTGATATCTGACATGTCAGCCGAAATTTATAAAGGTGGAAAGTGAGAGGGAGCATCTTACACCCAACAGCAAACCTCAAAACAGGAGTGGCCTTCAAGAGATCTTGTCCTGCAAACATTGACTAATGTGGAGCAAACGACCTGTGAAAGGCAAATCTTGAGCAAGATCAAAGCTGTGAAATGGCAGCGCCTATGTGTTGTTTCCAGTGTTATACACTACAGGACACTATGGGATATCTTCTCAAAAGGTGGTTCATAGGGGTAGGAGGCAACGTTCCACTAGAAACCAGGGACAGACTAAAGGTACCTTCACACGAAACGACTTTACAACGAGAACGACAACGATCCGTGACGTTGCAGCGTCCTGGATAGCGATATCGTTGTGTTTGACACCCAGCAGCGATCTGGATCCTGCTGTGATATCGCTGGTCGTTGATTAAAGTTCAGAACTTTCTTTGGTCGTCAGATCGGCGTGTATCGTCGTGTTTGACAGCAAAAGCAACGATGCCAGCAATGTTAAACATGGAGCTAACGACCTGTGAGAACGATAAGTGCGTCACCGCTACATCACAGGATCGCTCCTGCGTCGTTCTGGAGCTGCTGTGTTTGACATCTCTCCAGCGATGTAAATAGCGACGCTGCAGCGATCAGATCGTTGTCGTTCTCGTTGTAAAGTCATTTCGTGTGAAGGTACCTTTAGAACAAGAAGCCATTGGGCATCTGAGATAAGATCAGATGCTTTATAAGGGAATAGGATCATGCATATTATTAGACAGTAAGGATACAGACCCCTAATGGGGGATCAAACCTCTGGACACCAAAGACAAAGTTGAAGAAGCCAATGGACACCATAGGTACTAAAGCCCCCAAAGCTGAGGGACCAAGAAGTGGGTCACTACATGCTGAAGTACAGAGGCAGGGGGTTATAATACCACTAGACGCTAGAACCTGGACACCATGGATAAGGAGGAGTGATAAAATCCTCCAATGGCTGGGGCATCAAGCTTCTCGAAAGGAGGCAGAAAGCTCTAAACCACCAGAGAACTGGTCATCAACTGTAAGACACGAGGGGCAGAGGGTAAGAAACAACTAGGAAACCAAATAGTATGCAAGGGAAAGGAGACAAATAGACACCATAGATTAGACCACCAAATACCAGACACAAACCTAAGGGCAGGGGGCAACAGGTAACTAGATCCCCGGAAATCACAAACAGCAGAGACATTGACTACCTAAATATGTCATTTTTTTTACCTGGTGTAAATGCCGCTATTCTCCCGATTCCGGAGATGTCTTTCTTTTCTTCCTTCTTCTCACCATTCCCGAAAAATAGGACCTCCTTTTCCCTATATACAATTTTTTTTTTTAGACAACTGGGTGCGGTTCTTAAGAAGATGCCCACAGCCTACTTGGCTAAGAAGAGTAGATTTACATGTAGGGAGGAATGGGTCATAACTCCGGAACGGAGAGGCGCAGGAGCAAAATAAAAACATCGCTGGATTCAGGAGAACAGCGGCATTTACACCGGGTAAAGAAAAAAACAAATCATATTTATAGCAAATGACAGGTCTTCTTTATTAAAGAATAACTTGGCACCTTCACAACCGATTAGAGGACCTGGCATCAGAGCTTCTCTTATAAAACGCTGCGGGTTAATATTTGCATGTTTACATTTTTTATGTCTAGTGCCCGTTAAGAACCTGGCAGCGATGAAGGAGTTTTATGAACAGCAAATTCATACATAAATTTTTGGCACGCAAGACATAAAAAGCTCCCACACAGCAGCACCTTTATTCAGGCAGCTCAACAGAAGTCCTGTGTAAGACATCGCCGCGGCCCTGCCCCACTTCCTATACGAGGGGGCACATAGAAAACATAGCGCGAAAAGAGCACTAAGGTCGCCCTGGGTGGTTGGGCAACAATTCTTATCTGCGTTCGGTTTTATACAACATACACAGATACATTGAGATTGGTCATTAGGAGAAGCCCCGCTGCTTTATTTGTCCGCTCCTCTCTAATTACGTTTGCAGCCTGGCTCACCAAGTGCCGCCATGTAGTGAGATAGCGAGCGCCACTTCCCAGGGAATCAATAGACCAAATTTGTCAGAAATGATTGATGTACATTTGGCCTAGTTGGATCATTGGGGCGATCATTAAAAATAATCTGACAAATTCAAGAGAATGTTCCTGCTATGCGGGTGATCATATAAAGCCAAGGTAGATTCTTCTTCATTGATGTCGAAAGGGAAAAATATGTCCCCGAAAATGGAGAAAATGTGTTTTTTAGTCACAAATATTGGGCATCACATGAGAGCTTAGATCAGTTAGCTACTGAGAACAGCGGGAGAAGAATACAATAAAATTAGAGAGATGGAAATTAGACAAATGACAGAGATACAGGGGCATCATGAAGGTGCGACCCTGACCGGGGGGCCATACCAGTGGGGGGTCCGCTAATGCCTGCACCTATTTCAGCTGGATTTGTCCTCAGACAGACATTCAGCTGAAATGTATTGTGGACGGAGCCCAGGCCGGGGGACGTTTTACCTGGAAGGGGCCCAGTGCGGGGGATGTTCTACCTGGATGGAGCCCAGGGTGGGGGACGTTCTACCTGGAAGGAGTCCAGGGCAGGGGACGTTCTACCTGAAAGGAGCCCAGGGCGGGGGACGTTCTACCTGGACGGAGCCCAGGGTGGGGGATGTTGTACCTGGACGGAGCCCAGGGTGGGGGATGTTGTACCTGGACAGAGCCCAGGTCAGGGGATGTTCTACCTGGACGTCCCAGGGCAGGGGACGTTCTACCTGGACGGAGCCCAGGGCGGGGGACATTCTACCTGGACAGAGCCCAGGTCAGGGGATGTTCTACCTGGACGGCCCAGGGTGGGGGGACGTTCTACCTGGACAGAGCCCAGGGCGGGGGACGTTCTACCTGGACAGAGCCCAGGTCAGGGGATGTTCTACCTGGACGGCCCAGGGCAGGGGACGTTCTACCTGGACGGAGCCCAGGGTGGGGGACGTTCTACCTGGATGCAGCCCAGGACAGGGGACGTTCTACCTGGATGCAGCCCAGGACAGGGGATGTTCTACTTGGACAGAGCCCAGGGTGGGGGACGTTCTACCTGGACGGAGCCCAGGGTGGGGGACGTTCTACCTGGACAAGGCCCAGGATGGCGGACATTATTGAATGAGCCGGCCAACATGTTTATCTTCACAGGATTTGGAGTGCTACAAGAGCCCAAACATCTGATGAACTTACAGGTGCGGGCACAGGTCCAAATTTTGCACCGGGGCCCATCAGACCCTAGATTTGCCACTGGAGCGTGTGTGAGAGATAGAGAGGAGAAAAACGACAGATAGATTAAAGACATGATCGAATTAGCAAGGTTGCCAATTGTCCAGAAATTCCAGGACAGTCCGAAAAAATAAAGAAATAAATGAAAGCGTGCTTGATTTTGATGCAGCTGATGTCGTCATATCACAGTTATGGTCTGTAGACATGAATCACCAATAATCATAATGATTTATGGTTTAAAATGTGTCTGTAAAAAAATATTGCCTGTCTGTGATTTTTGGATAAAATGTCCAGAAAAAAGTAAAAAAATCAATTTGGATGATGGATAAATAGGTAATAGATAATATATAGATAAGAGATATGTAAGAGATAGATAATAAATAGATAGATAATAGACAATAGATAGACAATAGATGATAGATAGAAGATAGATAATAGATAGAAGATAGATACATGATAGATAGATAATATATAATAGATAGATAATAGATAGATAGATAATAGATAGATAGATAATAGATAATAGATAGATTATAGATAGATAATAGATATATAATAGAAAGATAATAGACAGATAATAGATTATAGATAATAGATGATAGATAGATAATAGATAATATATAATAGATAGATAATATATAATAGATAGATAGATGATAGATAATGATCTTCTTGACCAGGCTATGATGAGACAATGAGACCTCAGTGAGCGGTATAAAGCGGTGAGTGTGGCACTTTTGGAGCCGGTGGTCTCGCCGCTCCCCTCCGTCCCTCCGCTCCCCTCCGTCCCTCCTGAGGCATGAATAGTAGACAGTCTCCCACAGAGACCAATGTGCCCTGTGTTCCTTTCGCTTCAGACATTCACCCCCAATGCTCGACAGGAAAAGGAAAACACATTTTAACAATTAACATACCACACACGAGCGGCCACCAATAATATTAAATCCCAGGGATCCAGATTCTCGGTGGAGAACGAGAGTGAGCGCAGTCGTCTCTTCTCCCTACAATGCACAGGTAAGAAAAGTCATGGTGACTACATGTGGTACAGCGCGCCCGGCCTCCACTAAAGACACACAACTTTACCAAAAGCAAATAATAAAACCCAGACATGTTGTGCGGTTTATCGGCCACCGCTAAATTCCTACCAATCGGCCTAGTCACAGGGGAGGACGGCCATTTTGAATCATGGATCATCAAGGACACACAAGTCATAAACCTTCCATATTTATATGAATCAGAATGAACAAGAATTCCTATATGTTGCTGTCAGTGAATGGAAACAAGGCCGGAGTAAGGATTGGCGGCGCGGTTTTTCACCTCTCTGGGTAGCTAAAGAGAGTTGGGGTGAGCTTTATTTTTTGAGCTAATATTGATACATAATCCTTGATACACATGCTTTATCACTATCTTATTAACTAGATATTTATTATTTATGAATAGATTACATTTTCTTTGTCTGGTTAGGTATTGATTATAATATTTTATTATTTTTGTATATTCTATATACTCTTTATTGGTGTATCTAATGTGGTGCATGTATTTATCACACTAACACATGTCTTTTAGATTGTATTACTGTGTAATATTACACGGCTACATAACTTAAGTTGTTTATATCTCTTATCATCTTAAATCAATTTGTATATGTTCATCCTGCACTTCCTGATGCACCTTGTCTATATCTTGTTTATGTTTCATTTTTTTATGCCCCATGTGTATAATCCATATAGTAATACAGGTTACCATTAGCCCATCCGATTAGATTACTGCCCCCTTACAATTACCAGCTTTTTATGTTGTTATTTGAATCCTGCTGCCCACATCGGTACGCCATGGTTGTGCGCAAGCGCCTTCAGCGGCCCGTCGTCCTCGCTCCTCGCATCTCTGTGGCCTTGGCAACGCCGGGTGCTCAGCCACGTGATGCGGGGGCGGGAACTTCCGGATCTGTCTGTCTGCGTCTGCGCCTCACACTGCCCTGGCGTCTGATGTCGGATGCATACACATTATATAAACTCCTTGATTATAGAATATGCCACCCCCTGACGAAGGATTCTCAATCTGAAACGCGCGTCGGGGTGTGGGCATTGTTTGGACCAGGTGGCACCCGAAAGGTACAGGATCTCCTATTTAATCCCTTCCTTTTTGCACATTGCACTTTGAACATTGTTGCCTCACAGGTTTTTTGCTGTTGTCCATAGCTCTGGTGGTTGGTCTCGCTATACTAGTTGAGTGGTTTCCACTCTCTTTTTTTGTTGCACTGGGGTTGGATAAATGGTTTTCTTTTTGCTCAATTAGAAACTTATTCGTTATTGATTATTTTGGAAATGTATTGATCCCCTAAGGTGTTAACAATCTTGCTTACGTTATTAAATAGCCCTGATGAAGCTGAGTACTAACTATGCAATTCCATGTCAGAATGACTGCATAATCCCCATATTAAGATGACCATTTTAGGAGTCCAGCGCTAGACGGACTCATAAATGGTTAATCAGAATATCAAGCGGGAAAACGTTAGAATAGGACGATACGGCCCTTCTGATATGGATTTGCAAAGCAAGTACAGCTGCCTCATCCGGTCCAAAACATCTTACTAATAATGTATGCAGATTGTATTGTGAGATCTGGTGCCGGATCCACTTTAGGAAGAGGGTAGACAGGCGATGTGTGCCATTGTGGGTTTTTTAGAGGGGCATATGCCAGGGTCTTCTATCGGTGGTGTATATATAATATATGAACACACACTGACGATGGAAGACCCTGGCCTCTAATAGGCATATAAGCCCGAAAATGATGTACGGCCCGTTTTACGAGGGATTCGGACGCAAACCCCGACGGGACCACTGAGCGTGGGCAAAAACGTAATGTGAAAGAGGATTGTCTACACGGATTACAATTGTAACAAACCCTCAGCTGTAAGAAATCTTAAGAAAGTTTCTCATTCGCTGACAGCAAACAGATATCTTGACATTTTGACAATCTGGATTAAAAAGTTGATGATATTTAAACTTTACAGTTATTGTTTATTTGCAGAAATATCCATCGTTTGCATTTTGTACCATTAATACACTTGTCACAGAGAGGTAAATGGCGCCTCACGCCTCAGCGCCTCCTTCTACAGGACCGTCTTGGGTTTTGCATCATTTATATAAGTTTTTTGAGACATTCAAAATTGATTCATTTTTTAAGCAGTACCTCTTTTTTTCCCTTTTTTTTTTAAGATTTAAGATTTTTATTACAGCCCACTTATTGAACAATGCTTGGGTTTGGGGCAGATTCACGATCTACTAAAAAAAAAAAAATCACTTTTTTTTCCCCGGGTGTATTTCAAAACTTCAGGAAAAACCATTGCTCAAAAAGAAACTCCTCATGGGAACAACAACGTAGCTTTTCCAAAGAAATAGATAGGAAGAGTTGTCCAAGTGTTTTTGAAGCAGTTTTCGATGAAAATTTTGGAAAAAAAATCCTCAAAAAGCATCATGTGACCTGAACATAGCCTCAGCAGTAGAGATGAGCGGATCTCTATGTGCAACCCCGGTCCAAGCTGAAATGGACACATGACGTGATCATTTTATACAGTGCACAGGGCTCTATCTTTTCACCTGTGAATTCTCTTTACATCCTGAGGGAATTTGGGCATTGGATCCTCAAGACTTTGAACATCGTTTTGGTAAGGAAGGGGGGCCTCAAACTGTCCCTGAAACTGGGACCCTAACTATCCCAGTCCTGGGGGTACTCTTGAAGGTAGAGAGGCCTGAGTCTCTGACCTTACTATGCTCCTGTTAAACCCTGATCTGTCCCCTCTCTCTAACCCTATGAGGCATTGGACAGAAATGTAATGCAAGCAAGACACAAAGACAAGACAGGAATAACAGAAAACCTCCATCATACAAAAACACAAATCAACAATAGGGTGGAGGATAGGGACAGGGAGGAATAAACTAAATGGGAACAGGGACCAGGAGACAAACACAAGAACTACAGCAAACTACAGAACACTACTTTCTACTGCAACTCTTCACCAAACACTCAGCTTTAGCACACAGCACAGGAAGACAACTCTTTCACCGGCACGGACAAGAAGGTCTGACCAGTTTTTATAGGAAGAGGTAATGACCAGATCAGAAGCAGCTGAAACAGAGCTGCATGTTTCTGACCAGCATAGAAAGGGTCGTTAACCTCTTCAGCACCAGAGAAAACTAAATCAATTTAATATGGGACACAAATCACACCATTTCTAAAGAAGAAATGCGACTCATTACCCGATGTGACCGTCTAACTCCAACTCTTCCAGGGGTATGTGACATAGTCGTGACACGGCCACATCGGTCAACGGGAGTGGCTACCCACTTCACACACCCCATACTTCTCAGCCTAACAACTCTCCAATCCATGCAGTGCACATTTTGACACCTCTATAAACTCCCACGTCCTTTACTGTAAACTCAAGATTGTTGGTCCAGATCCATTACCCATCATTGAGGAGAAAAGAGGCCTTCAAGAATAGCTGCGGATGGTGCCAAGGCTCCTTGTGTGTAGTAACAGATCCAACGAGTCCAAGAGCAGAAGCAAAAGTAATGAAAATATTCACTGTCCTGTAGAATTTCTTGCATGTTTGATGATAATTTAATGTTTTTGTTTTTTCTTTCATAGACATAAAAAAAACACAACAAAATAACGGACACACAGATTCCACTTCCAGACCGTTATGTGCCTCCAACCCTGCAGGATATAGGCTTACATGGGCCTCTGGGATACACAGGCACCATAGGAACCTTTCACCTTCCAAGATCTATAACTTCTAATTTTTTAGGTAAATAAAGTCGTATCAGGACTAGTGATGAGCGAACGTGCTGAGAAAAGGTGTTATCTGAGCATGCTCGGGTGCTAACAGAGTGTCTTCGGCGTGCTCAAAAAATGTGTTTGAGTCCTCGCGGCTGAATGTCTTGCGGCTATTCGACAACCACAACACATTCAGGGATTGTAGTTTTGTTGTGGTCGGGCTGCATAGATCAGAAATGTCATATATATTATATACATAAAAAAAACACCTGCCACTGAATAACATGAGTCCTAGTGCTGTCCCTGTAATCTGTTTTTTTCACGACAGCACATGGACCGAAAAAAACCCAGTCATCTGAATGTAGACTAAGGGAATGAACAAGCCTTGCAATTTTTTTTTATTATTATTATTATTATTATTATTATTATTTTGTCAGTAAATGAGAAAGTCACTGATGAAGCCCTAATGACACGAACACTGCATTGACTGAAATCTGATCAAAAACATTTTTTTCTTTGCATACGAGAAAAAAATAAAATAAAAACACACCTGAATGACAGTGTCTAAGATCAGATGAGCACAAAACGTATCATGTTGTGTGCGGCTCGGTGTTGTGTGCGGCTCCGTGTTGTGGGCGGCTCCGTGTTGTACACGGCTCCGTGTTGTGTGCGGCTCCGTGTTGTCGGTGGCTCCGTGTTGTGCGCGGCTCCGTGTTGTCGGTGGCTCCGTGTTCTGCGTGGCTCCGTGTTGTGTGCGGCTCCGTGTTGTGTGCGGCTCCGTGTTGTGTGCGGCTCCGTGTTGTGTGCGGCTCCGTGTTGTCGGTGGCTCCGTGTTGTACGCGGCTCCGTGTTGTGTGCGGCTCCGTGTTGTGTGCGGCTCCGTGTTGTGTGCGGCTCTGTGTTGTGTGCGGCTCCGTGTTGTGTGCGGCTCCGTGTTGTGTGCGGCTCCGTGTTGTCGGTGGCTCCGTGTTGTACGCGGCTCCGTGTTGTGTGCGGCTCCATGTTCTGCGTGGCTCCGTGTTGTGTGCGGCTCCGTGTTGTCGGTGGCTCCGTGTTGTCGGTGGCTCCGAGTTCTGCGTGGCTCCGTATTGGGTGCGGCTCCGTGTTGGGTGCGGCTCTGTGTTGTGTGCGGCTCCGTGTTGTCGGTGGCTCCGTGTTGTACGCGGCTCCGTGTTGTGTGCGGCTCCGTGTTGTGTGCGGCTCCGTGTTGTGTGCGGCTCCGTGTTGTGTGCGGCTCCGTGTTGTGTGCGGCTCCGTGTTGTGTGCGGCTCCGTGTTGTACGCTGCTCCGTGTTGTGTGCGGCTCCGTGTTGGGTGCGGCTCCGTGTTGTGTGTGGCTCTGTGTTGTGTGCGGCTCCGTGTTGTACGCTGCTCCGTGTTGTGTGCGGCTCCGTGTTGTTGGTGGCTCCGTGTTGTGTGCGGCTCCGTGTTGTCGGTGGCTCCGTGTTGTCGGTGGCTCCGTGTTGTCGGTGGCTCCGTGTTGTGTGCGGCTCCGCGAGCTCATCTGCTCAGCGGACGGCTGTAGGCTCTGCTGGCTATTTACATGCACAATTTTGGCCCAAAATCCAGACCAGACTAAAATAGTCTTTTTTTTTGCTTGAATACCTTTTTGCTTTGCGACAAAACTTTCTAACGATTTACGTCTTTTCTAAAGTCGCTGTTTAGTTTTCTGATTTTTATGTCAATGTCGCTTATCCAGATGTTTAGACTGATTCATCCAGTGTGATTTTTTTTTTTTAAACCACAAAATCTGGTGCACATGTACTCCAGACCTTCTTCTGGAGCGATTCTATATACTCCAGTTATTTTGGTGGAATTCTTACACATTTTTTTCTAAATGTGTGACTTTTTTACTCTAAAAAGACGCAAAACGAATCAAAAGAACGAACAAGTTTTTATTTTGCACAAAATTCATGCAATGCAAGTCCAGCTTTGAAAACTTGGTGCAAAAAGAGGAAAACCAGAATGTGACCCTTAAGCGAAAACCGAGCCGAAGCTCCAGACCAAGAAGAACTGTGATTTTATTTACAGTAATACTATGTAAATATCAACAAATGTAACAATACACGAGATAGAATGTAACATTTATTGATTTCTGCCAAATACTGAATTGTTTTTGGATCTCTAGAAGTGTTCCAAGGGTTAAGTACAGAAATATCCATTGGGGCTCATGTGCTATAAAAGCAGGGGATGGGTAAACATAGTCTGTGTCCACAGCAGGGTAATGTGCTCACAGCTGTCAGCCAAAAACCTATCTGTCAGACAACACTAAATACGGCTTCTTCACAAACAGCCTGGAACAAGCAGCTTGACGTTTGTCACTTGTAACAACACACAATGAGGGTATGTTAATATTATCGTGTAAACGTTCAGCCGTGGGATACAGCTGTCATAAAACATGGCATGATTATAGGGATAAAAAAAAATTACAACATTGGCGCCCCCACGAGCCCAGGACGCCCCCATGAGCCCAGGACGACCACACGAGCCCAGGATGCCCCCACGAGCCCAGGACGCCAACCAGAGCCCAGGATGCCCACACGAGCAGAGGATGCCTCCACGAGCCCAGGGCACCCCCACGAGCCCAGGATGCCCACCTGAGTCCAGGACACACCCACGAGCCCAGGACGCCCCCATGAGCCCAGGATGCCCACATGGGCAGAGGACGCCTCCTCGAGCCCAGGGCACCCCCACAAGCCCAGGATGCCCACCTGAGTCCAGGACACACCCACGAGCCCAGGACGCCCCCACGAGCCCAGGATGCCCACATGGGCAGAGGACGCCTCCATGAGCCCAGGGCACCCCCACGAGCCCAGGATGCCCACCTGAGTCCAGGACACACCCACAAGCCCAGGAAGCCCCCACGAGCCCAGGATGCCCACACGGGCAGAGGACGCCTCCTCGAGCCCAGGGCACCCCCACGAGCCCAGGATGCCTATCTGAGTCCAGCAAACACCCACGAGCCCAGGACGCCCACACGGGCAGAGGACACCTCCATGAGCCCAGGGCACCCCCAGGATGCCCACCTGAGTCCAGGACACACCCACGAGCCCAGGATGCTCCCACGAGCCCAGGATGCCCCCACAACTCCAGGGCACCCCCACGAGCCCAGGATGCCTATCTGAGTCCAGCAAACACCCACGAGCCCAGGACGCCCACACGGGCAGAGGACACCTCCATGAGCCCAGGGCACCCCCAGGATGCCCACCTGAGTCCAGGACACACCCACGAGTCCAGGATGCCCCCATGAGCCCAGGATGCCCCTGAGCCCAGGACGCCCCCACGAGCCCAGGATGCCCTCATGAGCCCAGGACGCCCCCACGAGCCCAGGATGCCCCCACGAGCCCAGGACAGCCCCATGAGCCTAGGATGCCCCCATGAGTCCGGGACCCCCCCACGAGCCCAGGACGCTCCCAAGAGCCCAGGACGCCCCCATTAGCCAAGGACGCCCCCACGAGCCCAGGACGCCCCCACGAGCCAAGGACGCCCCCACGAGCCAAGGACGCCCCCACGAGCCAAAGGACGCCCCCACGAGCCAAAGGACGCCCCCACGAGCCCAGGACGCCCCACGAGCCAAGGACGCCCCCACGAGCCAAGGACGCCCCCACGAGCCCAGGATGCCCCCAGGAGCCAAAGGATGCCCCCACGAGCCAAGGACACCCCCACGAGCCAAGGACACCCCCACGAGCCAAGGACACCCCTACGAGCCAAGGACGCCCCCACGAGCCCAGGATGCTCCCACGAGCCCAGGACACCCCAACGAGCCAAGGACGCCCCCATGAGCCCAGGATGCTCCCACGAGCCCAGGACGCTCCCACGAGCCCAGGACGCCCCCACGAGCCTAGGACGCTCCCACGAGCCCAGGACGCCCCCACGAGCCCAGGATGCTCCCACGAGCCCAGGACGCTCCCACGAGCCCAGGACGCCCCCACGAGCCTAGGATGCTCCCACGAGCCCAGGACGCCCCCACGAGCCCAGGATGCTCCCACAAGCCTAGGATGCCCCCACGAGCCCAGGATGCCCCCACGAGCCTAGGATGCTCCCACGAGCCCAGGACGCCCCCACGAGCCTAGGACGCTCCCACGAGCCCAGGACGCTCCCACGAGCCCAGGACGCCCCCACGAGCCCAGGACGCCCCCACGAGCCCAGGATGCCCACATGGGCAGAGGATGCCCACCCGAGACGTTCGCCCGTTGACTGTGCATTTTGTGAGCCAAGGTTTTTTCTTGTTCTGGAAACCTCGCAGCTGTTTTGAAGCATCCATGTTTAGCCCAGATAATGCTCCGTCTTGGCACGTATCTTTGTGGTAATCGTCTGATCAGCAGCACACTCTAGTAAATTATCTCCTTTAGTGGATGCGAGTCACAGAAATTATCCACGTGGCTGTCGTTGGCATCGCTTCCATGCCAGTCATGGGACATCATCCAGCGAGTCTGTAGCCAGTGTGTCACAGTTGTAATAATGGGGTAAGCAGCTCCAAAAATAAAAAAAACGGAACGGTAACAACCACTTCACACTGCTGAAAATGCGATACAAAACCACAGCAAAAAAAACAACCTAACACAATGCAACAATGCACAGCAAGGTAAAACGGCCACGCTGTGCACATGGTCAGTGCTTTGTTACTTTAGGGTTCGGAAAACACGAAGGGTTAAAAGAAGTAAAATGTTCATTCTTGCGGTTGCTTCGTTTTGAAGCCTCACGATTGTTATAGTTGAAGGTATAAGGAAAAGAACCTCAGCTCTGCTCCATTATCAGTGACTGCAGCTCAGCTCCATGGTCTGATGGGGTCTGCGGTAGTCTTAAAATCCACCTCCTGCCTCATGAGGGGCTCAGGCTGCCGATTTGTCCTTGCCCCATACTTTACACTGCATCTCTGATCACATAGATTTTCATGACTATGACCTAAAGACGCTTTTCATACATTATGTGTCACATTGGGACCAGTTCTATTTTAGTGAACCCAATGCAGGAGATTAATGGCGGCAGCGGCAAGAAAAGATCCCCTTTTTTCTCCATTTTTTTTTTTTTTGGGGGGGGGGGGATGTGTACAGAACCTGCATGATTTCATTCTGCAGAAACCATCATGGTGACAGATTAGATTTTCCCTGACAGCCGGGGGTTTGAGAGGGAAAAATTGTAATGTACGTGGTCCCCGAGTACCTGGAAAAACACAGCGCGGGAGTCGATTTCACGGAGGAAGCATGTCCGTCCCGCAAACAACTTCTGTGGTTGCGCATTATAAATAGAAATGTTCTATATAATTACAGGCTGCAGGTCGCATGGATTTTCATACTAGAATTTCACAAGCGGCAATAAAGGCGGCGGTCCGGGTTCGAAAACTCATTTCTATAGACCCTACTTAGGAATCCTGAGCAGAGGCGACGTCTTACATTCATCTAATAAAACAAAACCAGAATCTCTCACTTCGGAGGACCCAACAAATCTGCTCCAATGAGTAAGGTGCAATTCCTCATTTCCCCAGTGGAGGCGCTGCAGGGAATCTGAACACTTGCTTTTTCTACAAACGATAGGTGATCGCAGGGATTTCCAGCAGTAAAGAGCAGTTTATTGTTTGGGATCCTTCCGAAAAAGGTATTAATTGAAGATCGTAACCTCTTTAGTGCAGAATATCTTAAAGGAAAAGTCGGGGATCCTCAAGTTTCAAAGTACTAAATTAGTTATAATTACTGTATGGATAGAGACTAAAGGGCGGGGGAGGGTTAGGTTAGCGTAGGTCACGGCAGAGATGTAACCTAATGCTCCTGGGCTCCAAAGCCAAATAAGGGACCCCCATGTGCCATTACTGGTGTGAACACATTGGGCCGCCATAAGCACCTGGGTAAGGGGGTGACTGCAACCTCATATTCTTCCCTAAGAACATAGGAAGTCCCTTTGGTCTAAAGCTGCAGTTTCCAAAAAAAACTTCAGAACTTTTTGGTGCACCCATTGAAGTTTTCTAACTTTTTTAAAACTTTTTCCCTGTATGGATGTGATGTCCTGGTGCACCTTGGCTGATCCATGAAAATATGGGCACGGATTAATAACCTCTGCCCTATTACTAAGGCAATGGTTTTCATACAACCTACATTAAGGGTGGTTTCACACTTGCGTTTTTGTCTGCAGCGTTTTTTGCACAAAAAAACCTATGCGTTTTTTTCCCTATCTTTAACATTAAAAACGCATGCGTTTTTTTATACGCGTTTGGTTGCGTTTTGAAACGCATGCGTTTTTTTGCTGCATGCGTTCTTTTGCAGAAATGCAACATGTAGTATTTTTGAGAGGCTTTTTTTGACACATAAAAACGCATGCGTTTTCATGCGGTTTTTTTTGTGTCAAAAAATACATTGGAGTCAATGGAAACACATGCGTTTTTTTGTGCATGCGTTTCAATTTAGATAAGGTGGTCTAGACACTGATAAGCCACCCCCTAGCAGCAGGGAGATAAAAGGGAGGTTGGGGGAAGTTTCTGGTCACTTCTCATCAGACTCCCAAGAAGACAAGACACTGCCAGGACGCATTTAGGTGGACAAGACCCAGAGCAATGTGAGTATATCCTAGGCAATGCCTTTATTTTCAATTTTTTGGATCTACATGTCCTAATTTCTTCCATTTCTTTCTTTCTACATGCCTCAGAATGTCTTCTTCGGAGTCTTCATCTGGTGAGGAGTTTGAGCCACGTCAGTCGGAAGTGGAGCATGTGAGTGAGGTTAGTTTTTGGCCCGTCAGCTTGGTAAGTATTCACTGTCACATTGACACATGTGACAATTTGATTTTTTTTTTTTTTTTTTAGAGCACTTCTACTGAGGGACAGAGAGGGACGGAGCAGCGGAGTCAAGGTCCGGTGGGAAGACGGCAGCGGGTATGTAGACAAGGCTGACTGTCCTCATTGTAATATTATTGAATCTTCCTTTCTTTACCCTTATATTTCTTTTAATTTTTCTTATAGAATCCTTTTCTGAGTTGACTTTCATATTCATGCCATTTCTCATCATCTGTTAATTTTTTTTCCTAATGTGATTGAGCAAACTTAAATGATTTTCTTTTAATTTTAGGTTTCACAACGGGACGATGACAGGATAGATAACAACCTCCTGATAACCCTTGTCCAGGAGCGAGTTCCGTTGTGGGACGGCCGGGATCCACAGCACGCAGTGAACAGAACGCTCCGTCGGTTGTGGAGTGAGGTGGCCCAAGCGTTGTGGGATGGCTGGGACAATGCCCCGCCACGGGTCCGTAATGCATTTGGTAAGTGTTGCACTGCAGTGTGAAACAGCAGAGACCTTTGCCGTGCTCTCTTGACTGTGTGTGATGAAAGAAACTCTCCGGAGTTTCTTTCATCACACACAGTTGTCTTTGCACGGCCAAAAGTCCATTTTCTGACCATTATATTTTATTTTTATTACACAGTGGATAAAATAAGAACACGTTGGCGTTCCATGAAGGACCACTTCAACAAGGACCTGCGCGCAGAGAATCGTACTGCAAGTGGTTCCGGAGCAAGGCACCGGCTGTACAAGTACCATCGTGTGCTGTCCTTTTTAAGACCGGTCCTTCTCATGAGAACGTAAGTATTTCTCACATGCTTCTGGTTGTATTGCATTGACATAATATGTAATTTCAAATTCCACAGGATGTACCGTCTTGTTATACTTTGGTATTAATTTTCTGTTTTCTTTTTTCACAGCACACACAGCACGACTGTCGCACCAGGTTCTGGAGTGGTCCTTCAGCCGGCAGCCACGGACCCGTCCCAGCCATCCAGCAGCGCAGCAGCAGGTGGGCCTTCCACACTCACTGGAGACCAGGGAGCTGGCCCGTCAGGTATTCCCCTTTCGCAGTCCTCTTTCACTGCACCCTTTTTTGCGGGCTCATCCCGGCAGCGACAGAGGGCTTCGGACAGGTCACTCATGCCTGAGTTTTTGCACTTGAGCTCGGTTTTACACGAAGCAATCAAGGCTTTAGGTGACAGAATGGATGTGTCTCATAACCTCTTAAATTGCAGGATCCAGGATGTCACCAAAAGCCTTGATCAAGTTAAAGCCGACCTCCAGAGGCCAGCTCATCATTTTTTAACCAAATAGAGCAGGGCATGTCGGAACACCTTAGCCCTGATCTCCAGCTGAGTGTGATGCAGGCCTGCAATGCTGCTTTTGTGCAGGCTATGCAGCAGAGTCGCAATTTACAGCAGACAGTGGTGGCATATCCAACTGTGCCGTCACTGTCACGATTAACCTCCATTCCTACCTCTGCTGCATACCACTGCATGGCCACCTCTATTCCATCCACAGGTGTACTCCACTACAGCGCCAACACGATGACGAGTGCTGTTGGACATCCCACCGCCACCACCGTGACAACCGCTGCTCCGGCTTGGACCTCCTCTGCTGACACCACGATGCCGCAGGACCCTGGCGTGGCTTTTCGGGCCGTCCCCCTCCCGATGCAGCAGGACCCAGGCATGGCGTATCGGACCGGCCCCCCCCCCCCCCCGATGCAGCAGGACCCAGCCATGGCGTATCGGACCGGCCCCCCCCCCCTGATGCAGCAGGACCGAGGCATTGCTTTCCGGGCAGGACCCACCCCGATGCAGCAGGACCCAGGCATGGCGTATCGGACCGGCCCCCCCCGATGCAGCAGGACCCAGCCATGGTGTATCGGACCGGCCCCCCCCCCTGATGCAGCAGGACCGAGGCATTGCTTTCCGGGCAGGACCCACCCCGATGCAGCAGGACCCTGGCAGGGATTTATGTTCCCCTCCACCAGCAATGCAGCAGGACCCCGGGAGGGCATTATGTTCCCCCCCTCCAGCAATGCAGCAGGACCCTGGGAGGGGTTTATGTTTCCCCCCCCAACGATGCACCAGGACCCTGGCAGGGCTTTATGTTTCCCCCCAACTACCATGCAGTTGGACTCTGGCGTTGCCGAGCGATCCACAATCGAAATGGACTGTGAGATAGTAGAGTCGGACCCTGACGTGTCTCCCGCCACCACGCAACAACATATGAGCCCACCAAGACATCCCCCTACCAGGAAAACCCAAAAGAAAACTCCGAAAACCCATAACAAACAAAAAACTCTTAGTATTCCTCCCCCATCACCTACCGATGTGTCTGTATTGTCAGTTTTGTCTCACCCTTCCAGTGCGTCTCAAGCCTCTCATGTGTTAAGCCCCATCCCCGAACTTCCAGACCCTTCCAGTTTTCTTGCCCCTTCTCCTGCCACCTCTGCCTCCTCCACGGTGAGCCAGGCTTCAGTTCTTAACACCCCCCGTTTACGTCACTCTACCCCAAGCCGTCGCGGTACAACCCGTCACGGTACAAAAAAATAAATGTTTAAATCTGTTTGTTAACTAAATAAAAAAAATGTTAATTTGCCACAATTATGTTTGGTTTATTGTGTCTATCACCACTGTCAATACACACCAATAAACTTCGCCACACACTTATTCTTTGGGCCAAAACATATCTCCAGTAGTTTAAAATACAAGACTACATCTATATGTGTTTCTTTAGTAAACAGATATGAGTTGGCCCAAAAATTCTAACAGTTATTTCCATACTCTTTTTTTTGTACCTAGTGTGACAGTACAAAGAGAAAATGGTGGAAATCAAGTTCAGTACTCTACTGAACAGGTCAGGTGTCCAAAAACTCATAAGTTAAGACACCTGACCTATTGAGTTGATAACTGCTTTGTATATTCACCATATTCTCTTCTTTAGACCTAACAAATGATGTGACAATGGTTGTCACACGCTACATATCTATGCTCACCTGGCCAGGTGTAAGAAATTGTGAATTCATGAGCATGTATATGCTTATCATGAATTCATTATTTCTGACACTTGACTTGATGGGTATAGATAGCGTGACAGTGATTGTCTCAGTCTTGACGCAATGACGTCAACAAGATTACCAATAAATCAACATGGTTTCCATTATTAGAAGTATGCGGCCAGTGTTTTATATCATTATTTGTAAATCAAAATAGGGAGTGCAACAATATAAGAGGTCAATTATGATATTAAAATAATAACTATTACCTCCTCATCTATCACCCACTCCTGGTTTTGGATTACAAAATATGATATACATACATATCTACTGCCCGTCTTTGGTCAACCTTTGTTTAGAGAGGAAAAAGATAGGAGACACGGTCAACCCAACCAACACTCAAGTTTATTAATTTGAAATATTTTTATAAGTATATAATAATTGGTAAAGATAAACATACAACAGGACATTTACACAGCATTGTCCTGCCATGACACCCGTCCAATATCGGAAACAAAATAGGCCGCAAATTGGTCCCGCATAAGACCAACGGCTGCAGATGACCGCATCGGGTGATGATGGAAATCAGGCAGTGGGTTCATCCAGTTCAATGTGGGGTTGCTCCTTAGCAATTAGGTAATTGTGGAGAACCACACAGGCTTTGACCACCTCGTCCACTGTTTCCACTTTTAGATTTATGGCTGTTGCAAGAATGCGCCATTTAGCGACCAGAATGCCAAAGGTACACTCTACTGTTCTTCGGGCCCTGGTCAGTCGGTAGTTGAATATTCTTCTAGTGTGGTCCAAGTCCCTACTAGAATAGGGCTCCAGTAGGTTTTCACACATCTGGAAGGCCTCATCCCCAACCATAACAAATGGCAGCGGTGGGCCTTGAGTGTTGGGGAGAGGCTGTGGAGGGGGAAAATTAAAATTGTTGCCATACACACGGCGGCCCATATCCGAGCTCTTGAAAGTCTGGGAATCGTTGCCACGGCCAAAAGCTCCAATGTCCACGGCGATGAAGCGACAGTCCGCATCAGCTATTGCCATGAGCACTACAGAAAAGTATTTTTTGTAGTTAAAAAAACTCCGATCCGGTTCTGGCAGGTTTGATAATGCGGATGTGCTTTCCATCCACCGCTCCTAAACAGTTGGGGAAATCACACACATTCAAAAATTTATCGGAAATTTCACGCCACATGTCCGTGGTGGGTAGTGGTATAAAATCCTCACGGAGTGCATTCCATAACGCACGACAGGTGTCCACAACTATTCCGGAGAGGGTGGATATTCCAAGGCGGTACTGGAAGTGGAGGGAAGATAAACTCTCTCCTGTGGCAAGAAATCTAGAAGAAAAAGAAACAAAAAAAAAACATTAAAATCTACTCTTTTTATGGTGTGGTTAAAAATAACAAAAAGAAAAAAACAAATAAAATACATGTCATAAACAAAATTTGGACTGTCAGTGGTTTAGATTTTGAACGTACCTTAATGTCACCAGCAGACGTTCCTCGGGTGGAATCGCTCTACGGAGCTGGGTGTCCTGTCGCCGTATGGCTCCTTGGATACGAGACAGCAAATCCCGGAACGATTCTTGCGACATTCTCGTGTAATCCTGGAATTTCTCAGGGTTGGCATTCAGCTCCGCATAGAGCGTGTAATAGGCTCCACGGCTCTCACGCACTTCAATAATGGGGTGCCTCCAAAAACGCCTACGTTTTCTCCTTCTCCATCTTTGGCGGTTTCGTTCTTGCTCCCAAGCAAAAGCACATGCCAGAAAAATCTTGAAGCTGAAATCCAGGTTGAAATAAAAGCTCTCCATGCGAAGATCCATCATGAAACAGGAAACAGTAGCAAGCTGTTAAAATTTCTGTACCCCTAGGGTCAATATATAGAGAGCCCATCATATACGCCCTCTCTATTCCCATTGGTGGTGTCAGGTTATCTTTTTTTGGCTCCTTGTTTTTTTTGGTGAAAAGTTAAAAAAAACGCAAACGCATGCAAAAACGCATGTAAACGCGTGTAAACGCTGCGTTTTTTTGGATGCATGCGTTTAACGCATGCGTCAAAAAAACACAGCGTTTACACGCGTTTACATGCGTTTTTTCACAATGCGTTTTTTTTTAAAAAACGCATGCGTTTATAAACGCAAGTGTGAAACCAGCCTAACACCTGGACATGATCACATCCAGTTTCCAAGGTTGATAATAGAAATCTATCCTTAAAGATGGCGTGCCACTTGGATATTGCGTGCGGGATCTGATTTTTTTTTTTCTCGCACTCATAGACTTTGAGTGTGTGAGTTTCATCCGAGACCCAGATGAAAGTGCGACTGTTTCTCATGGACCGAGAAAAAAAGCAAAGAAAAAAAAACCCAACAACATGGGTCAGTGTGCTGGAGAATAAAAAAATCGGATAGCACATGTCCGATTTATACGCTCGTCCGCGCGAGACCTAAGGGTGACTGGGTAGAGTGATGAGACGGTCTCCAAAACAGGTTGTCCATGTGTCCTAAGTTTGTCCACATGCAGAAGATCCGAGATGGCTGAACCTGCTGATACAGATGCGATTTGCGTGCAATCTATTGCGCATGGAGACCCCCAATGAGAGGAGTATGCGGAAAGAGGGTACAACGCTTGATTAGAGTGGCTCTTGTGCCCTAAATCTGCCCATGTACAGTAGAAAAAAAAAAAGACGATGCTAAACCCACTGATTTGGGCGACAACCTTATGTTTTGGAGACCTCCAAACTGTTCCTCAATGAAAGCTGTCAGGCTGAAATATGGCTGTATACATAAGGTCTAAAGCAGAGACATAGGGGGGAAGACATGGGCACGTGCCCGGGTACCAGGAGGCACCAGTGAGCCAAGGGTGTGAAAACACAGCACAAATTGTACCTATGCCCCGGATAAAAGAAAGCTCAGCGACGGCTCCAGATAAGGGGCTTATTTAGTGACTTCTCTAATGGGGGAAAAAAAAACAATTTGGATCAGATTTTAATCAGCGTTTGGTCCGTTTTTACCATCATACTTTATTTCGTTTTTGCGCACAAGCAAACTTTCATAAACTTCTCCTATCGAACAAACGTGAAAATCAGACGGCACCCGAGCGCTGCCCAATTTTTCTCAGGCCTACGGAATTGCATTGGCGCGTTTGATTCATGACTCAGATCAAAACTGCTCATGTCTCTGTGTTTTTTGGTGTAAATCAGTTGGTCCGCAAAAAAAACACGGATAAGGGAACAGCAGCGGAGAACTCGTATCTATTATAGTCCATCTGTGAAAAACATGGATGAAAAGTGTATGTGAAAAACTGAAGTCGGAATGAGGCCAAAGGAGAACAGTCCTGATATTAACACTATATTAGATAAAATATAATATAAAATATATATATATATAAAAATATATATATATAAAATAAATATATATATATATATATATATATATATATATATATATATATAAATAAAATATAATAAAAAGTGGTTTTTTTCATTATTTTATGGAGCGAGCGCACCGCTCCCCTGCTTCCTGTTTGCTGGAGTGGCGGTGCACTCCTGATGAACCACCGACCCGAACTGAGAACAGAGAAGGGTTTTTTTTGTATTAAGAGATTAATTACAAAGTTATTAGAAGCACTTTGCAATTTTACCCATTTGTGATGCTGAGAAAGCCACATGGTCGAGTCCATTACAGAAGGTCTATGGTCCCAGTGGACCAGACCAGACCAGTCAGACCAGTGGACCTCCTGGCAGGTTTGCTGCACATGAGAGGGGCACGGTTCGGGATTTACGTTCCTGGTCCCACAACATAGCTCACAAAACTTAAGAATAGCCACATCCTCAGGATGTAAATCCTGTTAACAACTATGGTGGAGCAGAGACACCCTGGCTCCCTGCTCCACCATTTACTCAGGAAGGCCGCAGGGGAAGACAGGAGGAGCCATGAGCGAGGTGAGACTATGTGGTTATAGTTGGACAATATTATTTTACAGCACTGATGGCAATTTTGGTCTTGGTACGATCGAGATCAGTATGGTGGAATATTCCGTATTGTTAGTCTTGAAGTACCGTAAATTATTTTTTTACTCCAGTTTTAGGCAGCGTCATATTTGCAATATCGATGGAAATGGGACCCACCATCTGGGGAAGTGTGTGTGTGTGGGGGGCAGCATGGGCCTATGTGCTATCAAATGCCAGGGCTGAATTTCAGTCCCAGTCCTGTATCCATCCATCCATCTACATATCTATCTGTCCATCTATTCATCCGTCCATGTATCGTATCCATAAACCAAGTCTGCACTTCTCATAAGCAGCGCTCTAATTTATTGGATCCATGCGATCAGAGACATTTTTTCAGATCTGCTTGTCAGAAACCTAATACGTTCTCCTGATATCTATGTGGAATAATAGTCCGACAACAATTGGTGCTACTCAATAATTGTGTGTGTATAAAAAAGGTAAAAAAAATCAATAATACTCTGACACATGGGGTCGAAAAATTATACAACTGGATTGTCAAAATAATGAAATCCTGAGAGTTCAGCTCATAGATCAATGGCTCTAATGGTTCTCCACCCATATGAGGTCCTATAACCCTAACACATCCTGACCCCTTTTATATGCTGCATTTAATACGTTGATATGTCAGGGGTCATAACAGGCTAACACTGAGAACCAAGCACAATGACATATTAATACTTGGGCTTCTAGAATAATAACATATCAATACTGAAGAGACCCTACAACAATCTCAATAAGCATCCAAAAAAAAGAATATGTCAATAATAAGTGGACATCTTAAGCAATGACTTATGATATTGAGGAGCTAAGAACAATGACATATTAATAAATGGGCTTCTAGAACAATCATATACTGAAATGGAGGATGCCAGGACGATGGATTTCTGGAATGATTACATACTAACATTGGGGTTCCTAGAACAATGGCATCTAGAAAGAGCAGAAGCCTCGTGACTATTGGACGCCATGTTGTTTCTGTACGGTGAAAGTAGGGGACCTAACACGGTGACGTTAATACTTGTGTTATAGTACAAGAACATACAGATGCTATGGACTCTAGAAAAATCCCATTCGAATACTGAGGATGCTAGAACCATGGCATTAATATATACATTAATATATAGTGAATCCCGAGGATCCTAGAGCAAAGAAATCTGCAAGAAGTAAAAGACATCCTGACTCTTGACCTCCTACAGAAGAGTAAGGGACCTAGAACAATGTTATAGAAATACTTGGGATTCTAGAAAAAAAATATAACAATACAAAGCACCCTAGAACAATCTCATGCAAATGATGAGGATTCTAGAACAATCACATAGGATAATGGAGGATGATGTGTACTGATACATTTAAAGGTGGTTCCCAAAATATGAAGTTATTCTTTATCCAGGGGATTGATTGGCTACAATTTGCAGATAGCTGGGGTCTGACCTCTGGGACCACCGCTGATCCCAAGAACAAGGCTCTGGAGCAGAGGGGCCTAAGCTCAACCATTACTCCATTTATTGTCTATGGGACAGACGGAAATAGTTTTGGATATGGGATACGGGATAACGTCATATTTTGGGGATAACCCTTGAAGAATAAAGGCAAATAAAGAAATACACATTGATTCTCAGCTTCTTTCATTGATAATAGTTCTGTAGCTGAGAGCCAAAGTCTCATCCATGAGCACAATGGATCCTGTCCAGCAATCATGTCTATTTATCAACAATGGACGCTGCTACAATGTTTCATTCCGCTACATAAACAATCACATGCTAAACATGGTCCATGCACATCACCAAAGGAATCTTCTTCTTCCTTAACACTTTCCTTCCCTGATGACAAGAACAACCAGCAGGGACTGGAGAGAAAAGTTTTCCTAACAACTGGAAGAAGTGTCAGAGTTGTCGCTGCAGGCGTCAGTCCTCTCTGCCCACAAGAACCTCTGCTTTCCCTACTGAACTATTCTTTGTCAGGCACATACCACCCCACCAGAAAACCACATTACTTCTCATCTTCCTTATTTGGAAGTCTTCAAACTTTAGAGAATGCGGACTATAAAAATCATGGAAATTCTGTAGAATGCCAACTTACATTTTTTGGAATTGTTGTAAAAGGAAAAAAAAATCATCAATGCATCAGCTTAAAAAAGGGATTTCACCCTAACAGCAAGTCCTTCAGATTTTCCGATTTGCCGCTACCACCTGAATTTTAGTTACCACCCAGCTTTTCCAGGCTACTGAATTCCAAATGTCTACTTGTTTAGTACATATAAGTATTTGACTAAAGTTAGATGCAAATGGCCGGATTATTCTGATCAGAGTGGCATCAGTTTTTCTCCAGACGTGAAGAACAAAGACTCTCCACTATCTCCATTCTATTAGTCCATGAAAAGTGAAAATTGGACTGCACTCGGATGTCATCTGAGTGCGTTCCAATTTTTTTCAGAGACTCAGACTTGACATTTTTTTTATGGGAATGGTCTGCCATTCGTCCGCCTAGCAACCATATATCATTTGTTTTATTTTCACAAATATTAATTGATATATTATTGTTATTCATTGTTAGTATATAGGTATTTCTACGTTCAATTTGATTTTACATCTCCATTTTATCAGTCCATGAAAAGTGAAAATTGGACTGCACTCGGATGTCATCTGAGTGCGCTCCAATTTTTTTCACAGTCTCAGACTTGACATTTTTTTGTGCGAATGGTCTGCCATTCGTCCGCCTAGCAACCATATATCATTTATTTTATTTTCACAAATATTAATTGATATATTATTGTTATTAATTTTTGGTATATAGGTATTTCTACGTTCAGTTTGTTTTTACATCTCCTTTCTACCAGTCCATGAAAAGTGAAAATTGGACTACACTCTGATGTCATCCGAGTGCGCTCTAATTTTTTTTCACTGACCCCGACTTCACATCTTTTGATCTGACATTTGGATAAAAATCGGACATGTCTGTGTTTGTTTTTTCTTGCATCGCTAGGTCCAAGAAAAAAAAAAATCAGACGTGCACAGCCTCATAAAACATCATGAGAATGATTGTGATCTGTGAAAACCATGGATAACACTCGTCCAAGATCGTCCCTTATAGTAAGTTTTAGCTACTAAGGGACCAACGAAGCCATGGGGTCATTATGGGGTTTTTTTTTTGCCAAAAAATGCATTTCGACTGCAACTTTACCAGCGACTGAACTACCCAGATGATTTTGGCAGCACAATAGCAATATCGAAAGCACTTGTAATCCTGGTCTAATTCTGTCCGCCAAAAACTTTCATGGAAGTGTGACCCGCCGTTGGTTCCGCCCGGCTCATAGATAGAGGCGCCAAGCTGAGAAACCTCCTCTATAACCGCTATGTGTCTTAATAGGGCACATGGAAAGATTAGCCTTCATGAGACCAAAGAAAAAAAACACTAAAAAATAAATCAAAGTGTAAAAATTAAAATAAATAAATAAATAAATAAATGACCCTGTGAATAGACCCTCAGCGTTTATTCACACAGCGCAGTCACGTCACCAATTTTTCCCAAAAACGTAAGACTTTGCTGTGATTTTGGGACCTTGATCATGGCCAGTTAGGTGTGGTGGACGCTCAGTGGAGAGCTTGATAGCGCACCATCAACTAAGCGTCCACCATACCGGTCTTAGCAGTCGATGATGAAGATCCGGAAAAGATGAGACATTGGCCATCTTGTAAAGGGACGTACCCCTGAATACTCAAGAAATAATACTTTTCTGCTTGGTAAATTGGGAGGTGACTGGTTTGGTTGGACCTATGTTGGTCTTGCGGTTCCCAAAACAAGGCGATTATGGGGGGTCAGGACCCACCAGAGATCTGCGGTTATCAGAGGAGACCAGGCCCTGGAGTCTGAGGGGTCCCCCTAGACCCCCCATTTAATGAGGTGTCATAGGTTTGGGAACCCATTCCATATTTTGCATTGGGGTCCAGAAGTGTCCAAGGCCGCGATCTCCGCGGGGGCCCAATGTCGTCCATGGTCCTCCGGCAGCCGAGGTGTTAATTTTTGCTGTATTTCGCCTTGTTATTATAAGCCTGGCCTTTGACATTACTTTATAAAGCAGACATTGTTTCCAGGGAGCAGCTAAAGAAACGGGTTGTAAATATTTGTCCCTAACACAAGACCCCACTGCTGGGCTGAGCCCACAGCTGACAGACATGTCTGGGGGCAACAGGGAAAAGCTCTGCGAAAATCACTCCGACCACTTCACCAAATTTATGGGCAGGAAGAAAAGGAGGCATTATACCATATAACACCCATCTATGGGGCCGGACAAGAAAGCCATCACACAGACAGAAAGAAACAGCTCAAATTACTGGGAAAAATGATTTTTTTCCAGTCCTGGGAAAGCTGGGTGATATGCAAAATGGCCCAATAAAGGGGGTCACCCAGCTTTCCTTTATCCCTGATCAACAAATTTGCTAGGGTAATCAGTCACATGTACTAGGCTGATTACCATTCAGGAGTCTGGGAAAGCTGGGTGATCATTGCAGCTATTGTGGGTGACATTCACTGCATTCAAGACAAATGTGTTCTTCAGGAGTCTGGGAAAGCTGGGTGATCATTGCAGCTAATGTGGGTGACATATTCATTGCATTAAAGACAGATGTGCTCTTTGGGAGTCTGGGAAAGCTGGGTGATCATTGCAGCTAATATGGATGACATTAATTGCATTCAAGACAGATGTGCTCTTCAGGATCCTGGCAAAGCTGGGTAATTATTTTAGCTACTGTGGGTGACATTCATTGCATTCAAGACAGATGTGCTCTTCGGGAGTCTGGGAAAGCTGGGTGATCATTGCAGCTAATATGGATGAAATTCTTTGCATTCAAGACAGATGTGCTCTTCAGGAGTCTGGGAAAGCTGGGTGATCATTGCAGCTGTGCCCTTAAAAGTGTTATCCAGTGATGCATAATAATTGCATTCAAGGCAGTGTGCTCTTCAGGAGTATGGAAAAGATGGGTGACATCTCTTTAGAGAGCTATATTAATTGTCCTTGAATCCAGAAAAGCAAATTTAAATCTTTACTGCACCCCCTTTGCATATACAAAAACATATTTACTATTCAGGACACTGAGAAAGCTGGGTGACCACCTAAATGGAAACAGAATTGCACAGCACCCAGACCCTTTTGGTTACTGAAAATAAAATCTGCAGAACTATTGAGTAATGTACCCCTTACATGCAGATTTACTACTTATGAGGCTTGGAAAGCTGGGTGACAGCTCTTCAGAAATAGCTTTATAGATTGTCACTCAGCTTTCCTCGATTCCTAAAAAGCAAATCTGCCAAACTATTGAGTAATGCACACTCTTACATGTAATAGGCAAATTTACTACTCAGGAGGCTTGGAAAGTTGTGACATCTCTTCAGAAAATAGTAATATTGATTGCCACTCAGCTTTCCTTGATTCCTGAATGCAAATCTGCTTAGCTATTCATTTACACACACCTTCACATGTACCAGAGATGAAAAAGTGTGGAAAAAGCTGGGTGACTACCCTTTGAGTGTGTCATAATGGCCACTACATTGGTTGCTACACCGCTTTCCTTGATTCCTGAAAAGCAAATTTGCTTAGCTATTCATTGATACATCCCATGTACATCTAGGAGACAGAAAATTGTTGGGTGACAACTTTTGAGAGCTATAGCAGCAGTCCTATTAATTGTCACCCAGCTTTCCATGGTTCCTAAAAAGCAAATCTGCTTAGCTATTCATTTCTACACCCTTCACACGCACCAGAGAGATTAAAGAGTGCGGAAAAAAGCTGAGTGACAACCCTTTGAGCATGCCATAATGGCTACTATGTTCGTTGCTACCCAGCTTTCCTTGATTCCTGAATGGCAAATCTGCCGAGCTATTCATTGATACATCCCTTATACTGTACATATATGAGTCAGAAAAGTCTGAAAAAGCTGGGTGACAACTCTTGAGAGCTATAGCAGCATTCATAGTATCACCCAGCTTTCCTTGATTCCAGAATGGCAAATCTGCCTATCTATACAGTGGTACATTACATGTACCAGCATCAATATTCTGGGGTCAGGGAAAGCCGAATCAATCTGACTCTATCAAAAGTCACCCAGCTTTCCTTGAATCCGGAACAGTAAATCTGCAAAACACAGGTGGCAACAGAAGGTTTTTTTTAGTGTCGCCGCCACTTTATTATAGGCACGATTAGTGGCGCCATGCCACTATTATCTGTATTGAGACCCTCCTTGTGATTGGCTATTGCCCAGTTGAGAGTTTGCATCTGACACTCGGGAAAGTAGAGTCATTGCTTTTTATAGCCTGGACAAGCCCAATATTAAGAAAGTATTTGATTTTTCACGTAACCCATAATTTTGGTGAATGATTTGTCGCCCCGTCTGCCCTAAGGGTTTTCTGGTATAGACTTAACCATTTCTTTTCTGAAAAGAAATCGCAAGCCATTCATTTTTTTTATTCTGTTTGATCCTGGAAAAGCTGGGTGACACCAATACTGTCACCATTATAGCTCCCTGTCATCCAGCTTTCCCATTATCCTGACTGGTGGTTATCCATCTGCACTAAAGTGGTTATTCAGAAGCCGATGCATTCACTGATGGCCAGAAGAACTGGTTAAAAGTATGTGCCCCCTTTAGGTTTCTATCATTACCGGAGTCAACATGATGGAACTACAAGCCCCAACATGCTGCACTAGGTGGCCTTGCATGCTTGAGCCATGAACTTGCAGTTCCCCTGATTGCTTAGAGCTATTGTATATGTTATCAGCCAAATCAGGATTCTTCCCTAGCTCAGTGATCTGCAGCCGTGGCGATCAGGGTTTTCTGGGATCTGTAGTGCCACAGTAGCCAGAGAGCCACTGATACCTTAAATCAATGCCAGAGACAAACCATTCATCTACTACGTGACAACTTCCAAGTTCTGGCAAACTTTTCATACTATGTGATGACCATAGATGCAATATCTGATCATTTGCTGGGGGCACTGTTTCTCAGACCAGTCACGTATGGAGTCGCATTGGCAATAATCCATGGGAAAAACATGCAAATTAGCTTGATTTCTTACCTATGTGAATTCGTAAGGATTTTGCAAAACTTTTTTAATTGCTACAGTTTCTATAAACTTTTTCAGTATGGTAGAATATCGTAGTGTGCAGGTTGCCTTGGCGCCCCTCTGCCCTGTAAGAAGATGCCAGTGCTGACCCTGACCTGTCATAATTGTGACAATGATCCATGAGAAAAACATGCAAATTAGCTCGATTTCTTTCCTCTGTTAATTTGTAAGGATTTTGCTAAACTTTTTTAATTGCTAGTTTCTATAAACTTTTTCAGTATGGCGGAATATTGCAGGGTGCAGGTCGCCTTGGCGCCCCTCTGCCCTGTAAGAAGATGCCAGTGCTGACCTTGACCTATCATAATTATGACAATGATCCATGAGAAAAACATGAAAATTAGCTCAATTTCTTTCCTCTGTTAATTTGTAAGGATTTTGCTAAACTTTTATTGCTACAATTGATATCTTTTTCAGTATTGTGGAATATCGCGGCGTGCAGGTTGCCTTGGCGCCCATCTGCCCTGTAAGAAGATGCCAGTGCTGACCTTGACCTATCATAATTATGACAATGATCCATGAGAAAAACATGAAAATTAGCTCAATTTCTTTCCTCTGTTAATTTGTAAGGATTTTGCTAAACTTTTATTGCTACAACTGATATAATCTTTTTCAGTATGGCGGAATATTGCGGAGTGCAGGTTGCCTTGGCGCCCCTCTGCCCTGTAAGAAGATGCCAGTGCTGACCCTGACCTGTCATAATTGGGGGATTAACAATGGGATTTTTGTTCCTTGTCAGTAACAAAAGTAGGGATCAGCACAACTTCTTAAAGGGATACTTGTTGATGATCGGTGACTTTAAATCAAAGTGTCAACCAGTATATGTGACGCTACATCTCCGAGCATGCGTGTGGCGTCGCCGTCTTACCTTGCAAGGTGATGCCACTGCCTTGGTGAGGGAGTCCAGCCTGGCGCTGTACTCGGTGAACTTCTTCTGGTACCTGAGCGCTGTCATCTGCAGCTCGTTTTGCACGGCGGAGAGCTGGGACAGCAGAGATTTCTCCCTCTTGCCCGATCTCAGCGCCCTTTTCTTGAGTTCGGTCTCCAGACCGGATATTTTAGTTTGAAGAAGACCATTCTGCCCCTTCACCGCCTTCAGACAGCAGTGATCCCCGGATTTTTGCTCCCTATAGGTCAACATGAGCCCGCATCCCTTCTGGCAGATGCCAACCGCCCGGTGCTCGCAGCATTCCCTCATGTGGGCGTCCATGTCCTTCAGGTTGAGCACCTCATTGCACCCCTTATTCCGGCACTTGGCTGGCGAATAGTCGCACATCTCCGCGTGTTCCCCCAAATTTTGGAGCTTGACCACCTTGTCGCATCCCCTGGACTGGTTGTCACATTTGATATCCAACTTGAGGATGAGGTTTTTCAGGGGCAGCACGTGGTTGAGCTCCTTGGCGGAGATTCGTTGGCATTTCACCGGGCAGCTGCCTTGCTGTACCACCCATGGTAGGACGCAGCCTGCGCAGAACACATGTCCACAGGGGGTGGTCAGGGGGTCCTCCAGCACCCGGTTGCATAGGTTGCATTTGAAATCTGGGTCTACTTCCCCACTAAAGCGATCTAATTCAAAGCCCATAGTGCTGCCCCTTGTAGTAGCTCCTTGCTGGGCATTGGGAGATCCCAGACTGGCTGGCTGCAGGCTGTGCACTGACTCAACTCACAGCAGAGCCTGTGGGGGCGGGGGCGGCCTCCACCATATGTACTGGAGGCTGGGATTTATTTTCCAAGTGAAGGAGGGGCTGCAGAGACCAGGGAGGCACATGTGTCAAGGAAAGTTCTGCAATCTTGGGACAAAACTGCAACAGCAGAGAGATACATTGTAACATTCCTAACAGAATGTTCATCATCCAGTCCATACATTCAGCTGCTGCTGCAGCACCTCTTGCCTGCCTACCTGCCTGGCTAATTAACCCTTCTCATTTTTGTATCCTACTCAAACCGAAAAGCGTCGCTTTTAAATATGCAAAGAAGGGATCTGTTTTTACTTGGCGACATGATGTAATGATTTGTATCCGATCCTGGAGACGTATGCAGGAATAATAAGTTTCTGCTGAGTGAATTTATTGCCTTAGGGGGGCGCTCTGGAGTTTCTTAACCCTTTATGTCAGCGAGTCCAATGAATAAAGAATTTTGTGCCGAATGATCACCTGCATTATTTGTACTGCGCTCCAGAGTATGTTAGCATTATATAAGTAATATAGGGATAGAGACGAGAGACGTCATGGTCTAGTGATACAGGATAGAGCAGAGCGCTGCCTCCAGAGATCAAATTTGGCCATATACTTTAAATCGCTATCAACCGACCCCCTTACACATGCACGCTCAGCTCCTGTGAGGGTACATGCGTTATTGATCGAGAGAGGAAAGTAAGCTGCTGCCATTCTTCTCTGAGAGAAGGGTCTTTTTTTCCATGAAAACAAAATGATTGGGCATGTTGATATCCATCAGCATGATCTCTCTCTCTCTACCACACATATGCATGCGCACTCAGCTCCTGTGAGGGTACATGTGTTCTTGATCAGCAGAGGAAAGTAAGCTGCTGCCATTCTTCTCTGGGAGAAGGGTTTTTTTTCCATGAAAACATAATGATTGGGCATGTTGACACCCCTCAGCATGATCTCTCTCCCTACCACAGCCATATGCATGCACACTCAGCTCCTGTGAGGGTACATGTGTTCTTAATCAAGAGAGAGGAAAGTAAGCTGCTGCCATTCTACTCTGGGAGAAGGGTCTTTTTTTTTCCATAAAAACAAAATGATTGGGCATGTTGATATCCATCAGCATGATCTCTCTCTCCCTACCACACCCAAATGCATGCACGCTCAGCTCCTGCGAGGGTACATATGTTCTTGATCAGCAGAGGAAAGTAAGCTGCTGTCTTACTCCTCTGGGATAAGGGGCTTTTTTTCCCTTGAAAACAGAATGATTGGGCATGTTGATATATACATCAGCCTAATCCATCTTTCCCGTAACATCTGCCATGGAGGAAAAGTCAGGACAACTCCTATACACACTAGACAGTTGGGTTATCCCACCGCGTTCAGGACACATAATGTGTATGGCCTCCTGTACTAGAATATTGTAAATATTTTAGATGTATACGTATCACAAATTATATTTTGATGATTTTCTTAAAGGGGATGTTAACTTTTATTAAAGATGGGTCCTCCAGTAATAACCTGATCATCGGTAATCTGTGCTAGAATTTAGCAAGTGTTTAATTAACCTGCAGTGCCCCCGCAGGAGAAATGGAGCATGGCACTATTCCTATCCAAATCAATGATCTGTCCGTGTTGGTTGTTCTAGATTCTCCAGAGCAAGAATTTTTTTAGACACTTTTCCAAGAAATGAGGATCCATAATGAATCATTTTTTTTTCTTTTTACAGGACACCCTATTTTAGCTTGGGTCCTCGCAGTCAAGAATGCAAAATGAATTGATGGGGTCTTTAGAGACGGATCTGTGACGTCTCAGAGGATCTAGTTGAGTCCATCACTCCACCGAGTTCCTCTATGACCCAAACCCCTTTAATACTACTCTGAGATTTCACCTAAGAAGCTCCGTTGGGTTACAATGTCATGTTTGATTTCTCACACATATCTCTGAGCTGCGCTAATGGGGATTTGGGAAAATAAAACCCAGGAAATTTCCTGAAGGTCTGAAATCAGTGAAAGACTCAACTGTCTTTGTCTTCTCAAATATCTCTACGACATGTGAGAAGATCACCGTTGTTGACGTTATCCCTTTAATTTGCATTTTTCACTGGTCTCGTGCCCGTTACCTGCGGCACTGGAGTAAGACGCATCACCCGGCTCCCAGGAGTTTATTATTAAACCAGGAGGTAAACAGTGTATCCTGCCCGATGGGAGAATTGCATTTCACGAAGGAAGCACAAAGTGCACTTAAAGAGGCAGTGTCTGTTTATGATTTTGGAAATGTTTAATATGTGAACGTCGGTGAACTATAACATGCAACAAGGGCAAAGCTCAGACCGATGCCCAAAAAAATCCTTTTCAACACTTTTTGCTTGTGTGTGTCCCCCTTGATACTGTTGCTTTGGGCTACGGGAGAGGTCTAGGTAGAATCAGTCTCCTTCCCCCTCTGGCAGCTGACAATGGTCTAGGTAGAATCAGTCTCCTTCCCCCTCTGGCAGCTGACAATATAATCCTTTTTTTCTAATTCCTCTACAGATGAGTCATCTCAGCTATACTTCCATACTGCTGCTCCTTCACTGACAAGCAGGCAGAAAACTATTCATTTTGGCTTTCCAGCTTTCAGCCTGCTCGTCAGGTAAGGAGCAATTCCTATTGGCTTCTCTCTGCTCCGTACCCGACAAGCAGGTAGAAAGATCTTTCCATCAGCCAACAGATGATTACTATGAAGAGACCTGATTGTAGTGAGAGTGACTGAGCATGTGTGACCACCAGCACTCAGCTCATTAGGTGGACTTACTCATTGCAATACATGATGAACACCAGGTGGCGCCAAACCATGTAAAAAATTCTTCATAATTCTTCAATAGTAATAATAATAAATCTACCTCTATAGACGCCTTAGGTACGAATTTATCAGTGCAAGCAGCTATATACACTGAATTTTAGATCTGCTATACAGTATACTGCCTCTACATGTTGCACAGACTTGTTTTCATTCCTTTTCGCAGACTTTTGCATTGGATTAAGAATTGTTTTAGTAAATTAAGCAACCGGAATGTATCGTTTTTCGCTTCTATATTGTAAATGTAATAGTTATATTATAAACCTGGCCCAGGAACCTAGAACACTTTTATTATTACACCAATGACAATGGCTCCGTCTGGCTTGGTTTGTATAGTCAACGAAAGGTTAACCTCCTAATTACACACTTGGCAGCTTAGAATGTGAAGTGGGCACGGCATAAAATATCAGTTTTGTTTGACTTAACACGAAACATGAGGTGGCTTATCCGTAATTGCGAAAAATCAAAAGTGACTTAATGCAAAACCTCAAGTCATGTCCAATATGGCTGGAGAATACGCAACGTTTAAGACAAAACATTGTGGTAACACTAAGGTCCTTAACTTATTCCCACAGAGGAGGGGATTGCACCCATATTTAAAGGCAAAATATACTTTCAGGTGTCAAACTAAGCATAAGTCAACACTATTTCTGGCCATCATGATAATTATATGCTGCATTTCCACCAGTTTTCCCCTCCGCGGTCTTTATTTCTTAATGTGCAATTGTCTCTGAGCTAGTGGGTGGAGATGAGCTGCTATGATGTCTCCCATACACAGCACAGCACACAGAGAAGGATTCCTGTTCTTCATTCTTTTTTTTAGCACACAGAAAAAAATAGCAGCAACATAGACATAATTATATAGCAGCACTGAGCAGTGTAGCTGGGAATCCAGAGCTAGGGAAAAGGTAAAGACTAGAAAGCTCCGCACCATCTTTCTGTGTCTCTCTCTGCTTGTTTTCTCACTCTGCTCATTATGCTTCCTCCCCACTTCCCTCTCCATAGAGTATAATAGGAGGTATAACCTGACGCCTCACTGTGCTGGCAGCAGGTCTTGACCTGACTAAGAAGGATCTAAGCAGTTTTGGGTTTTTCTCCATGGATGGTGAGTTTAGGAGAAAGAGGAAAGGGAAAAAGTGGCTCCTAAGTGGAGAAAGGATCATATTTCTCTGATAAGAAACAGTATATTACAAAGCTTACTATTGTTTTATGCACAGTTTGTTGAACGTACAGTTCCCAATGACATGTGGACGTCTCTGTAACCCAAATGAAATAACCAATAAATCCTATAAAGATCTAAGTTTGGTTCAGTAAGTCCAGGAGGGCTACAGGCATCTTGTGGTCCCTAAGGAAAAAACTGAAAATGTAGCTGTAAAGAGGTACTGTATATCACCAAAGTCTGCAGTCACCCTATATGACTGCAGAGTTGTGAATCCTCGCACCGTGCAAAGCGCACTGTAAGGATTCTCCAGTGTCATGGTCATGTGACCACACGAAGGTGATATGCATAGTCCCAGCCACATTCCAACTAGACTTGTATTGAGTGAGGCTGTCTATGTCTAGTTGGAATGTGACCGGAAGTATCCATGTCTCATACATACGGTCACATGAAGGCTCAGACTCGCCGCCGACACCGGAGAATCATCACAGCGTGCGCTGGGCATGGTGTAAGTATTCACAAGTCTGCAGTCACATAGAATGACTGCAAACTTCCGACATAAGCCTGGACAACCTAAGCCTGAAGAATAACACACTGTTTTACAAATCCCCGGCTGTGCTCCTCTTCCAAACTTGCCAAACGTCCTGATTTTTGGGGGGATTATCCAGCAATCCAAACTGTCAACGGGGCAGCACTTAACCTAATCACTCCCAAAAGTGTCCTTTCTATGGTAGTCCTGGATAGTTTGAGGTCATTTCTAAGCAGTTCTGGGGGTGAGGGCTTAAATGTCTTCAGCTTTGCCTTGGAATCCAAGTCAAGAAGAAATCGGTGGATTTTGAAAATTGTGTAAGTGAAAATTTGGAGGTAATTGGATCTCCATCATTCTGGTCCTAATGCCCCGAGACTCCAAAGGTCAATATTGTAATTGTTCTTGCACCGCCCAAAAAAACAAGTCATTTACCAATGAGAGGACTTCAGTAATAGGTCTTTGACTTAACATTGTCCCCAACCTTTAAGGTGAAAATCTAAAGCTGAATCATTCATGGTAGCTGCTATTTTTGCACAATATCCCAAATGTTTCTAGGCCAAGCGGAAGTTTGAATTGTCGCCTTGACCAGGAAGACTCCCTCTGTAACAGTAAAGGGTTAACTGCGCTAATTACAAGGCGTTAGGACACAACTGCACTAAACACAACCTTTCTTCTTCCTAGACGCGGAAAAACCCGGCAATAACCGGAGAATTCATGACAATTTATTAGAAATACTTTCTCTGTCATCATTTTTTTTACCCATAAAAAATAATTAGATGGTTCAATCAGGGAAGACAATGGCGTGTGGTTTCTTCATCCTTCGTTTATACGGTTTCGTCTGCGCCGAATTTTCCGTCTCACTTAATAATTTTCTTTTAATTTAATTAGAGCAATTAGACTTTCGCAGAAGAAAGAACATTAACTCCATCAGTACCGGATATCCAAGACATCAAATTCCTGACTGTGACACCACTGGTCGCTTTCACCTTTGCGCCCCCCGCAATTCATTTTCTTTTATGTCCGAACATACAGTCTACGTAGCCAAACTAACTAGTCTAATGTGACCAACCATGTTCTTTCTACCACACTACCTAATTAGTACAACAATGCCTTCCCTAAAAAAACAAAACTATTCTCTAGAACCACAAAAACTTATAGTCCAATTATGCCTCCAACTCCTCAACCTAAATCATTTAATCATGCCATCTAAAAATCCAACTAAATCCCTCCATATGCCCTCCATGACCACACAACTTCAGTCCCCAAACTATGCTTCCTCTAACTATATAACATAAAGAGCCAAATGTTGCCATCCATAACCACTTAATTTTAATTATCCAACCATTACCCCCAACATAAATAACCCAAGCACCCAGACAAAATAACCCAACCATTGCTCGTGTCTCAAACCTTTCAAACTAATATCCCCATGCCATACATGACTTCATTAACCAAAACTATACCTCCATAACTTTATACCCTAACTGGTTAACTCTGCCCTCTATTCCCAACCTTTACTCCCCAACCACTGAAAGTTAACAAGACACAATTGCCCCTAGCCATCAAAACGAAATAATCAAACTATTCTCCAAAACACTCAACCTAACTAACCTAATCATGCCCTCAAGCATTCATCCTAAATTATCCAACCATGTGCAATCTAAACTAAATAGCCCAACCTGTTGTGAATTTGGATTCTGGGCTCCCCCGGTGGCTACTGGTGGAATTGAACTTGTGACATCATCTTCCCTGTTCACCTGTTCTGATTAGATCTGGGTGTCGCTATATAACCTGGCTTCTCTGTTAGATGCTTGCCGGTCAACAATGTTATCAGAAGCCTCTCTGTGCTTGTTCCTGCTCCCAGACATCTACTAGATAAGTTGGACATTCGTCCATGTTTTGTTTTTGTATTTTGGTTCCAGTTCACAGCTGCAGTTTCGTTACTGTGTCTGGAAAGCTCTTGTTGATCAGGAATTGCCACTCTGGTATTATGAGTTAATGCCAGAGTCCTAAAGTAATTTCTGGATGTGTTTTGTTAGGGTTTTCTACTGACCATGAAAGTATGCTTTCTGTCTTCTGCTATCTAGAAAGCGGACCTCAAATTTGCTAAAACTATTTTCCTGCTGCGTTTGTTGTTTCATCTCATATCACCGCCAATATATGTGGGGGGCTTCTGTCTCCTTTTGGGCATTTCTCTAGAGGTGAGTCAGGTCTTATATTTCCCTCTGCTAGCATTATTTAGTTCTCCGGCCGGCGCTGGGCATATAGGGATAAAAAGTAGGACATGCTACCTGGCTACTTCTAGATGATGCGGTAGGTTTAGTTCATGGTCAGTATAGTTACATCTTCCAAGAGCTTGTTCCTATAGAGGCTTATGCTAGTTCTCTGGCCATGGAGATCATGACAGTTTGACCGGCCCACTAAAGGGTTAAAATCCTTGGCTGAGAAAGGAGAGAAATAAGAAGTCTGCTGAGAGTTTTTTTTTTTTTTTTTTTTTCTCTGTGCTCTTAATTGGATCACTTGCCAGTCTGTCTATGCTGCAGTCTTTCTTTTTTTTCTCTCTCCTTATAATCTTTGAATGGCTTTGTGTTCACCTGTTAATAATGGATCTTCAGAGTGTAACTGCAGGTTTGAATAATCTCACCACGAAAGTACAAAATTTGCAAGATTTTATTATTCATGCTCCGGTATCTGAGCCGAGAATTCCTTTGCCGGAATTCTTCTCAGGGAATAGATCTAGCTTTCAGAATTTTAGAAATAATTGTAAGCTATTTTTGTCCCTGAAATCTCGTTCTGCTGGAGACCCTGCACAGCAGGTTGGGATTGTGATTTCCTTGCTCCGCGGCGACCCTCAAGACTGGGCTTTTGCATTGGCACCAGGGGATCCTGCGTTGCGCAATGTGGATGCGTTTTTTTTGGCCTTGGGCTTGCTGTATGAGGAACCTCATTTGGAACTTCAGGCAGAAAAAACTTTGATGTCCCTATCGCAGGGGCAAGATGAAGCTGAAATTTACTGCCAAAGATTCCGTAAATGGTCTGTGCTTACTCAGTGGAATGAGTGTGCCTTGGCGGCTACTTTCAGAGAGGGTCTCTCTGATGCCATTAAGGATGTTATGGTGGGGTTCCCTGTGCCTGCGGGTCTGAATGAGTCCATGACAATGGCCATTCAGATCGATAGGCGTCTGCGGGAGCGCAAACCTGTGCACTATCTGGCTGTGTCCACTGAGAAGACGCCAGAAAGCATGCAGTGTGATAGAATTCTGTCCAGAAGCGAGCGGCAGAATTTTAGACGGAAAAATGGGTTGTGTTTCTATTGTGGGGATTCTACTCATGTTATATCAGCATGCTCTAAGCGTACTAAAAAGCTTGATAAATCCGTTTCCATTAGCACTTTACAGTCTAAATTTATTTTGTCTGTGACCCTGATTTGCTCTTTGTCATCTATTACTACTGACGCCTATATCGACTCTGGCGCCGCTTTGAGTCTTATGGATTGGTCCTTTGCCAATCGTTGTGGGTATGATTTAGAGCCTTTGGAAACTCTTATTCCTCTGAAGGGGATTGACTCCACCCCATTGGCTAATAATAAACCACAATACTGGACACAAGTGACTATGTGTATTAATCCGGATCACCAGGAGACTATTCGTTTTCTAGTGCTGTATAATCTACATGAGGATTTGGTGCTGGGATTGCCATGGCTGCAGTCTCACAACCCAGTCCTTGACTGGAGAGCTATGTCTGTGTTGAGCTGGGGATGTAAGGGGACTCATGGGGACGTACCTTTGGTGTCCATTTCATCATCTATTCCCTCTGAAATCCCTGAGTTCCTGTCTGATTATCGTGACGTCTTTGAAGAACCCAAGCTGGGTTCACTACCTCCGCACCGTGAGTGCGATTGTGCTATAGATTTAATTCCGGGTAGTAAATACCCAAAGGGTCGTTTATTTAATCTGTCTGTGCCTGAACATACTGCTATGCGAGAATATATAAAGGAGTCCTTGGAAAAGGGACATATTCGTCCATCGTCATCTCCCTTAGGAGCCGGTTTTTTCTTTGTGTCAAAAAAAGACGGCTCTTTGAGACCATGTATTGATTATCGGCTTTTGAATAAAATCACGGTTAAATATCAATACCCATTGCCGTTGCTGACTGATTTGTTTGCTCGCATAAAGGGGGCCAAGTGGTTCTCTAAGATTGATCTCCGTGGGGCGTATAATTTGGTGCGGATCAGGCAGGGGGATGAGTGGAAAACCGCATTTAATACGCCCGAGGGCCACTTTGAGTATTTGGTGATGCCTTTTGGTCTTTCTAATGCCCCTTCAGTCTTCCAGTCCTTTATGCATGATATTTTCCGCGATTTTTTGGATAAATTTATGATAGTGTATCTGGATGATATTCTGATTTTTTCGGATGACTGGGACTCTCATGTCCGGCAAGTTAAGAGGGTTTTTCAGGTTTTGCGGTCTAATTCTCTGTGTGTCAAGGGTTCTAAGTGCGTTTTTGGGGTTCAGAGAATTTCCTTTTTGGGATATATTTTTTCTCCCTCTTCCATTGAGATGGATCCTGTTAAGGTTCAAGCTATTTGTGATTGGACGCAGCCCTCTTCTCTTAAAAGTCTTCAGAAATTTTTGGGCTTTGCCAACTTTTATCGTCGATTTATTTCTGGTTTTTCGGATGTCGTTAAGCCATTGACCGATTTGACTAGACAGGGTGCTGATGTTGCTAATTGGTCCCCTGATGCTGTGGAGGCCTTTCAGGAGCTTAAGCGCCGTTTTTCTTCTGCCCCGGTGTTGCGTCAGCCTGATGTGACTCTTCCTTTTCAGGTTGAGGTCGACGCTTCTGAGATCGGAGCTGGGGCAGTGTTGTCGCAGAAAAGTTCTGACTGCGCCGTGATGAGGCCTTGTGCCTTCTTTTCCCGTAAATTTTCGCCCGCTGAGCGGAATTATGATGTTGGGAATCGGGAGCTTTTGGCCATGAAGTGGGCGTTTGAGGAGTGGCGCCATTGGCTCGAGGGGGCCAGACATCAGGTGGTGGTATTGACTGACCACAAAAATTTGATTTATCTTGAGACCGCCAGGCGCCTGAATCCTAGACAGGCGCGCTGGTCATTATTTTTTTCTCGGTTTAATTTTGTGGTATCGTACCTACCAGGTTCTAAGAATGTTAAGGCGGATGCCCTTTCTAGGAGTTTTGAGCCTGATTCACCTGGCAACTCTGACCCCACAGGTATTCTTAAGGAGGGAGTTATCTTGTCAGCCGTTTCTCCAGACCTGCGGCGGGCCTTGCAGGAGTTTCAGGCGGATAGACCGGATCGTTGTCCGCCTGATAGGCTGTTTGTTCCTGATGATTGGACCAGTAAAGTCATCTCTGAGGTGCATTCTTCTGCGTTGGCAGGTCATCCTGGAATTTTTGGTACCAGGGATTTGGTGGCAAGATCCTTCTGGTGGCCTTCCCTGTCACGAGATGTGCGAGGCTTTGTGCAGTCTTGTGACGTTTGTGCTCGGGCCAAGCCTTGTTGTTCTCGGGCTAGTGGATTATTGTTGCCCTTGCCTATTCCTAAGAGGCCTTGGACACACATCTCGATGGATTTTATTTCAGATCTGCCTGTTTCTCAGAAGATGTCTGTCATCTGGGTGGTGTGTGACCGTTTTTCTAAGATGGTTCATTTGGTTCCCCTGCCCAAATTGCCTTCTTCTTCCGAGTTGGTGCCCCTGTTTTTTCAAAATGTTGTTCGTTTGCATGGTATTCCTGAGAATATCGTTTCTGACAGAGGAACCCAATTTGTGTCTAGATTTTGGCGGGCATTTTGTGCTAGGATGGGCATAGATTTGTCTTTTTCGTCTGCTTTTCACCCTCAGACTAATGGCCAGACCGAGCGGACTAATCAGACCCTGGAGACATATCTGAGGTGTTTTGTGTCTGCTGACCAGGATGATTGGGTTGCTTTTTTGCCATTGGCGGAGTTCGCCCTCAATAATCGGGCCAGCTCTGCCACCTTGGTTTCCCCGTTTTTCTGTAATTCGGGGTTCCATCCTCGATTTTCCTCCGGTCAGATGGAATCCTCGGATTGTCCTGGAGTGGATGCGGTGGTGGAGAGATTGCATCATATCTGGGGGCAGGTGATGGACAATTTAAAGTTGTCCCAGGAGAAGACTCAGCTTTTTGCCAACCGTCACCGTCGTGTTGGTCCTCGGCTTTGTGTTGGAGATTTGGTGTGGTTGTCTTCTCGTTTTGTCCCTATGAGGGTCTCATCTCCTAAGTTTAAGCCTCGGTTCATCGGTCCGTATAAAATATTGGAGATTCTTAACCCTGTTTCCTTCCGTTTGGACCTCCCTGCATCCTTTTCTATTCATAACGTTTTTCATCGGTCGTTATTGCGCAGGTATGAGGCACCGGTTGTGCCTTCCGTTGAGCCTCCTGCTCCGGTGTTGGTTGAGGGTGAGTTGGAGTACGTTGTGGAAAAAATCCTAGACTCCCGTGTTTCCAGACGGAGACTCCAGTATCTGGTCAAGTGGAAGGGATACGGCCAGGAGGATAATTCTTGGGTCACTGCATCTGATGTTCATGCCTCTGATCTGGTTCGTGCCTTTCATAGGGCCCATCCTGATCGCCCTGGTGGTTCTGGTGAGGGTTCGGTGCCCCCTCCTTGAGGGGGGGGTACTGTTGTGAATTTGGATTCTGGGCTCCCCCGGTGGCTACTGGTGGAATTGAACTTGTGACATCATCTTCCCTGTTCACCTGTTCTGATTAGATCTGGGTGTCGCTATATAACCTGGCTTCTCTGTTAGATGCTTGCCGGTCAACAATGTTATCAGAAGCCTCTCTGTGCTTGTTCCTGCTCCCAGACATCTACTAGATAAGTTGGACATTCGTCCATGTTTTGTTTTTGTATTTTGGTTCCAGTTCACAGCTGCAGTTTCGTTACTGTGTCTGGAAAGCTCTTGTTGATCAGGAATTGCCACTCTGGTATTATGAGTTAATGCCAGAGTCCTAAAGTAATTTCTGGATGTGTTTTGTTAGGGTTTTCTACTGACCATGAAAGTATGCTTTCTGTCTTCTGCTATCTAGAAAGCGGACCTCAAATTTGCTAAAACTATTTTCCTGCTGCGTTTGTTGTTTCATCTCATATCACCGCCAATATATGTGGGGGGCTTCTGTCTCCTTTTGGGCATTTCTCTAGAGGTGAGTCAGGTCTTATATTTCCCTCTGCTAGCATTATTTAGTTCTCCGGCCGGCGCTGGGCATATAGGGATAAAAAGTAGGACATGCTACCTGGCTACTTCTAGATGATGCGATAGGTTTAGTTCATGGTCAGTACAGTTACATCTTCCAAGAGCTTGTTCCTATAGAGGCTTATGCTAGTTCTCTGGCCATGGAGATCATGACACCAACCATGGCCAAACCAACCAACCAAAATAGCTAAACCATGCCCAAACCGACCAGCCAATATAGAGCAACCGTGTCCAAACTGAGCAAAGATCCAAAACAGCCCAGCCATGCCCAAACTAAGCAACCACAATAGCCCAACTATGCTCAAACCAGCGAATATAGGACAATCATGCCCAAACCCACCAAACATCCAAAATTGCATAGTTGTTCCCAAACCAAGCAACCAATATATCCCACCTATGCCCAAACCAACCAACCTAAATAGCTCAGCTGTTGTGAAATTGGATTTTGGGCTCACCCGGTGGCCACTGGTGGAATTGAACTGGTGTGCATCATCCTCTCTGTTCACCTGTTTCCATCAGGATGTGGGAGTCGCTATTTAGCCTTGCTCCTCTGTCACTTCCATGCCGGTCAACATTGTAATCAGAAGCCTTTCTGTGCATGTTCCTGCTGCTAGACAACTCCCAGCTAAGTTGGACTTTTGTCCTTGTTTGTTTTTGCATTTCGTTCCAGTTCACAGCTGTAGTTTCGTTTCTGTGTCTGGAAAGCTCTTGTGATCTGAAATTGCCACTCTGATGTTATGAGTTAATACTAGAGTCTTAAAGTAATTTCAGGATGGTGTTTTGATAGGGTTTTCAGCTGACCATGAAAGTGCCCTTTCTGTCTTCCTGCTATCTAGTAAGCGGACCTCAATTTTGCTAAACCTATTTTCATACTACGTTTGTCATTTCATCTAAAATCACCGCCAATATTTGTGGGGGCCTCTGTCTGCCTTTCGGGGAAATTTCTCTAGAGGTGAGCCAGGACTATATTTTCCTCTGCCAGGATTAGTTAGTCCTCCGGCCGGCGCTGGGCGTCTAGGGATAAAACGCAGGCTACGCTACCCGGCTACTGTTAGTTGTGCGGCAGGTTTAGTTCATGGTCAGTTTAGTTTCCATCCTTCCAAGAGCTAGTTCTTATGTTTGCTGGGCTATGTTCTCTTGCCATTGAGAACCATAACAGTTTGACCGGCCAAAAAGGGTTAAATTAATTGACAGAGAAAGGAGAGAAAAGAGAAGTCTGCTGAAGATTTTTTTTTTTTTTTTTTTTCCTTCAGTTCTGAGTGTGCTTGTAATTGAATCTCTTGCAAGTCTGCCTATATTGCAGCCTTTCTCTCTCTCTCTCCTTCTAATCCTGGAATGGCTCTGTGTTCACCTGTTTAAAATGGATATTCAGAGTTAAGCTGCAGGTTTGAATAATCTCACCACGAAAGTTCAAAATTTACAAGATTTTGTTGTTCATGTTCCTATATCTGAACCTAGAATTCCTTTGCCTGAATTTTTCTCGGGGAATAGATCTTGCTTTCAAAATTTCAAAAATAATTGCAAGTTGTTTTTGTCCCTGAAATCTCGCTCTGCTGGAGATCCTGCTCAGCAGGTCAGGATTGTGATTTCCTTGCTCCGGGGCGACCCTCAGGATTGGGCTTTTGCATTGGCTCCAGGGGATCCTGCGTTGCTCAATGTGGATGCGTTTTTTCTGGCCTTGGGGTTGCTTTATGAGGAACCTCAGTTAGAACTTCAGGCGGAAAAGGCCTTGATGTCCCTATCTCAGGGGCAAGACGAAGCTGAAATATACTGCCAGAAATTCCGTAAATGGGCTGTGCTTACTCAGTGGAATGAGTGCGCCCTGGCGGCGAATTTCAGAGAGGGTCTCTCTGATGCCATTAAGGATGTTATGGTGGGGTTCCCTGTGCCTGCGGGTCTGAATGAGTCCATGACAATGGCTATCCAGATCGATAGGCGTCTGCGGGAGCGCAAACCTGTGCACCATTTGGCGGTGTCTACTGAGAAGACGCCAGAGAATATGCAATGTGATAGAATTCTGTCCAGAAGTGAACGGCAGAATTTTAGACGAAAAAATGGGTTGTGCTTCTATTGCGGTGATTCAACTCATGTTATATCAGCATGCTCTAAGCGTACTAAGAAGCTTGATAAGTCTGTTTCAATTGGCACTTTACAGTCTAAGTTTATTCTATCTGTGACCCTGATTTGTTCTTTATCATCTATTACCGCGGATGCCTATGTCGACTCTGGCGCCGCTTTGAGTCTTATGGATTGGTCCTTTGCCAAACGCTGTGGGTATGATTTGGAGCCTCTTGAAACTCCTATACCCCTGAAGGGGATTGACTCCACCCCATTGGCTAGCAATAAACCACAATACTGGACACAAGTAACTATGCGGATTAATCCGGATCACCAGGAGATTATTCGCTTTCTTGTGCTGTATAACCTACATGATGTGTTGGTGCTTGGATTGCCATGGCTGCAATCTCATAACCCAGTCCTTGACTGGAAAGCTATGTCTGTGTTAAGCTGGGGATGTAAGGGGACACATGGGGACGTACCTGTGGTTTCCATTTCATCATCTATTCCCTCTGAGATTCCTGAATTCTTGACTGAATATCGTGACGTTTTTGAAGAACCTAAGCTTGGTTCATTACCTCCGCACCGGGAGTGTGATTGTGCCATAGATTTGATTCCGGGTAGTAAATACCCTAAGGGTCGTTTATTTAATCTGTCTGTGCCTGAACATGCTGCTATGCGAGAATATATAAAGGAGTCCTTGGAAAAGGGACATATTCGTCCTTCGTCATCTCCCTTAGGAGCCGGTTTTTTCTTTGTGGCTAAGAAAGATGGCTCTTTGAGGCCGTGCATTGATTATCGGCTTTTGAATAAAATCACGGTTAAATATCAATATCCGTTGCCACTGCTTACTGATTTGTTTGCTCGCATAAAGGGGGCCAAGTGGTTCTCTAAGATAGATCTCCGTGGGGCGTATAATTTGGTGCGAATTAAGCAGGGGGATGAGTGGAAAACCGCATTTAATACGCCCGAGGGCCACTTTGAGTATTTGGTGATGCCTTTTGGTCTTTCAAATGCCCCTTCAGTCTTTCAGTCCTTTATGCATGACATTTTCCGTGATTATTTGGATAAATTTATGATTGTGTATCTGGATGATATTTTGATTTTTTCGGATGACTGGGACTCTCATGTCCAGCAGGTCAGGAGGGTTTTTCAGGTTTTGCGGTCTAATTCCTTGTGTGTGAAGGGTTCTAAGTGCGTTTTTGGGGTTCAAAAGATTTCCTTTTTGGGATATATTTTTTCCCCCTCTTCCATCGAGATGGATCCTGTCAAGGTTCAGGCTATTTGTGATTGGACGCAACCCTCTTCTCTTAAGAGTCTTCAGAAATTTTTGGGCTTTGCTAACTTTTATCGTCGATTTATTGCTGGTTTTTCTGATGTTGTTAAACCATTGACTGATTTGACTAAGAAGGGTGCTGATGTTGCTGATTGGTCCCCTGCTGCTGTGGAGGCCTTTCGGGAGCTTAAGCGCCGCTTTTCTTCCGCCCCTGTGCTGCGTCAGCCTGATGTTGCTCTTCCTTTTCAGGTTGAGGTCGACGCTTCTGAAATCGGAGCTGGGGCGGTTTTGTCACAGAGAAGTTCCGATTGCTCCGTGATGAGACCTTGTGCTTTTTTCTCGCGTAAATTTTCGCCCGCCGAGCGGAATTATGATGTTGGGAATCGGGAGCTTTTGGCCATGAAGTGGGCTTTTGAGGAGTGGCGTCATTGGCTTGAGGGGGCTAGACATCAGGTGGTGGTATTGACTGACCACAAAAATCTAATTTATCTTGAGTCCGCCAGACGCCTGAATCCTAGACAGGCGCGCTGGTCGTTGTTTTTCTCTCGGTTTAATTTTGTGGTGTCCTACCTGCCGGGTTCTAAGAATGTTAAGGCGGATGCCCTTTCTAGGAGTTTTGAGCCTGACTCCCCTGGTAATTCTGAACCTACAGGTATCCTTAAGGATGGAGTGATATTGTCTGCCGTTTCTCCAGACCTGCGGCGGGCCTTGCAGGAGTTTCAGGCGGATAGACCTGATCGTTGCCCACCTGGTAGACTGTTTGTTCCTGATGATTGAACCAGTAAAGTCATTTCTGAGGTTCATTCTTCTGCGTTGGCAGGTCATCCTGGAATCTTTGGTACCAGGGATTTGGTGGCAAGGTCCTTCTGGTGGCCTTCCCTGTCTCGAGATGTGCGAGGCTTCGTGCAGTCTTGTGACGTTTGTGCTCGGGCCAAGCCTTGTTGTTCTCGGGCTAGTGGATTGTTGTTGCCCTTGCCTATCCCGAAGAGGCCCTGGACGCACATCTCGATGGATTTTATTTCGGATCTTCCTGTTTCTCAGAAGATGTCTGTCATCTGGGTGGTGTGTGATCGTTTCTCTAAGATGGTCCATTTGGTTCCCCTGCCTAAGTTGCCTTCTTCTTCCGAGTTGGTTCCTCTGTTTTTTCAAAATGTGGTCCGTTTGCATGGTATTCCGGAGAATATCGTTTCTGACAGAGGTACCCAATTCGTGTCTAGATTTTGGCGAGCATTCTGTGCTAGGATGGGCATAGATTTGTCTTTCTCGTCTGCTTTCCATCCTCAGACTAATGGCCAGACCGAGCGGACGAATCAGACCTTGGAGACATATTTGAGGTGTTTTGTGTCTGCAGATCAGGATGATTGGGTTGCTTTTTTGCCTTTAGCGGAGTTTGCCCTCAATAATCGGGCCAGCTCTGCCACCTTGGTGTCTCCCTTTTTCTGTAATTCGGGGTTTCATCCTCGATTTTCTTCTGGTCAGGTGGAATCTTCGGATTGTCCTGGAGTGGATGCTGTGGTGGAGAGGTTGCATCAGATTTGGGGGCAGGTAGTGGACAATTTGAAGTTGTCCCAGGAGAAGACTCAGCTTTTTGCCAACCGCCGGCGTCGGGTTGGTCCTCGGCTTTGTGTTGGGGACTTGGTGTGGTTGTCTTCTCGTTTTGTGCCTATGAGGGTTTCTTCTCCCAAGTTTAAGCCTCGGTTCATCGGCCCGTACAAGATATTGGAGATTCTTAACCCTGTGTCCTTCCGTTTGGACCTCCCTGCATCTTTTTCTATTCATAATGTTTTTCATCGGTCATTATTGCGCAGGTATGAGGTACCGGTTGTGCCTTCCGTTGAGCCTCCTGCTCCGGTGTTGGTTGAGGGCGAGTTGGAGTACGTTGTGGAAAAAATCTTGGACTCCCGTGTTTCCAGACGGAAACTCCAGTATCTGGTCAAATGGAAGGGATACGGTCAGGAGGATAATTCTTGGGTGACTGCCTCTGATGTTCATGCCTCCGATTTGGTCCGTGCCTTTCATAGGGCTCATCCTGATCGCCCTGGTGGTTCTGGTGAGGGTTCGGTGCCCCCTCCTTGAGGGGGGGGGTACTGTTGTGAAATTGGATTTTGGGCTCCCCCGGTGGCCACTGGTGGAATTGAACTGGTGTGCATCATCCTCTCTGTTCACCTGTTTCCATCAGGATGTGGGAGTCGCTATTTAGCCTTGCTCCTCTGTCACTTCCATGCCGGTCAACATTGTAATCAGAAGCCTTTCTGTGCATGTTCCTGCTGCTAGACAACTCCCAGCTAAGTTGGACTTTTGTCCTTGTTTGTTTTTGCATTTCGTTCCAGTTCACAGCTGTAGTTTCGTTTCTGTGTCTGGAAAGCTCTTGTGATCTGAAATTGCCACTCTGATGTTATGAGTTAATACTAGAGTCTTAAAGTAATTTCTGGATGGTGTTTTGATAGGGTTTTCAGCTGACCATGAAAGTGCCCTTTCTGTCTTCCTGCTATCTAGTAAGCGGACCTCAATTTTGCTAAACCTATTTTCATACTACGTTTGTCATTTCATCTAAAATCACCGCCAATATTTGTGGGGGCCTCTGTCTGCCTTTCGGGGAAATTTCTCTAGAGGTGAGCCAGGACTATATTTTCCTCTGCCAGGATTAGTTAGTCCTCCGGCCGGCGCTGGGCGTCTAGGGATAAAACGCAGGCTACGCTACCCGGCTACTGTTAGTTGTGCGGCAGGTTTAGTTCATGGTCAGTTTAGTTTCCATCCTTCCAAGAGCTAGTTCTTATGTTTGCTGGGCTATGTTCTCTTGCCATTGAGAACCATAACACTCAGCCATGCCCAAACCCACTAACCAAAATAGCTCAACCATGCCCAAAACAACCAACCAAAATAGCCCAACCATGCTTAGCTTAAACTAACCAATATAGCGCAGCCATGCCCAAACCAACCAACCAAAATAGTCAAAGTATGCCCAAACCAAAAAACTTGTTCCAGCACCACGTAATTAAAATCCAGGCTTGAAAACTTTATTTTGCCGAGGTAAAAGCAGTGGAAACACACTCTTCAAATACACTCCAGGACACAAACAGCGACGCGTTTCGATCTACTGATTTTTATCAAAGCTTTTTCACGCCCCCTGAGGAAGCGGCAACGTTCAAACGCGAAACGCGCGTTGGGGTATGTGACTGGGTGCCGGACGAGACTTCTACACTATCCCACATGGGTAAATAACACCTTTTACTTACTCTGTGTGCATTTGCAGCTTTAGGTCTGTTTCTTAGCACTGTTGCACTTTATAGAATCAATTTACCTTTGCTGGGCTGCCGGTTTTCGGCAGTCAGCTGCTAGCACACTTCATTGTGATAATATACGATCTTCACATATGTATATCATAGGAGCTTTCATGTCTCGTACCGATATTCCCAGCTCACCACTGCATCCACGGATTTAGTCACTATGTCACTTTATCATAAGTGGTAATATTTTATTATGTTATTTGATTGTACCTTAATAAAAATTGATATTATTTGATTTAAATACGGCTGGCAACCCTTTTTGACTCATGGTTCTCCTATTAATGTTATATTCATGGTTGAGTCGCTAGTTTTTTGGTTTGGTAATATACGGCTGATGTTCTTGTGCATGACTCCAATACAAGTTGTGTCCTGCGGTAGAGCAGGGAGCCATAGGTCCCTCGCCCACCACTATCTGTCCTGTAGGCTCAAAGCTTCTGTAGACCTACAGCCTACAAGATGTCTGCATCCCATTTTTTTGTGGTGGGTGGCCCAAAGGTGGCATTATTAGTTTTGGTGGGGGCACTCAAGGGGACATAAATACTTCCTAAAGGGGCAAATTTTTATTTGGGTGGGGAATTATATGTTTTAAGGGGGCACTCAGAGGACATTATTGCTGGGTTAGGGGGTGCGATACTTACCTTCTTCTGGGCACTGGCCACCCACTGTTGTAAATTACTCTTTTAAATGAAAACTATGGTGTTTCCATCTTCAGATCCACCTTCTGCAAGCCCTGGGCTCTCAAGTAAAATTCTTGATAATTACTTTCAAGTATTTCATTTTTGCAATGTTCTCCTCTTTGTATGACCGCGGCTCCCGTAAACCTTGGCAGTGATATAATGAGTGCGTCCCGTCTTTAGTCCACAGTTGCCTTTCATTTCTTGCCTATCTTCTGCTTGGCTTGCAGTTAACAATGCCAGGTCAGGTAATAATGGGTTTCTTCTGTTGGTGCCGACAGCAGGACGGCTTGTACTTCTTATCTGCGATTTCAATCAGACTTGGACCCTTTAAAAAAAAAAATTAAAATTGCCAACCACATCAAGGGGGCAACCCAGTAGGGGATCCATAGACGCTGTCTCCTTGTGCTCTTGTTCATTCATCCAAGGGGTAAGCTCTGGGGCTGTCTCCAGCCGTGGACAAAACGACGATCCTATAGAACAGCATTAATCATGAGATCAGAGGTGGTCTGAATACTGGCAGCTGTCACATCTGACATATGCTGAGGACTGTCTGACTACTGTGACTCCACAAATTGGGGAGATTGGAAATCATCAGCCAAATTCTAGCAATTCTATTTTCTCGGGACCTGCTCAATCTATTTTCTTCACTGTTAGGTCCAGGTCTGCATCATAAGGTTAGGGTGTAGTTTTTTAAATGAACTTGAGGATGATTCAAGAGTTTTCTGGATGGTTCTGGGAGGCTTTTGTTGTGCCCGGAAGATTTGCCAAATTTTCTGGGATTCCGAAAAAGGTCTCACCTTTTTCCGAGAGCCTCCGAGACGTTCCATGAGAGTTGTCAAGCATGGTTTATCTAATGAGGGGTCCACATTGTTCTATGAGGCTCAAAAGCACAAAATATTCAAAGGGGCATTAAGTTTTACAAATCTGAGAACTAGTTAACTACCTACAGCTTAAAGCAGAAAGTAGATTAAGAAGTTGCAGAACTTTTCATTATACATTGAGCTTTAGGTACTTAAAGGGTAACTGTACCTTCAAATAACTTTTTAGGTGTGTGTATAGATGAGGAGTAACACAATATCTTGCCATTATATGACTTGTGCATTTCTTACCAGTTTTTCCTTTACAGGCTCTATCTCAAGTTTGCAATTGACTCTGAGCTAGTGAGGGAAGACTCTCTCCTGACATCACCCCAGCATTAACACAAAACACCAGTGATTGTCTGTCTGCTGTATCTAACATTATGTCCTGTATCAGACAATCTTTACTAAACTGAACTCCTTGTGTTACCTCCCTCTAGTAAACTATCTAAACCCAATTATTTCCATTTCCAAGTGTGGTTCTACCATAAATCCTAGGTAGCCCGCTCTCTGTCTCAAGTTTGACTCAAATCTTTCTTTTATTCGATCACTCGCTCGAGTCAACTGCACATCAAAACATCTCAAGTATCTTCCTTGTCATTGGTTTAAAACTACAAAAACTCTTACTGTTACTGTGATTCATTCTCGCCTGGACTACAGCAATTCTCTACTAATCGGTCGCCCTCTTACTAAACTTTCTCCTTTTCAATCTATCCTGAATGAAGCAGTCAGGATCATATTTTTGTCCAGCCGCTACACTAATGCCTCCACCCTGTGCCAGCCATTACACTGGTTACCCATCTGCTACAGAAAATAGTATAAACTTATCACTCTCACCCACAAAATTCAACACAGTTCAGCACTGCCCTACATCTCCTCGCTCATCCCTGTTTACCATCCTAATGACCTCTATAATCCGAACCTCAGGTTCCCATCTCCAAAACTTTTCTTGTGCTGCGCCAGGTCTCTGGAATGAACTACCCCAGGCAATACAGTTAATCTCCAGCAGCCACTGTTTTATCGGTGCACTAAAATCACATCTTCCAGTTAAGCCTATCACATCACCTCACTAATCTAACTGCTTTACTTTATTACTCTTTTTTATAAGAATGATGGCTGGACCTTAGGCAACAAGACATTTTCGCTATTGCGATCAGAGCTCTCGCTCCTCTTCGTATTTTTTTAATTATGTGTTACTCTGTTATGTCTTATATTGTTTGCACATGTTCCCTCTGATTTGTAAATTTCTGGGGCACATGTTGGTTAAATATAAATAACATTATTATTATTATTATCATTATTATTATTATTATTAAAATTTCAGAACATCAAAGAAAAAACATCAACAGAGCGGCTTCCACAAGAACAACATTTTTTTGGCTGCACCATGTAAAATGTCGCTTCTTCTAGCCAGTGGCGTGCTTGGCGTGTTGGCTATTTGGGTGTGTCGGGATGGAGGATTCACCACAAGGCAAGTTCTTAAGATTCGTCCCACATGTCGGCTTCACCAGAGGGTTTATTTTAATTCTCCATTGGAAAGAATTAGTAAAAGTGATGACCTTAATTATTTGCACGCGTATGTGTAATTTGTTCTCTCGTTGTCAGCAGTATGGCTCAGACTAACGTATAATTAGTCCATATGTATCAGAGATACTAAGTAACCAATATTCTTAAAGGAGTTCAGCAAGATTAGAAAAATATGTTTCCTTTCTCCTTAAACAAAAAAAAAAGAGCCACATCTGCCCACAGGTTGTATTGCAGATAGACTCTCTTTCATGAAGCTAAGATGTACGGTAGCATATTTTTATTTATTACTGCCCCTATGTACAAGAATATAACTACTATAATACTGCTCCCTATGTACAAGAATATAACTACTATAATACTGCCCCTATGTACAAGAATATAACTACTATAATACTGCCCCCTATGTACAAGAATATAACTACTATAATACTGCTCCTATGTACAAGAATATAACTACTATAATACTGCTCCTATGTACAAGAATATAACTACTATAATACTGCTCCTATGTACAAGAATATAACTACTATAATACTGCTCCTATGTACAAGAATATAACTACTATAATACTGCCCCTATGTACAAGAATATAACTACTATAATACTGCCCCTATGTATAAGAATATAACTACTATAATACTGCCCCTATGTACAAGAATATAACTACTATAATACTGCCCCCTATGTACAAGAATATAACTACTATAATACTACCCCTATGTACAAGAATATAACTACTATAATACTGCTCCTATGTACAAGAATATAACTACTATAATACTGCTCCTATGTACAAGAATATAACTACTATAATACTGCTCCTATGTACAAGAATATAACTACTATAATACTGCTCCTATGTACAAGAATATAACTACTATAATACTGCTCCTATGTACAAGAATATAACTACTATAATACTGCTCCTATGTACAAGAATATAACTACTATAATACTGCACCTATGTACAAGAATATAACTACTATAATACTGCTCCTATGTACAAGAATATAACTACTATAATACTGCTCCTATGTACAAGAATATAACTACTATAATACTGCCCCCTATGTACAAGAATATAACTACTCTATAATACTGCCCCCTATGTACAAGAATATAACTACCATAATACTGCTCCTATGTACAAGAATATAACTACTATAATACTTCCCCTATGTACAAGAATATAACTACTATAATACTGCTCCTATGTACAACAATATAACTACTATAATACTGCCCCTATGTACAAGAATATAACTACTATAATACTGCCCCTATGTACAAGAATATAACTACTATAATACTGCTCCTATGTACAAGAATATAACTACTATAATACTGCCCCTATGTATAAGAATATAACTACTATAACTACTATAATGCTGCCCCTATGTACAAGAATATAACTACTATAATACTGCCCTATGTACAAGAATATAGCTACTATAATACTGCCCTTATGTACAAGAATATAACTACTATAATACTGCTCCTATGTACAAGAATATAACTACTATAATACTGCTCCTATGTACAAGAATATAAATACTATAATACTGCTCCTATGTACAAGAATATAACTACTATAATACTGCTCCTATGTACAAGAATATAACTACTATAATACTGCTCCTATATACAAGAATATAACTACTATAATACTGCTCCTATGTACAGCAATATAACTACTATAATACTGTCCCTATGTACAAGAATATAACTACTATAATACTGCCCCTATGTACAAGAATATACCTACTATAATACTGCTCCTATGTACAAGAATATAACTACTATAATACTGCTCCTATGTACAAGAATATAACTACTATAATGCTGCCCCTATGTACAAGAATATAACTACTATAATGCTGCCCCTATGTACAAGAATATAACTACTATAATACTGCCCTATGTACAAGAATATAGCTACTATAATACTTCCCTTATGTACAAGAATATAACTACTATAATACTGCTCCTATGTATAAGAATATAACTACTATAATACTGCCCCTATGTACAAGGATATAACTACTATAATACTGCCCACTATGTACAAGAATATAACTACTATAATACTGCCCCTATATACAAGAATATAACTACTATAATACTGCCCCCATGTACAAGGATATAACTGCTATAATACTGCCCATTATGTACACGAATATAACTACTATAATACTGCCCCTATGTACAAGAATATAACTACTATAATACTGCCCACTATGTACAAGAATATAACTACTATAATACTGCCCCCTATGTACAAGAATATAACTACTATAATACTGCTCCTATGTACAAGAATATATCTACTATAATACTGCTCCTATGTACAAGAATATAACTACTATAATACTGCCCCCTATGTACAAGAATATAACTACTATAATACTGCCCCTATGTACAAGAATATAACTACTATAATCTGCTCCTTGTAGATGATGACCTGAATGAGTAGCCGCTTTTTTATCTGCCTGGATTTGCTCTTGAACTTGATACTCTCTGAGGTTTTTGTCTGATTGTCCTTTGAGCTTTCCTGACAGATTGCTTTTACATTCCTATTTGTTTGGGGCAGGCGGCGTGCCAGTTCTCCATTGTTGGCGGACACTGGAGGGGCCGTGTATTGGCCGGCGGATCGTTCATTGCTTTTCATTAGTGGGCTCAGTAAGTCTGCCAGCTTCATTTACACTTTATAAGGCAAAAATAGCCTCCTGTCTTTGATGTGAGTAACATATCCCTGCTATTATGTCGGAGGCTGTGTGAAGATCTTCTTGGATTCGTCTGTAGAAAAAGACACAACATCTCTATTTATTAACCATGTATTATATATACAGACAATAAACCAAATGACGGCTCATCTTCAAGAAAACATCTCACTCATCTTTATGCCTTGTAATGTCAATTATGGGGGTTTATTCCGTTTTCCCAGATGTTAAACCGCCACTTTACCGTGGTGTATATACGTAGTGCCGCACTGTAGTATACAAACTACAAGAGTCTATTAGGAGTGAATGATTGTACAGCACTCCTAATGGCTGTACGTGGTACTGCAGCTCCCACTTCTTGTTCTCCATGAACTGTTGAACTTTTCACACCATAAGTAAACGTATTATATATTGTGTTTTATTTGCTTTTATATAATGTAATTATTCTTTCTGGATTTGTAATTTCCACAGTCGTTAATCACCTACTTATGTTTATCTGATTAACTGATTAATGGGGCTGCAAGTTACTGTATACAATGGACAATGAAAAAAAAGTAGGGCATCCATGTTTCTTACATTAACCAGTGCTGTTATTTCTACTTATGTTCCATGAAGATCCCAAAAACAGTAAGTAGCAGAGTCAGACTTATACCGATGTATCTGGAGCTTTGGCTGCAATATGTGCCTATAATTATAAGGAAAGGTCCCATATAAAGGTGAAGAAACCCAAAGTAAAAGAAAATCAGGACCTAATTAATGCACAAATTCCCTCCTGATCAGAGAGTTCTGGTCTAATTCTTATCCTTTCACCAACCTGACAAAAGAGGGAAGGCCCACTAGACCCTCGGCCTGCTTCTTCTATCTTCCCTGGTTGTTATGTGTGGGCTTGTAGGGTCCGCAGCATTACCCACTGCCCATTTTATTTCTTCATAAAGTCAATAATTCTTCAGCTTCAGATCACAAAGGAACACAGAAGTTGTTTTTACTCTATGAAAGGGATCTATCACTTGCCATAAATATATATATATTTACCTGGTGTAAACGCCGCCGTTCTCCTGAATCCGGCGCTGCTTTTCTTTTCTTCCTGCTCCTCTCCATTCCTAAGATATGGCCTCCTCTTCCCTGAATATAAATCCAGGGTTTTTTTTCAAGCCAACTGGGTGTGGTTTCAAAGAAGATGCCCACAGTGAAGAGCTGATCACTCCTCCCACTTGGCTAAAAATGATTAGACTTACATGCAGGGAAAAGGGGCCATATCTCAGGAACGGTGAGGAGCAGGAAGACAAGCGTAACATCGCCGGATTCAGGAGAACAGCGGCATACATATTTATGGCGAGGGACAGGTCTCCTTTACGTAGGATTGTTTGGTCTCTGTTGTTGGCACTTGTGGGGGACATTGTGCTTGGCACTTAAGAGCGGAGGATGCCTGGGGCTCAGACTTTAGTGGGTCTGTGTTGATGGCATTTGTGGGGTCATTGTGATTTGCTCCTGATAAGAACATTGTCTGATAACTCTTGAGGGTCTTACTGGCCCCGTTTGGCATGGAATTCACTGGGTTCCTGTTGATGGGGGGCATCTTGTCTGGCAACTAGCTGGGAGTTATGAGGTCAGTGAATAAAAACTATTATTGGATTGGGGGTCTTATAGGGGTACTGCGACTGGAACCTATAGGGTCACTGTTGATGAAATTCGCGTGGGTTCTCCAAGGTTGTAGATTTGAGGGGGCACCGTGGCTAAGACTTATGAGGACGGTGGCGAAAAGGGGTCTTGGTACCCTTTACGACAACACCGTGGCAGAAGTTAGTGAATCCTACCCTAAGAAGGAGACCTTACTTTGTCTTGGGCCCTATTCTTATACTTACACCCTTGATTTTGCTCCCAGAGCAAAGGTGCGCACCGAATTATGCGCCCCCATGCCATGTGTCATACCATGCAGTGCTGAGATGTAACCATTAACCTGAAGTGGTCGTTGTCGGCCTCCCCGGCGGGTTAATAAATGATCCGTTAGTGTCCTTGTTTAGAACAAATAAGGCAATAAGTTACCTAAGAAAACGCTCAATAATTTAAAGAAACCACCGCAATGGCCACGAGTCGTCCATTTCAAGGTCACTCTTCCAGTTAACTGGCCATTGGCTATTATGGCTGCCAAATTTCTATTTTTTTTTTTTTCAGAAGCCATTTTCACTAGTGTGCCTGAGTGCTAAAGGCAGGGAGGATCAGAGGTTTCCCATATCTAGGGTGGGTCACCAATACAAGATCGGTCGGGGTCCGACACCCTGCACCACCACCGGTGGCCACCAGATGTGATCAGTAGATCTTCCTGAAGAATAACACTATTTCTGGTCATTATAAGACATCTAACCTACAGTAATCACTTTTTCCCTTCTGCAGGCTCTCTCTGTAGTTGTCTCTGAGCTACTGGGTGGAGATTTGCTGCAATGATGACTCCCGTACTCATCACACTCAGACATGAGCGGCTCCTGCTCTCCTGTCTGCATGTAGCAGCACACAGCGGCAGCGGGGAGGATATCCTGCAGCAGAATTGAGCAATGTAGCTATTAATCCAATTACGGGGTGAGATAAACACTTACTAGAGAGCAGCAGAATGGGTCAATGCTCCTCTTTTCCTTCCTTTAACCATAGACATAAATAGGCAGCTGGGATCTGATCTCTCAGTCACACAGCGGCAGCACGGAGAACATCCTGCAGCAGAATTGAGCAATGTAGCTATTAATCCACTTACGGGGTGAGATAAATACTTACTAGAGAGCAGCAGAATGGGTCAATGCGCCTCTTTTGCCTCCCTTAACCATAGACATAAATAGGCAGCTGTGATCTGATCTCTCAGTCACACAGCGGCAGCACGGAGAACATCCTGCAGCAGAATTGAGCAATGTATCTATTAATCAAATTATGGGGTGAGATAAATACTTACTAGAGAGCAGCAGAATGGGTCAATGCTCCTCTTTTCCCTCCCTTAACCATATACATAAATAGGCAGCTGTGATCTGATCTCTCAGTCACACAGCGGCAGCACGGAGGACATCCTGCAGCAGAATTGAGCAATGTAGCTATGAATCCAATTACGGGGTGAGATAAACACTTACTAGAGAGCAGCAGAATGGGTCAATGCTCCTCTTTTCCCTCCCTTAACCATAGACATAAATAGGCAGCTGTGATCTGATCTCTCAGTGAGCCGGTCAGTTTTGTATCGGTTAAGAAGGAATATTGCGAGTTTTTAGAGGAAATTATGAATTCAGGAAGCAAGGGGAGGAGAAGTGGCTCATAAGTGGGGAAAGAAGCAGATTTCTCTGATAAGATGTTTTACACACATGCTAGAAATATGTTGACCACTTTAGGGGGCTGCCCCAGCATAGTCTCCCACCCGATCTGACATGAGACATGGAAATACACTAGTGGATTCTGCCCGGAGCCCAGTAAGTATCGTATATGAGTTTTATCCTATTTAATGGGACCCGTTTCCAATACTTGGAGCCTGAGCAAATGCACCATCCCGTGTGCAGAAGCAGAAAGTTCATACAAAGTGAGGTCAAAGCCCCTTAAAGGGTTTCTCCACAATTTCTTGTGAATGTGCTAATTATCAGTTTTGATCCTGAGCGATCAGTTGTGATCTGTCAGTGAATAATTCCAAATTCTACCCCTCCAGGAGCAACGAGGCACACGTGAGGAATCTGTAGGGTGCCCGATTAACCCAAACCCTGACGCGGCTGATATGTGACACTGTCTGATGACGGTGGGATGTGATGTATCTGGGCTCCTGGGGATGAGCAGCACAGAGCGGAGCCGGGAGTTCACCCGCTCATATACACAGTGTTATAGGGCCGCGCAGCTCTCCTTATAAGGCCTCCTCGCAGCGCAGGGTACGCCGGGTGCCAACTGTCTGTTTTATGTTTTGTACTGTTCCCCTCCATCATCGCGCGGGCCGGGACATCAGACCGCGTCCTGCATAATGTTTACGGAAAATCCAATTCTCCCATTCTTCAAAGTAATGCATATATTATTGGGATCAGAGGTCGGCATCGGGAGATGTTCAGCAGGAACAGGTGCTCGCTTCGGGAAGTGACTGAATTTAAAAAGGAAATATATCCCCCCGGGGGCCACACTGGGGGCCGGGCTCATTCTTCTGGTGTCACCGAGGTTCAAACCAAAATTGCCCGTCATGTGAGCAATCCCGAAAGGATTAAAGGATCACATGAATGTGACCTCAGCATAGACGATCGGTCACGTCTCATCCCTGGACGATCGCTGCTTACTGACTGTATACGGCAGAATGGGGTCACTGGGCGAAAGTATTGTGTCATTACCAAGAAACTACAACTATTTCACTAAAGCATTATTATCAGTGATCTGAGCAAGGATCCTGTGTTATCTACTGTATATAGAGGTGTTATCAGTCATTGTACAGAAGGAGGAGGAGGTGAGCTGTGACATCACCTACTGTGAATGACGGATCCTGTGTTATCTACTGTATATAGAGGTGTTATCAGTCATTGTACAGGAGGAGGAGGTGAGCTGTGACATCACCTACTGTGAATGGTGGATCCTGTGTTATCTACTGTATATAGAGGTGTTATCAGTCATTGTAGAGGAGGAGGTGAGCTGTGACATCACCTATTGTGAATGATGGATCCTGTGTTATCTACTGTATATAGAGGTGTTATCAGTCATTGTACAGGAGGAGGTGAGCTGTGACATCACCTATTGTGAATGATGGATCCTGTGTTATCTCCTGTATATAGAGGTGTTATCAGTCATTGTACAGGAGGAGGAGGTGAGCTGTGATATCACCTATTGTGAATGGTGGATCCTGTGTTATCTACTGTATATAGAGGTGTTATCAGTCATTGTACAGGGGAAGGAGGTGAGCTGTGACATCACCTATTGTGAATGATGGATCCTGTGTTATCTCCTGTATATAGAGGTGTTATCAGTCATTGTACAGGAGGAGGAGGTGAGCTGTGATATCACCTATTGTGAATGGTGGATCCTGTGTTATCAGCTGTATATAGAGGTGTTATCAGTCATTGTACAGGAGGAGGGGGAGGTGAGCCGTGACATCACCTATTGTGAATAGTGGATCCTGGGTTATATACTGTATATAGAGGTGTTATGAGTTATTGTACAGGAGGAGGTGAGCCGTGACATCACCTATTGTGAATAGTGGATCCTGTGTTATCTACTGTATATAGAGGTGTTATCAGTCATTGTACAGGAGGAGGAGGTGAGCTGTGACATCTCCTATTGTGAATGGTGGATCCTGTGTTATCTACTGTATATAGAGGGGTTATCAGTCATTGTACAGGAGGAGGAGGTGAGCTGTGACATCACCTATTGTGAATGGTGGATCCTGTGTTATCTACTGTATATAGAGGTGTTACCAGTCATTGTACAGGAGGAGGAGGTGAGCTGTGACATCACCTATTGTGAATGGTGGATCCTGTGTTATCTACTGTATATAGAGGTGTTCTCAGTCATTGTACAGGAGGAGGAGGTGAGCTGTGACATCACCTATTGTGAATGGTGGATCCTGTGTTATCTACTGTATATAGAGATGTTATCAGTCATTGTAGAGGAGGAGGTGAGCTGTGACATCACCTATTGTGAATGGAGGATCCTGTGTTATCTACTGTATATAGAGGTGTTATCAGTCATTGTACAGGAGGAGGAGGAGGAGGTGAGCTGTGACTTCACCTATTGTGAATGATGGATCCTGTGTTATCTACTGTATATAGAGGTGTTATCAGTCATTGTACAGGAGGAGGAGGAGGAGGTGAGCTGTGACTTCACCTATTGCGAATGGTGGATCCTGTGTTATCTACTGTATATAGAGGTGTTATTGGTCAGAACAGGAAGCATTAGTCTATTATACAGCTCAGAATGATAACTGCAATATTTTAAGATTTTTTTTAATAATTTTATTAAATCACCAAAAATGTAAAATAAATATTTTGATGCCTCATTCCCTTTAACACTGTAGAGGTGCCACAGAGACGTTCACATGAAGGTCCCATATTGTTTCCTCATGGACTTGGGAATATAACTTTAAAGCAATCAGTGCTTGACCTTTTTTTTAGATTGAAAGCTCCAAAACCCCTGCATGGAATGAGTTAAATGATAAACGTCTTGCAGTCTGACCACCACTAGGGGGAGCTAAGGAGTTTATTGCATACAAGTTAACATTAGCTCCCTCTAGTGGTGACCGCAGACTTCTAGAATGTAACCATTACACCCTTTGTATATGTCTGGCAGGAGATTTGGAGCTTTGGGTACAAATGATAAAATAAATGAATATTTCATTCTCAAATTTCGAGTAAACTTAGGGGAGCAAATACATTATGCAAAACGACCAACTATCGCAAAGCCGTACATGGCTGATAGCACCCCGTATCTCAGCTTCAGAGCCCATGGAAGTAGTTGGATACGAAGTCTAACTGCATCTGTTATCCACTGTTTATATAATATTAAGAAATATTTTTCGTTTTAGGGTCTGAAAAGCGGAGAAGAGTGAGGCACAGCGGAGCATGGCTGGAGGAGGGTGGGCCGCGGCTGAACGCGAGATGAATCAGAGATGCGGAGCGCAGATTAGCCTCCCAGTAATGGAAGCTTTGTCTGCGATTCTGGTGAAAAATGGCATTTTTGCATGAAGCGCCGGACCCACAGGAAGCGTCTGCGTGTCCTGTTTGGTTTGAGTTCTGTGATTTGTTAGATTTGGATTTCAGAGTAATAACTGTGTAAAGAGTCATTCTCCAGCTGCGGAGACCTGCACGGCCGCGCAGGACCGGTCCAGAGAGGAAAGGCGGCTTTGTGGCTCCGTCCTAGCAGTCTATTAGCTTTTATGAGAAAAGACTAAACTTCGGACTTTGGTTACTGTGCGTTTTACAGCACTTCGAAAATACTTACGAGCAAAGCTCCCTGGGAAAAAAATATGCAAATGAACTGTCCTCCAAAAAAAAAACAGAGAAAGCTGTCTCTACTCACCAGACATATTAGTCCTGCTCGTATTCTGCTCAGTATGGCCACCAAAATCACCACTGCCCCCAATCACTGTCTGCATTGGCCAAGGGTCTGTCCAGAGAGCAGACACCGGCGGGGAACCTGGGAAGAGGCGGAACTGGAGCGGGGCAGAATTTGTGAGTGAGCGTTACTTGTTTGATTTTTTTATATCACTCTTAGGCCGGCGTCACACTAGCGAGTTTTACGGACGTATGAGAGGTGCAGAAAATACGGATTGCATACGGTACAATGATTCTCTATGGCCCAGCTCCTATCTGCCATATTTTACTGATCCGTATTATACGGTCTTGTACGGCCGTAGAAAATCGCAGCATGCTGCGTTTGTCATTGTATTGCGCAAAAAAAATCGCCAATGAAAGTCTATGGGGGCGAGAAAAATACGGATTACACACGGACCAGCAGTGTGACTTGCGAGAAATACGCAGCGGTGTTCTATAGAAAAGCCGGTAATTCAATTGCCGGCTTTTTCTTTCTCCTTCACAAACCCGACAGGATATGAGACATGATTTACATACAGTAAACCATCTCATATCCCTTTTTTTTTGCATATTCCACACTATTAATGTTAGTAGTGTGTATGTGCAAAATTTGGGCGCTGTAGCTTGTAAAATAAAGGGTTAAATTGCAGAAAAAATTGGCGTGGGCTCCCGCGCAATTTTCTCCGGCAGAGTGGTAAAGCCAGTGACTGAGGGCAGATATTAATAGCCAGGAGAGGGTCCATGGTTATTGGCCCCCCCTGGCTACAAACATCTGCCCCCAGCCACCCCAGAAAAGGCACATCTGGAAGATGCGCCTATTCTGGCACTTGGGATATGGTGGGATATGGGGTAATGAAGGGTTAATGTCACCTTGCTATTGTAAGGTGACATTAAGCCAGATTAATAATGGAGAGGCGTCAATGATGACACCTATCCATTATTAATCCAATAGTACGAAATGGTTAATAAAACACACACACATTATTACAAAGTATTTTAATGAAATAGAGCTCCTGGCTGTAAAATTATTTAACCCCTTCAGATGGATTTACTTCGTGGGACTTGACCTGAACGACGGAAGGTATGGGATATTGTTGTTTTTTTATTTTTCCTTTTTTACAGAACGAGGGTCTTCAGGTGGATTAAGAGTCTAATAAAATATTACAACACCCTGTGTCTTTATTTAATTAAAATACTTTTAATGTGTTTTTTATTAACCATTTCGTACTATTGGATTAATAATGGATAGGTGACATAATTGACGCCTCTCCATTATTAACCTGGTTTAATGTCACCTTACAATAGCAAGGTGACATTAACCCTTCATTACCCCATATCCCACCGCTACACGGGAATGGGAAGAGAGTGGCCAAGTGCCAGAATAGGCGCATCTTCCAGATGTGCCTCTTCTGGGGTGGCTGGGGGCAGATGTTTGTAGCCAGGGGGGGCCAATAACCATGGACCTTCTCTAGGCTATTAATATCTGCCCTCAGTCACTGGCTTTACCACTCTGGCGGAGAAAATTGCGCGGGAGCCCACGCCAATTTTTTCCGCGATTTAACCCTTTAATTTAATAGCTAGATCGCCCAAATTTTGCACATACCCACTACAAGCATTAGTAGTGTGGAATATGCAAAAAAAAAAAAGGGATATGAGATGGTTTACTGTATGTAAACCATGTCTCATATCCTGTCGGGTTTGTGAAGGAGAAATGAAAAGCCGGCAATTGAATTACCAGCTTTTCTGCTACATCACGCTGAAGTAAATATAAATATATATATATATATGTGTCTCACTGACATATATATATATATATATATATATATATATATATATATATATATATATATACACACACATTCTATGTGTAGACATTTATTCTACCTATTCTATTCTGTCAGTGTAATTTTACTGTACACCGCACTGAGTTACCGGCTTTTCTAGAGAACACCGCTGCGTATTTCTCGCAAGTCACACTGCGGGTCCGTGTGTAATCCGTATTTTTCTCGCCCCCATAGACTTTCATTGGCGATTTTTTAGCGCACTACGGTGACAAACGCAGCATGCTGCGATTTTCAACGGCCGTACAAGACCGTATAATACGGATCCGTAAAATACGGCAGATAGGAGCTGGGCCATAGAGAATCATTGTACCGTATGCAATCCGTATTTTCTGAACCTCTCATACGTCCGTAAAAATCGCTAGTGTGAAGCCGGCATTAGACTGCCATCACACTAGCAGTATTTGGTCCGTATTTTACATCAGTATTTGTAAGCCAAAACTAGGAGTGGAACAATCAGAGGAAAAGTATAATAGAAACATATGCCCCACTTCTGTATTTATCACCCACTCCTGGTTTTGGCTTACAAATACTGATGTAAAATACTGACCAAATACTGCTAGTGTGACGGCAGCCTCAGTGTTTTTTTTTTGAAGTGGCCGGACAACCCCTTTTAGGCAAATTAGCACAATCCCTGCCTCATGAAAATTAGCAAAGAAAAGTCTACCGATACCTGTTAAAGACAGGGAAAAAAGATACAGTAAATTTTCTGGTTTCTCAGCCTAATCCCAATCGATGCTTTTTGTGCGTCTTCAGCGTGATGCCCCCACAGTGCTCCTCACTTAGTATGATACCCTAACAGTGTTCCTCATATATTTTCATACCCCCACAGCACCCATCACTTAGTATGATGCCCCCATAATGCTCCTACACAGTATGATTCCTCACAGTGCCCCTCATATATTTTCATGCCCCCACAGCACCCCTTAGTATGATGCCTCCATAATGCCCCTACACAGTATGATTGCCCCACAGTGCCCCTCATACATTATCATGCTCCCAAAGTGCCCCTCACTCATTTATACACCCCCACAGTGCCCATGCACAGTATGATACCCCCACAGTGCTCCTCATACATTATCATGCTTTCACAGTTCCCCTCATTTAGTATGATGCCCCAACAGTGCCCCTGAACAGTATGATGCAACCACATTGCCCCTCATACATTATCATGCCCCCACAGTGCCCATGCACAGTATGATACCCCCACAGTGCCCCTCACTCACTTTTATGCCCCCAAAGTGCCCATGAACAGTATGATGCTCACATAATGACACCCCACCTAGAATGATCTAAAAAAACAAAATTCTCTCCTAGCCCCATTCCCATGACGAGCAGAGCAAACCTGCGCACTCCATGCTGTGTGAGGACCTGCGCAGCAGGCGTCCTCTAGTGATGTCATCGCACCTCCTGGGTTGAGCCTCAGACAGTGGAGACGGTGGAGCAGGGAGCTGATAGCTTCCTGCTCCACCATTGGATTGACCTGTTGTAGCTACATGCTAAGGACACAGACACAGTTGAAATTGTAAGATAACCCATAACCATATGTGGGAATGTCCTGCTGGACCCGGGCTGGCGGATACACGATATTCACACACTGCGCACATCATATTAACATGGAAATAGGAGGCAGAGAGCAGCGCTGATTACTAATACTTAGCACACAGTAATATGGTTGCTATGGATGCATTGTCCTGGTGACCCCATACTAAAGCCATGGTTGTTAGGCCAAGTATCCATAGCAACCACACTTCCACAGATGACCCAGCTGTAGTGACAGCCATGGTCGGGCAGCTGATAAGCTATGACAGAAGTAGTGACAGCAAAGTGACCTCAGTCCACCATAAATTAACCCCCTCCAGCCTAAAGCCTCCAGCCTGGACATAACACGGCCTGTGAAACATTGAAGCTGACCATACACATTAGAAGGCCCTTGGCCGGCAGCCATCTTGCTCGACTCTCCCATATGCAGGAGCGGACGCTTCGCCAAGCACTCCAGTGTTCCCTATGAGAAAGTTGCCACATCGTCAGACCGCTAATCTCCGGGAACACGATGCAATCGTCAGTCCGAAATCTGACATCCCTGATCACCATCTCTCCCGACAATCTCGGCTGGTGCCCCCAAACATATCAGACGGTTGGCCGAACCCATTGATATCGGCGGGTTTAGCAGACCTAAGTCTCCTGCGTGCGGGGACCCTAAGACCAAGTTTAAGATCTATATGGCATAATTATTTAGGTGTTGCATGACGGTATTATTTAATCACTTTTTACCATTTTTACTTTGGCACTGTTTGTCCATATAATTTAAACACTATATGACCTTTTTATTTGGACACTGGCGGTATTATTTAAGTCCCTATTATTTGGGCACAGTTTGCAGGTATTATTTAACCACTGTATATCCCTATTAATTGGGCATTGTTTGGCGGTATGACATTCAAGGCCTTTATGTTTCCATTATTTGGTCACTGTTTATAGATGTTATTTTTGCACTGTATGGCACTTATCATGTTGGCACTGCTTGACAGTATTATTTCAATTCTATGTGTCATGGTTATTAGGGCACTTTTTGGCTGTATCATTTAAGCCCTTTATATCCCTATTATTTTGGCTCTATTTGACGGTGTAATTTAAGCACTGTATATCCATATTATTTGGACACTGGTGGTGTAATCTAAGCCCTTTTTGTCTTTATTATATGGGCACTTTTTTGGATATACTGTATAATTTAAGCTCTTTAGGTCTCTATTATTTGGGTACTATTCGGCGGTATATTTTAAGCCCTCTATGTCTCTATTATTTGGGCAGTGTTTGGCGGTATTACTTAGCAAAGGTATTTTGCTGTAAAGTTTCCATACAGGTTTTCCTCCATCCTAAAAGGGAGAAACTTTGCAGATGGGTATCCTCAGACCTTCAGATGTGCAGATGCCGGGCATCCTCAGACTCCACCGCCATCTCCGTGTTAGCAGACCCCCTAATCATCTCTATACTGGCAGCACCATCCGTACTGGTCGGGCAGCGCAGTGCTTGTAATGGGGCAGAGATGCATTTCAGAATTCCAGCTCAGTGACAGCTGCTCTCATTATTTTGGTTTCCATTTGTGCAGACGGCGGATTGTGTCTGGGAAGCCACAAATTCCTTCCTTATCTAGAAGCTTTGCCTTTTGTTCCAGGAGCTTTCCAAATCTTAAAGATTGAATATTCATCTTAAAATCTGTGTTTCAGAATTGTTGCTGAATTAACAATTCCATTATTTCTTAGAACGAGAATTACTCCATTTTCCCTGGGAAATTGAGCCCCCTGGTTAAAAATATGTCTGTTTGTGTCCGGGAGCAGCGCCACCCCTGCCTACAGGTTTTATGTGGAATTACAGTTCATCCGCTTTTAATTGACTGTGACTGAACTGCAATACTATATGCAACCACCGGAAAGGTGTGGCACTGTTCTTGGAATAAAACATCCATATATTTCCAAACATGTTTTTTTTTATTCTGTATTACCCTTTTAATTTTGGGCTAAATGAATGCATTAGGCTACTTTCACACTAGCGTCGTACTCGGCCCGTCGCAGTGCGTCGGGCTGACGTACCGACGCTAGCAGTGAAAGTGCCGCACAACGGGGGCAGCGGATGCATTTTTCCAGCGCATCTGCCCCATTGTGAGGTGCAGGGAGGTGGGGGCGGAGTTCCAGCCGCGCATGCGCGGTCGGAAATGGCGGTCTGTCGGCAGAAAAAAACGTTACATGTAACGTTTTTTGCAGCCGACGGTCCGCCACAACACGGCGCAACCGTCGCACGATGGTTGCGACGTGTGGCAATGCGTCGCACTGCGTCACTAATGCAAATCAATGGTGAAAAAACGCATCCTGCAAGCACTTTTGCAGGATGCGTTTTTTCAACCAAACGACGCATAGCGACGTGCAGTGCACGACACTAGTGTGAAAGTAGCCTTACAGGGGCACTTACTGACTAATGGGCTGGATGTCGCATTTGGTAATACCCAAATAGTCAGTTTAATACTACAATTTTCTACATTATATCCTGAGAAAAACAGCAACATGCTAAATACAAATGTAGATGTGGCTAGTAACAATAGATATTGGACTTTTGGGGCTTTTTGGCACAGAGATGTGGTTAGTAGCAATAGATATCGGACTTTTGGCTTTTCTTGCACACAAACGTGGCTGGTAACAATAGATATCAGACTTTTTTTGCACAGAGACGTGGCTGGTAACAATAGATATCTTACTTTTGGCTTTTTTGCACAGAGATGTGGCTGGTAACAATAGATATGGGACTTTTGGGGCTTTTTTGCACAGAGATGTGGCTGGTAACAATAGATATCTTACTTTTGGCTTTTTTGCACACAAACGTGGCTAGTAACAATAGATATGGGACTTTTGGGGCTTTTTTTGCACTGAGACGTGGCTAGTAAGAATAGATATTGGACTTTTTGGCTTTTTTGCCCAGAGATGTGGCTGGTAACAATAGATATCTTACTTTTGGCTTTTTTGCACACAAACGTGGCTAGTAACAATAGATATGGGACTTTTGGGGCTTTTTTTGCACTGAGACGTGGCTAGTAAGAATAGATATTGGACTTTTTGGCTTTTTTGCACAGAGATGTGGCTGGTAACAATAGATATGGGACTTTTTTGCACAGATACGTGGCTAGTAACAAATAAAAGCATTGGGCTTTTGGGGCATTTGTCGCACAGAGATGTGGCTAATAACCTCGGACATTGGGCTATTGGATTACCAGTTGGCACACACTCACTTGACCCTGTAATCTCTTCTCCGTTGAGGGTTTTGCTCATTCCAGGCATATTTGTTTTCTTAGATAGTGACACGGTGACACAGGGGCCGCCATGTCCAAAGTGTGGAAGTCTACAGGGCTGGCACTGGGGCTGGTAATTGCTGGTGATTTGTCATTGCTTAGCTATTTAGGACTGTGACATGTCAGCAACAGGGGGAGAAGATAAGTCCAGATTAGAGAGGGACCTGAGCAAATGGTCCTCAGGGCTGGTGACATTATTGTAAGGGCAAGCCACTTGGTGGTGGAGAGTGGGGGTCCGGCTGGTGGGGGCCACAGAGGTCAAAGTAGTGTTTCTTAGCTGAGACTTGTTTGTTCTGGGCAGATATATGGGTTTACATGGGTGCCCTGCTGTGTTTGTGAATACGCTATAGCCGTGCCACCTCCTGAAATACCGGGCCTGAAACACTCTCAGTAGGCCCCATTCACACTAACAATCACATGTCGTAAATTAGGGCTCCCGGGGTTATTAGGATTCACTTTCGGTGTACTATAAAATGGCTACTTAATTTAAAAAAATCGTATTAGTTAGTTCTGTCCGTCCATCAATAATGCATTATAATATTGTCCCTACCCTGCGGATAGGTGATGACTGGTTTTCACCCCTATAAAGTAACCTCCTCCTCCACTTCTCTGGGCAGTAATGGCCGGAGCAGGGGTTCAGCTCTACACCAGCATCACAACTTATGCAAAAAAAGGAGCAGGTTTCAACATAATTTAGTTGTTGCTTTTGGATGTTTCCATTCTATGGGCGGCCCGACATTGCACATGAATCCAGGGGTGTAGCTGTAGGGGGGACTGCAGTAGGAGAGGTCGCCAGAGGGGGGCCCGCCAATGCCAGCGCAAACTTCACCTGGATGTGTGTCCTCAGATGCACATTCAGCTGCTGTGTATTGCGGTGCAGGGACCATCGGGTCCGTGCACGGCAATACATGCTGCCGGCCAATCAGGGACCGGCAACTGATGTCAGCGTGCACGTGACTGAAGGTGCTTGGCAGTGACGTCATGCGCTCCCAGCTGCCGGCTTCAGAAGAAGATGCCGCACAACGTAAGGGACATATGTACCAGGATGGGGGATGTACTGTATATACCATGATGAGACCCAGAATAAGGGACATATATACCAGGATGGGGAACATATATACCAGGATAGGGTCCAGGATGGGGGATATATACCAGGATGGGGCCCAGGATGAGGGACATATATCAGGACGAGGCCCATGATAAGGGACATATGTACCAGGATGGGGGACATATATACCAGGATGAGGCCCAGGATAAGGGACATATACCAGGATGGGCTCCAGGATGGGGGATATATACACCATGATGGGGGATGTATATACCAGAATGGGGCCCAGGTTAAGGGACATATATACCAGGATGGGGCCCTTGATAAGGGACATATATACCAGGATGGGGTCCATGATGGGGGATATATATACCAGGATGGGGCACAGGATTAGGGATATATATACCAGGATGGGGGATATATACCAGGATGGGGACCAGGTTAAGAGACGTATACCAGGATGGAGGATATATATACCAAGATGGGGGGTCCAAACCTTGCACCAGGGCCCATCGGACTCTAGTTACACCACTGGGTGCAGAGGGGTTGGTGCCTAAGAGAGGAGATGCCCTTTTGCCATATAAGTAGACAATTTGCCTATAGAGAGGTGTAAGTTAGAGAAATGTAGGGAATTGCTGAAATCTCAGTATGAATAGACCCTTAAAGGGATCTCTGGATCCCGCTCACTTTTGATGACGTTGCGATGGCAATCGCGTGCACTATGCCTGCTGAATGTGCATGGAGCGTCGAAGCAGAAGCGAGCAGAGCCGGAGGACCCTTGTATTGATTTGCAATGATATAATCCTGTGTCCACACTCACAGCCCGGGTTAAACAATCCCCAGGTCGTCCATTAGCGGATGTGATAAAGGATCCTGGATCCCATCCCTGTTTCATGTAAACGTATTGTTGTCAGACACTTTCCAAGTAAATATTTTCTCCGCAGTGAGCCACGCAGTCAAAGAGAAGGGAGGGAAGGATAGAAATCCGTCCAATTCTTTCCAACCGGGAAATCTCCGGAGATCGTCTTGTCTTCGTTAATTCTTGGCACAGCAGAGCTGAATTGGCGCAGTCTCCTCGTCCTGCGCTCACAGCCGGAGCCGATGTGGGACGGTTGCACAGTCCCCGTCCTGTTATGACTTTTTTGTAAAGAAAAGGGGAAAGTCGCTCATTATCACCCGAGGGGTCAGTGTAGACGTAGAGGAATAATCGGTTTGGCTGATATTCCATGAAGGAAGCACGTCAGGCTTTTATTGTACATGTGTGCACAAGGCGTAGATCCCGAAGCCAAAATTATCGTAAGAAAGCTTCATCACTTCATACTAAAAAGTTAAACAACTTTCTAACAAACTTTTGATTTTAATTCCTGATGACTTTCAGATATTCTGCTTGCTGTCACTGAATGAAGATATTCTTTATTTAGATACCTTGTTCTCGTCACATATCTGGGGACCGTGTTACAATGTATCGAGCTATCAGAATCGAAATATTTATACATTGTCATAAACATATCTGCAGCGTGAGCTGGACAAGGTAAAGGCAAAGTCTTCAGCCCCTTTAAGTAAACAACATTCCATCTTTTGGCAGCAAGCGGAGAACGTGGAATAATGAGGAACTGATACATAAAATATGTTCTAAAATCGCATAACAATTCACCATGTATTTATGAACTTTAAAGGGCGTGTAGACTTTTTCAACCATTGGTAATGCTGCCCTGCATCCAAAACTGAAAAACGTTTGCAGATCTACGTATCTCCATGGTAACAGACTACAAACATTGTCTGTGTAGTCAGATCCGGTATTCATGTGTTATTCTCTATCATGTGCATTTTATGCTAGAGGTCCCGGAGAATCAAATTACTAAAGGCTGACCACATAATATAAGGACAGGTGAAGTCCACCGGAGGGGGTCAAAGTAGTAGACTTTTGCAAGAATTTTCATTGCTCCACTGCATTCAAAAATTGAAAAAAAAAAAAGTGTCTCCATGGTTACAGACTACAAACAATGCAAGTGTAGTCATATCTTGCAGTCATGTTTTACCCTTCTTACACGTTCCTCTTTTTCCAGCTTGGAGGATCAAGTGACTAAAGGCCCATCATGTTAGACATAGACAAGTTAAAGGGGTTGTCCAGTGATAACTTGTTGATCGGTTGTGATCTGATCGCTCAGACCGAGGATCTCCCCCCCTTAAGAATTGAGCAGCAGTGCGCAAGTGCAACCTGAGCTACATTTATTCTTCACTGGATGGTGGAGAGCTGAGCTTGACTTTTTCCACCAGCCCTATAGAAAATGAATGCTCTGGCGGTCGGGCGTCTATTCTCATGGGTAATTTTATACCAAGGGTTAAGGTTCCCTGATTTGCCAATCAGTGCAGGTCTCAGGGGTCGGACCCTCACCGATCAGCAAGTTACCACCTATTCTGCAGATAGTTGATAACTTAGTTTTACTCAGCGATTCCTTTAAGGCTATGTTCACACGTGTTCAAAACACCCATTTTACAGTATTTTTACAACATTTTTGTCTTGTTTTTTTTGCAGCATTCTTTGGGTGCAGATTATATGTGTCCTTCATAAAGTGTTACATGTTTAATAAAGTTAGTAAAATTCCGCAAAAACACTTCAAAAACACCATGAAAAATGGTACAAAAACTCTGAATAAAAACATTTATTGCATTTTTTTGCATTGTTTTTTCACTTTCACATATTGCTTTCTATTAGTGAAAAAAATGCTAAAAATATTCTGCCGAGAAGCAATGTGTGAACATAGCCTAAGTCTATCGGAGCCGTCATGCTCTACTTTGCCTGTCCTCGTGAGACAACCCTTTTACATGTGTCTGAGTTGCACAAATAATCCCTATTTGGAGAGTAAGTGGCCAGTTATGTGGATTGGGTCAATGCTTTATTACAGCTGGACATATATTACATACAGTATGATATCTATTATTATATCCTGTTTTACGCCCTGATCTGAAAAACAGACCCCGATGAGAGCGGCCCCTTCATCTGCCTCATCTCTCCGCTCACCACATATAATAGTAATGACTAGAAGATGAGTAATCATCCGTTTGCCTCCCACTTGTCTAGGTCCCGTGATGCAGTGTACAATCCTTCTGATTTTGCTACATCTGGAAATGTGGATCCATGTGATAACAGGTTTTAAAGAAGACTTGTCACTCGTCATAAATAGGTTATTTTCTTATCTGGTGTAAACGCCGCTGTTCTCCTGAATCCGGCGATGTTTTTCTTTTGTTCCTGCTCCTCTCCGTTCCTGAGATCTGGCCCCTTCTTCCCGGTATATAAAAATAGTCTTGTTAGCCAACTGGGCGTGTTCCTTTAGAAGACGCCCACAAAGAACAGTTGAGGACCACACCCACTTGACTAAAAATCCTAGATTCATATACAGGAAAGAAGGAGCCATATCTCAGGAACGGAGAGGCGCAGGAACACAAAAAAAACATCGCCGGATTCAGGAGAACAGCGGCATTTACACCAAGTAAAAAAAAACAAAACAACTTATTTATGGCAAGTGACATCCTGTTTAAAGTAACAACAATAATTCTTTGAATGAGACGTATCTGCAGAAAATTAATATGTCTCAGGTGCCCAACTTTAAAGGGGTCTGACCTAGGGCTCCGAATTGTTACCCTTGTTGGACCCCCTAGATTCAGTCATGTATCAGAGCTGTACAAGTAGGTGAAATTAGACAAATTGAGGTAAAATTAGTAAGCTTCGCCTACGTAAAAGGAGACTAGCCTGGAGAGGAATGTCATGTGACCCTTATTGATGATGCTGAATGGCTGAGAAGGCTCGTAGATGGGAGGCGTTAATATGATAAGGTATTTTCCAGTCTCTGATTGGCAATTTTGAAAATTTGTGGCCAAACTTCCATAACAGCTATTCATTAATGTTTAGCAGATATACTATTTCTTTATAATAATGAAAGTGCAATAAAATAATCAAATCTCCCAATTTTTCATTCATTGGAGGTGCACCCTTTAAAGTGGAGGTCTCTGTCTACAGTGGTGGGACAGTGTCACAATGTGTAGGGATCAGTCCACATTGATAAAGGGAATGTTAAGATCAACTCAATTAGTAATTTATAAACTGGACATGCATGCATGTAAGGCCGGTTTCACACGTCAGTGGCTCCGGTACGTGTGGTGACAGTTTTCTCCCGTACCGGAGACGCTGACTCACGTAGACACAATAAAATCAATGTGTCTCTGCAGATGTCAGTGATTTTTCGCGGACCGAGTGTCCGTGTGCAAAACACGGAGACATGTCAGTGTTCGTGGGAGCGCACGGATCACACGGACCCATTAAAGTCAATGGGTGCGTGTCAACACGTACCGCACACGGATGCCGTCCCATAGGGGTGGAGCCGCATATTCATCACTGTAATGAGCTGTACCACGTGACTGCTCACATAGGACAAGCTGCCGGTGCTGAGAGGAAGCATCGTGGGAGCTGGGTGAGTATTTTAATGCAAGCGGGCGGGCGCACAGGGGGTGGGAGGCGGGCGGTGACCAGGAACTTTATTTTAAACACAAAAAAAATTAAAAAAAACTTGATTTTTCATTCCTTCTCTCCAGCGAACGCTACTGGGGAGAAGGAATGAATGCCGGTTTCAGCACCACACGCAGGGGGGACAGCGCTTAACTCTAGCGCTGCCTCCTGCATGGTCCGTGTGGTCCTCAGTCGGCACACAGGCGGCACACGGCTGCCACACGTGTGCCACACTGATGTGCCACGTGAGCACACGGACACGGATAACTCCGGTGCCGATTTTTCCGGTACCAGAATTATCTGGACGTGTGAGACTGGCCTAAGGGGTCCTAGGCAGTGTGTGGCAGACCCTTTACCCATAATGGAAACACTGCTTCTCGATAGTGATGGAGGTTTCCCCCCACACGGACGGTGAATACAATCCAGACGGATACTAGCAACAGTTCAAGTGTATTTTATTTAACAATCAGCGGTAACAGGTTTAAATAAAGTTGGAGAGTTGATTTACAACCATGAGCTAACACTGGCACCACTTTTCTTGTACTTTCGACAGGTTGCTTGCAAATTCTTCAGCAGCACTTCCTTCACACAAACACGATCTTTTCTTGACTGTGCAGCACAACACTCATCCACACTGCTGGTTACTGCTCCTTTTCATGGTCACTTTTCTTGACAGCTGTTCAATGCAGTAGCTCTTGTCTGGCAAATTCCACACTTGTGTCCCACTCACTCAGTTACCATATTATAACCCTTTGCAAACAGGCTCTTGTATCTTGTGATCTCCCATGTGGTAATCCTCTTTGTACTCAGGCTTCAGACACTTTTTGTGAAGTGAACCTCACAGTCAGGAATGAGCCTTTCTGCTCCTCTCTTCTGTACCAAAACTTCGCTCTTATGGTGATCAACTTTGCCTTGTCGGCGGATTCAGTCTTCACTCACAGGAAAAGCCTTTTTGCTCCATTCAGTTGTGGCAATCATTGCTGACAGCTCTTACATCGAGGGCTGATCTCTTCCTCCTAGGGCAGATGGCAACCACCACACTCCAAGATGAATGAAGCTTCTTGCATGCTCCTCTGTTGCCATAACTTGTTCCCTTCTGAGCTCAAACAACACACTCTGTAGACATGAAGGGGTCATTGACATGCACACTGTTAGGCTCACTCGGTAAGGTGGCTCCTCAATGTCCAAGGTCCGGGTGGACACACAGGTCATGGGTGTCAGTGCAGTAGGAAGAAGAGGCACGTGTGAAACAGGTAGCGGTGGTACAGGAGGCTGCAGACAGGAGTGCCGAAATAGGTCTTCAAGATGACAGACAGGTAGCAGAGGTACTGGAAACCATAAACAGGTAGTAGAGGCATTGGAAGCCGCAGGCAGATCGGAAACGTCTGGGAGACCGCAGACAGGAAGCAGAGGTCCTGGAAGACAGTGAACAGGTAGCAGAGGTACTGGAAGCTGCAGGCAGACCAAAGATGTCCGGGAGTGTTATGACCCCAATGGCAGAGGGTCTCAGAAATAGTTTCTAAGTCTGCAAACACAGAAACCAGCTCATAGGGCAGTGGTGACTAATCTGACCATATATCTAATCCTAGCACCACAAATACCAGCAGCCGGGGAACGTGCCTACGTTGATTCTAGACGTCTCGCGCCAGCCGGAGAACTAACTAACCCTAGAAGGGAAAAGAAAGACCTTTCTTGCCTCCAGAGAAAAGACCCCAAAAGTTGGATACAAGCCCCCAACAAATAATAACGGTGAGGTAAGAGGAAAAGACAAACGTAAGGATGAGCTAGGTATTTAGCAAAGAGAGGCCCACTAGCTAATAGCAGAATATAGTAAGATAACTTATATGGTCAGCAAAAACCCTATCAAAAATATCCACGCTGGATATTCAAGAACCCCCGAACCGTCTAACGGCCCGGGGGGAGAACACCAGCCCCCTAGAGCTTTCAGCAAGGTCAGGAATCACATTTAGTACAAGCTGGACAAAAATGAGAGCAAGCAAATAACCCAAAAAACAAAGAAGCAGGACTTAGCTTAATTTTGCACGAACCAGGACCAGCAGATAGGAGCAAACAAAAAGGATCTGATTACAACGATGCCAGGCACTGGACTAAGGATCCAGGAGGTTTATATAGCAACACCCCTGGACTAACGACCCAGGTGGGTGCAAACTGAGGAAAGAAAATCCCAGAGTCATATCACTAATAACCACCAGAGGGAGCCAAGAAGTCTAATTCACAACACGGGAGACTGCAGACAGTTAGCAAAGAACCTTGAATACTGGGAACAGGAAACAGAGGTACTGGAAACCACAACCAGGTAGCAGACAGAACTCCGGAGCAACTAGAAAATCTTACTAGAAAGTCTTAATACAAAGACAACGGTGTCTGTCTTCGTAAGTCTTATATAGGCCTAGGCAAATGATCACATGTGATGAGGCCAGGCCATCTGTAAAGCCCGACATGGAGCACAACAGAGTTTAAACCTGGATCCAGGACAGATACATAACACTAACGCTGCCTCTGCATTCCCAATAAGGGAGTCTTATACAGCTGCTCAGTGTGCTAACTCTTTATGCTCTGCATTCCCAATAAGGTAGTCTCATACAGCTGCTCAGTGTGCTAACTCTTTATGCTCTGCATTCCCAATAAGGTAGTCTCATACAGCTGCTCAGTGTGCTAACTCTTTATGCTCTGCATTCCCAATAAGGCTACGTTCACATTAGCGTTGCGTCAGGCGCAGCCGCGGCGACGCATGCGTCATGCGCCCCTATATTTAACATGGGGGGAGCATGGACATGCGTTGCACTTGCAATTTGTGACGCATGCGTCACTGTGGTGCATGCGTCAGGGCGCAGAGGACGCTGCATGATGCAGTTTTTTCTGCGCCAAAAACCATGCAAAAGTGGACGCATACGTCACAAAATGCTGCGTTGTGCATGCGTTTACATTTGCGTTGTGCGTTGCTTCGCCAACGCTGCACCGCACAACGCAAATGTGAACGTAGCCTAAGGTAGTCTCATACAGCAAATGTGAACTCAGTGATCTGCTGTCTGGGCATGGTAGACCTGGGGCACTTTTCTAAAAAAAATGGATCTATGCACATAGCACCAATCCCTCGCACAGCACATATGGTACTCCATTGGGTCTGTCGCACAGTAGATGACATAGTATAACACATATATAGTAATATATCAGAATGTCAACATGGCATCAGGGGAACCCTGAACAGTTCAGCGAGTCAAAAGGGAGATTCATAAATTCATAAAGAAACAGTCTGTTATTTGTAAGAGGCCGAAAACCCATTTTCAACCCTCTTACATGTGCACAACCTAGGATTAGTGGGGGTTTCAGCAGTCAGAGCCCCTGACAACATAAATTTACTGCTTATCCTGAAAATAGGTGATAAATGTTGATAATGAAGTCCCATAAAGAAGAAAAAAATAGCAGCAACACTTCAGATGTTTGTGATAAATATCCGTAGTCCTTTATTTCTCAACGAGTTACATGGACAAGGTGATGCGGGCAGGACATGTGTGTTGTTCACGCTTCCACGGGTTCATCTGGACCCGTGGAAGCGTGAACAACGCGAAACGGCCGTCGTCCTGTCTCTCTTGCCTGCATAACCTGCACTTGTCCTGCCCGCATCACCTTGTCCACGTAACTCGTTGAGAAATAAAGGACTAAGGATATTTATCACAAACATCTGAAGTGTTGCTGCTATTTTTTTCATCTTTATGGGACTTTTTTACATGTGTTTTCTTCAGCAAGCACCTTCAACAGTGTGATCCTATCACTGCAACGTGTCCGTGATTCAGAGTCCACCTTGCAATACCTGTGAGTAAAGTGCGCTTCTCAGTGCCATTCGTATTTTCTTGTTTTTTTGAAATGTTGATAATGAGACAACGTTTCGATTTCATCTTCATTGAGTCTGCTACCTAGATACATGAATGCTGAGCGATCACATCTTACTGGAGATCAATCTCCCATACACGAATAAAACTAAACAATTCCAAAAACACAAATGACAAATAGAAGTAATGAAAACTACAAAGTTTTGAGACTCTTACAAGAAACAATGTCCCCCCCACCCCCTCCTGTTGCGTCTGCTGCCCCCTCCTCCTCCTCCTCTTGCTCACTGGACAAATCTATCCAGTTTCTTTGTTACTCCAAAAAGCTGATTCATCAAGAATTTCACAATTTCTCTCAGCAGGAAAGTCGAGTCCACAGAAGAAATAAAGAACTGGAGAGAGGTCCTCAGAAGGAGAGTTTATGGCATTTTTCTCAGAGCTTTCAAAAGATCCATTCTTTGTCAGTCACACTTTTGAGAGACATATAGGAGACATAAGGAGGGAGGGAAGGAAGGAAAGGGTAGACAGGAAGGAAGGAAGGATACAAGAAGGAAGGAGGGACAGGAATAAAGGAAAGACAGACAAGAAGGAAGGAAAAGGTAGACAGGAAGGAAGGAGCGACCGGAAGGAAATGGTAGACAGGAAGGAAGGGGAAACAGGAAGGAAGGAAAGACAGGATGGAAAGAAGAAGAAACAGGAAGGAAGGACAGACAAGAAGAAAGGAAAAGGGAGACAGGGAGGAAGGAGAGACAGGAAGGAAGGAGAGACAGGAAGGAAAAAGAAACAGGAAGGAAGAAAATGGCAGACAAGAAGGGAGGATGAAGACAGGAAGGAAAGAAGGGCAGACAGAAAGGAAGGGAGGATAGACAGGAAGGAAGAAAATGGCAGACAAGAAGGGAGGACACAGACAGGAAGGAAGGAGAGACAGGAAGGAAAGAAGGGCAGATAGGAAGGAAGGGTAGACAGGAAGGAAGGAGAGACAGGAAGGAAGGAAAGGGCAGAAAGGAAGTAAGGAATAAAAAAAAGAATGGATGGAAAGACAGAGAAAGAAAGAGAAAGGGAAGGAGAGAGAAAGTTAAAGAAGGAAAAGGAAAGGAGAGAGAGAAAGAAGGTAAGGGAAATGGAAGGAAGGTGAGAGAGAGAAGGAAATGGAAGGAGGAGAGAGAAAGAAAGGGAAATGGAAGGAGGAGAGAGAAAGAAAGGGAAATTGAAGGATGGAGAGAGAGGGAAAGAAAGAATGGAAGGGAAAGGGAACAAGACAGAGAAAGACAGAAATTAACGTACTACTTATTAGAAGTGTCCCCTTAGAGACCTTGGCTTTCCTGATCCCTTCTACAGCTCTATTTTTAATATATCTATTGATAGATGTGTTTTTTTCTGCACTTTTTTGCGTATGGGGAGATGCAGTGTTTAATAACAGCGAAATGAATCAGATTTCTAACATTTCATTCACACGGTGAATTACGGTATTTTTAATTGCATTTTTTACCTGATTTAAAAAAAAGCAGCAAGTCAGTTCTTTTAGTATTTTTACTGCACTTTTTCCCCATTGAGATGAAAATAGTTTGGCACTAAAAGTGCTTCATAAATGCACATAATCTCCACTGCAGTTTTCTACACAAAAGCCTCCTGTACATGAGAACATACCCTTACAGTCCTTCTGATCCTGCTTTGCAGTGTGTCAGTCCTCACTGTCATTCTTGCATTCTACTGAGCTCAGGAGATGAACAGTCACATACACTGTCCAGGTAGAAATACGCTGTAATAGTGTATTTTATATATAGGATGTAGCCCCAGAATCGGATTACACCGTGTCCCTGTGCAATTACCCATCATGTGAGGTGTATCCTATAACAATACCTAAAACATCCCACTGACTCCCATTGTCCACAAAATATTGTAAATTATGGCCCAATGAAAGGCCCGAGGGGCTTCCCTAGAACATTGGGCGGATTAAATGTTATTTCCCTGAAGCAACGTGAAGGTTAATTGCCCTCATTCATTAGGAGACTTTTATCTCCATAGGAGTCTATGGAGCTCGCAAATGACCGAGTGCGCTACTGAAAATTGTTAATCATACGACCAATTATTAACAGATCAGAGGTAACGTGACTCTAATCCTCTCCCCCCAAAATCTTTTTGAAGTGATAGATGAATTCAGCTCTTCTAACATCCTCAATTAGCTGTGAAAGACTTTCAAAGGAAACTCATCCAGGGAGACAATATGACAAGAGCGTCACCAGGAACGGTAAAGGTTCACTCACAAATTATCGCCTTCTTCTAGGGTCTGATTTACAGAGAAAGCAATGAAGTGATGTAACACAAAGTGAGTGCGTCGCTACATATTATCACATCTGATCGCACGACACATCTCACCCAACATTGGAAAATCGTTATAGCAGTTATATTCTTGTACATAGGGGCAGTATTATAGTAGTTATATTCTTGTACATAGGGGCAGTATTATAGTAGTTATATTCTTGTATATAAGAGCAGTATTATAGTAGTTATATTCTTGTATATAGGAGCAGTATTATAGTAGTTATATTCTTGTATATAGGAGCAGTATTATAGTAGTTATATTCTTGTATATAGGAGCAGTATTATAGTAGTTATATTCTTGTACATAGGGACAGTATTATAGTAGTTATATTCTTGTACATAGGGGGCAGTATTATAGTAGTTATATTCTTGTATATAGGAGCAGTATTATAGTAGTTATATTCTTGTACATAGGAGCAGTATTATAGTAGTTATATTCTTGTACATAGGGACAGTATTATAGTAGTTATATTCTTGTACATAGGGGCAGTATTATAGTAGTTATATTCTTGTATATAGGGGGCAGTATTATAGTAGTTATATTCTTGTACATAGGGGTCAGTATTATAGTAGTTATATTCTTGTATATAGGAGCAGTATTATAGTAGTTATATTCTTGTATATAGGAGCAGTATTATAGTAGTTATATTCTTGTACATAGGGACAGTATTATAGTAGTTATATTCTTGTACATAGGGGCAGTATTATAGTAGTTATATTCTTGTACATAGGGGCAGTATTATAGTAGTTATATTCTTGTACATAGGGGGCAGTATTATAGTAGTTATATTCTTGTACATAGGGGCAGTATTATATTGTCGGGGTCGTAATACGACAATTAATCCTCATTCACCAGTCATTCCAAATTGTAATGTGAGCGCAGAGCTTCTGGTACCGAAAAAGAAATGATTCAGACACGTAGCTGATTCAATCTTTGCTGATGCTCTGGCGTTCAGCTCATTGAGTAGCCGAGCAACAACTGTGCTTTATTTTTCAATACATAGTACTAAAAAGGGAATGCAATGGGTGGGGTTTAAGCAGCATACATCTAGTGCTCAGTCTCTCTCTCTGATTCGTCGAACGTCTCCTGGTGAATTCCTCCTCTTCTGCTCATTCTTTTAGTTTCGATTCCAAAGAAATGATTCATCCCTCCAGACACAAACCAGAAACGAAACTGAACCCTGGCGGCCATTTTAAATACAATTACATTTGCATTAACTAACAGATAGGAAAAACTTATTGTTTCACAGTATAAAAGTATAGCAGTACAAAAAGAGTATAAAGTTATATAAAAGTATAAAAAGTATATAAGAAAATACATTTTCACCTTGACAATCCCCCCTAAACACTAAGTTTTTCCCTTAAAGAAGGATCCTTCGAGACTGTCCATGTGATGGGGAAAGGGGAGGTGGATTTCTTCATCCAGACACCTCAGAAACTCTCCCCTAGCGAGAGGCCTCCAGGCAGCTGAACCCTTCACTAACCTCACATGGAGTTCTCCCACTGTCCCTAAACTAAATCTTAGTATCATCTGAGAATGGGGGGTTCTGTCTACTCTCTTGAGGGGAATGTACTTAGGGATCTCCCTTGGATCAGTACCATCGTACTCTGGTGGGTCTACTTCTTGATTGAGGAAGGTGCCAGTCGAGATTGCTTTCACTATCTACCTAGGCCTGCCCAGGTGTACTTATACATCTATCATATTGTCATTATTTGTTTGTAAAATGAGAAAGGTTGGTTCTCAGGGTCAGCCAATTGTTTTTGCATAGCTAGCTATTCAGAGGGCCTCCAGGGATAATACTCCCGTATCTGTCTTACCCTACCTGATGTGGTTGGTTCTCTGGTGGTGGGGGGCGACATGACATGCTGGTCTACAGCTCCTTCCCAAAAGGATTACTGTCAGCCTACTCCCAAAAGTTAATGTCCCCACTATCCACCAACCACAATCCTGTGTCAGCTTCTTATATCACTACATGTGATCTTGTCTGGACAGGATTCAGTGTAATTCTCTTAGGTCGGGTTGCAGCACGGGTCATACAAGTGTTAGGGCCCAAATCCTCAACTATACCCTGGAAGGCATCACAGCTATAATTGACAAATCTTTGTTTACTGTAATATATGTATATATTTGATCCATTCAACATTTTTATTAATCTGCACCTGTGGGATTATAGAAGCAAAGCCAGCATAGATCTGGTTCTGGGCTTTAAACTGGTCCGGTACCCCCCTTGGCACTCCAATGGCATCAATATATATACTAGTGGATCTTCTTCATAACTCATGTGGAGCTGATCAAGACTTCTCCTCTTTCTGGTAGGTTCATCAGGTATCTTTGGTGTACATATATTGTGTATGTTTAATTAGCAAATCAGTATCTAGAGAACTGTTCTCTTCGCAGAAACTTGTCTCGAAGATCCCTACTGGTGTACCTGTGGTGTCGTGGAAATTATAGCAGGTGTAATTGTCAGCTAATACGGTTACTTCTCCTGGGACCTTTAGTTTAGGTTTCTTATGAATCAGTGGGACGTAATCTGGGCAATCAGTAGGCTTCAAACCTTTCAACAGATTCATAACACAGGCAGTGATGTTGTCATCAGGGAAAAGCAATGCATGTGTGTAGAGGTGCGTATTCGCAGCAGCACAAGCAATACATCCTACAGAGATGTTCTGGACTTTTACATTGTATCTTACCCATTCTAACCATAGGTTTTTCCTTGGGGCTGTTTGTGTTTCTATGGAGAAAACCTCTTGCCAACCGAGACCTGGAATGGGGATCACTTCATTAACTATATTTTGCAAACGCTCACCTGGGCCTAAATTCCCATGGTATCCACTACTAAATACATAATTATAATTTCTTCCCAATACAAATGTCTGCAGATCAGCAGACTAGGGGTTTTCAAGATTCAGGAGGAGGGGGTAACAATTTTTACCCCATTTACAGCCCCTAAGTGGTTGCAGAAGGGCTGTTAGATGCATTCTCTCACGAAGACTCCTACCCGTCCTATCCTTAGGGAACATGGCTTCGCTAGGTTTATATCCCCAATGATCTCCCGTATTCCAAGCAGCATCTGACCAATAATAACGGTTATTGTTGTCATTTCTGGTAACGCACATATAAAACTGGATGATCTCCTCTACCACCCGTTCAGTCTCGGGACACTTGACTACATCACAGAAATCAAATCGCCAGATATTTACCAGGGCTGTCAGGTTTACCCAGAGAATAGTGGGACCAGAATTCTTATTTATACAATAGGGGCCGAAGAGGTAGGGGCGAGGATGGCCCCTGGTCCCAGGATCAAAAACAACAGCAACATTTCCCTTCAGTCACTACTGTGACTAAACACTGGTTCGGTCTCTTTTACAGTGTGAGGCGTGGATCCAGGTGCTCTTTCCTTCAAGTTTTACTGCAGTGGGGGTAACCAAGATCACCGTGTGAAGTCCTTCAAATCTTGTCTGGAGACAATCTCTGCACACAAACTTTTTCACATACACCAGGTCTCCTGGCACAAAGGGATGGTGTCCAGGAACCTTGTCTGGGTCTGGAAGAGAACTGAAGACGGTTAAATGCACTTTGACAAAGTGTCCATGTAAGGCCTGCACATAGCTAGTCAAGTCCTGGTACTTGAGCTGCAACTGTTGTGGAAAGAAACATTCAAAATTGGGGCTCCTGCCAAACAGAACCTCATACGGTGACAGCCCTGTCTTCCTGTTTGGGGTATGTCTTACTGGAAACAAAGCTAGAGGGAGGCATTCTGTCCATGGTTTACCAGTCTCTGCCATTGCCTTCTGGATTTTAAGCTTAAAAGTTCCATTTAGTCTCTCCACTTTTCCACTACTCTGTGCATGGAGTATGCAATGCTTGACTTACCCCCAGTGCTGCCATTACCTCTGACATGATCTCTCCAGTAAAATGGGAACCCTGATCGCTTTCAATGACTTCAGGAACTCCATACCTGCATATGATCTCAGCCATCAGTGTCTTCGCCGTTGTCTTAGCCGTAGCTTTGGCAACTGGGTAGGCTTCTGGCCAACCTGAAAATAAATCAATGCAGACCAACACATACTCATACGTCCCTACCCTGGGTAACTGAATATAATCAATCTGCAGTCTCTGGAATGGGTTAAAGGGCCGGGGAGTGTGTTTGGATGGGGTTTTCACTGTCCTACCCTGATTATGTGTGGCACATATCATGCAGCTCTGTACCTGCCTTTCTGCGCAGGTGGAAAACCCGGGGGCAATCCATTGTTTCTGTAGGGTGTCACACATGGCCGTCTTCGAGTGGTGCACATTCCCGTGCAGAACCTGTGCCATCATTGGGTACAGTACCTGTGGTAGGCAGACCTTTTCACCCCTCCCCCATAGTCCGGTAACGGTATCAGAGCAAGCCCCTATCTTTTGCCACCTATCTTTCTCCTCCTTACTTGCCTGTTCTTGTAACCGGGCTAAGATGTCTTTCAACACAAGTGGAGATGGTGGGGTGTCCAGGTGATGTACTTGAGAGGCTACAGGAGTGCTTGCTGCTTTCTTCGCAGCCTGGTCTGCCAGTGCGTTACCCTTTGTCCGTCCACCAGTGCCTTTGTATGTGCCTTTACCTTTATGATGCCTGATTGGGTGGGAAACTGTAGTGCATTCATAAGTTGCTGGACTGCCTCAGCATGTTTAAAGGGGTGGCCATTTGCTGTCAGGAAAGCCCTGGCTCTCCAGATAGGCCCATAACCGTGTGCAATGCCAAAAGCATACCTGGAATCAGTGTAGATATTTACAGTCTTACCTTCTGCTAGTTTGCTCTGCTTCTTGTGCAGACATATGAGCTGGCATTGACTCTGCCTTGATTATCTCATGTTCTGAGACCACAGCATATCTGGTACAGTAGCGTCCTTGGTCATCTTGGTGACGGGATCCATATACAAAAAGCTCAAAATCAGCATTAGAATGGGCACACTAGAGACCAGCCGTTTCCTGAGACATCAATTCTAGACAATCATGGGGTTTGGAAACCTAATCTTGTTCCTCTGGATCCATTTTAGAAAGAAAAAGAGTGTCCTTTTTTCATGTCACCTATATGTCACCTACTCCTCCCCCCTTTTGGATCCAGGGGAACTAGGAGAAGAGTAGCGGGGTTCAGGACAGTGCACCTTTTCAATATCACATTAGTAGGCATGAGAATAGCAGACTGAAGTCGCAGCTGTCTGGTCATGGACATGTGGCTAGATTGTACTTGGTTAGGGATACTATATACATCGTGTGGGGTATGGACCGTCAGTGGGTAATCCAAAACAATCTCTGAAGATTTGTGTAGCAATAGCTGGACAGACAACACAGTCCAAATACAGGAGGGACTTCCTCTTGCCACCCTATCCAGGCGGCCGCTGTAATAAGCAACAGGTCTCTATTTGTCTCCATGAAGCTGAGTCAGCACACCTGTAGCATGTCCTGCATAGGTGAGCTCTGTCTGCAAGGCAGTCTGCAGACATAGGGTTAAAAGAAATATTTGAGTAGGGGACTGAATTCATATAAGGTGGGAGAACTGGAGTTGGAGTCTGTTACATAGAGATAAGGAACACTATGACCTCGCAGCTGCAACGGTGGGGGCCAGTGAGCGAGCAAGAACTGCTACGGCTAGTGATTTAACCCTTATCTTTTCTGCTGGGCTAAATTCTTTTGACTAAACCAAGGACAAAGAAAACTTTGGAATGCAATACATTGCCCGCACCCCCCCCCTCCCCCGTAGCCCACAGCACCGAGGGGAAAAATTGCAAGCAAGTCGCGCAGGGATTCACACAGCCCCCTCCCATCTGGTAACACGGAGATAAGAACTTTCGCTGCATTCCACAGCGCACATAAGGAGAACTGACAAAAAAAAATAAAAAATAAAAAAATAAAAATCTCGCAGCGGTCTGCTCAGCCCCTCCCCCACAGTACACAGCACTGATACAAAGCTCCGTATCTTCTACAGTCACAAACTACAGCAGTTTTCAGACCTAATTTCTACAAAACTTTCCTATAATCCTCCGTGGTCTGGGCGGAGCCCCAAGGACGGTCCGTACGCACACACAAGGCAGGTCTCCGCCCAGGTTGGATTCTGCACAACACAAACAGGACACACCTACGCTTTTGGAGAGCTCTTTCCGCCGCCATTACAGGGCGGTAGCTGGGACTACATTTTCATCATCAGTGGCACGGCGGCCATTTTACAATCTGTAAGATCACAGTTCACAGGCATTTTATAACCAAACATGGGCTCCGCATTGTCTGATCCTTCCTCTCCATCAACCTATTTTCATCCTTTGTTCTTTAAGCTTCGCGCAACTCGCAGATGAGCTTGCGCTTGTTCTAACAATCCTTTATCTTTCAACATGCCTCGTTTATTTTCTATGAGATTGGGCCACATAGCCGGCTGCAATCTCCCTGACTAGGGCAATCCTACATGCTTATACAATCTCTCAACATTCTTGACTGCCTTCTTGCCTTCCCGTGACCATTGTCTTGACTTCCACGGCATCCTCATCTAACTTGTGGGGCACTGACTTCTTCTGCTTTAAGATACGCAGCTTGGCTCACAGAATACTACGCCCTGCTATAGCTCAGGATCGCTGGCAGCGATATCAACGCTGGTGTCCCACAATACGGAAACTCGCTCAACGTATTAGAAAAAGACGAGCCTCGCGCTCAATATTTTCTGTCCCTAACCTGAACACAGCGATTAACAGACTATCCTGCCACGATATTCTAAACAGTCGGGAAGCGGTCTCCTAGTGAGAGCCCTCCACAGAAATACAGGTGGTCCCTGCTCGGGACGTCTTAATTACCTAGCTGGTACAATATCACAGAGGCTGCGTCTCCTATCCCTTCCTCTAAGCTGCCCCACAACCTACAACTGGCTCAATTTTTCAGTCCACTTCACTACTAGACAATAGTCATGGGTAGGATGATTGAACGGAGTACAATGACCGGTGAGGGAGGTGTGGTGTACAGAGGTCGCACAGGATGCGACGTCTCTCAGTTGCTGGTTCAGAGCGTGGCACAGGATCACGTTTGATCTCACCACTCGATCATTCACCTCCCGGACCCAAGGAGACTACAGACAAACCAATAACGGCTGAGGCACTAGCAAGTGTGACACATACAATGTATATGATCGCCACTTACCGCGTGCAGAGGGTGATCAGTCCTCGAGGTCAGCCACTACGGGTATCATCCACAGACATCCAGGCATGGGTCCAGAGGGTCTCGGATCGCTGGCCACGGCCCCCGTTGGGCTCCAAAATTGTCGGGGTCGTAATACGACAATTAATCCTCATTCACCAGTCATTCCAAATTGTAATGTGAGCGCAGAGCTTCTGGTACCGAAAAAGAAATGATTCAGACACGTAGCTGATTCAATCTTTGCTGATGCTCTGGCGTTCAGCTCATTGAGTAGCCGAGCAACAACTGTGCTTTATTTTTCAATACATAGTACTAAAAAGGGAATGCAATGGGTGGGGTTTAAGCAGCATACATCTAGTGCTCAGTCTCTCTCTCTGATTCGTCGAACGTCTCCTGGTGAATTCCTCCTCTTCTTCTCATTCTTTTAGTTTCGATTCCAAAGAAATGATTCATCCCTCCAGACACAAACCAGAAACGAAACTGAACCCTGGCGGCCATTTTAAATACAATTACATTTGCATTAACTAACAGATAGGAAAAACTTATTGTTTCACAGTATAAAAGTATAGCAGTACAAAAAGAGTATAAAGTTATATAAAAGTATAAAAAGTATATAAGAAAATACATTTTCACCTTGACAATAGTAGTTATATTCTTGTACATAGGGGGCAGTATTATAGTAGTTATATTCTTGTATATAGGAGCAGTATTATAGTAGTTATATTCTTGTACATAGGGACAGTATTATAGTAGTTATATTCTTGTACATAGGAGCAGTATTATAGTAGTTATATTCTTGTACATAGGGGCAGTATTATAGTAGTTATATTCTTGTACATAGGGGCAGTATTATAGTAGTTATATTCTTGTACATAGGGGCAGTATTATAGTAGTTATATTCTTGTATATAGGAGCAGTATTATAGTAGTTATATTCTTGTACATAGGGACAGTATTATAGTAGTTATATTCTTGTACATAGGGGCAGTATTATAGTAGTTATATTCTTGTACATAGGGGCAGTATTATAGTAGTTATATTCTTGTACATAGGGGCAGTATTATAGTAGTTATATTCTTGTACATAGGGGGCAGTATTATAGTAGTTATATTCTTGTATATAGGAGCAGTATTATAGTAGTTATATTCTTGTACATAGGGACAGTATTATAGTAGTTATATTCTTGTACATAGGGGGCAGTATTATAGTAGTTATATTCTTGTACATAGGAGCAGTATTATAGTAGTTATATTCTTGTACATAGGAGCAGTATTATAGTAGTTATATTCTTGTACATAGGGGCAGTATTATAGTAGTTATATTCTTGTACATAGGGGCAGTATTATAGTAGTTATATTCTTGTATATAGGAGCAGTATTATAGTAGTTATATTCTTGTACATAGGGACAGTATTATAGTAGTTATATTCTTGTACATAGGGGCAGTATTATAGTAGTTATATTCTTGTACATAGGGGGCAGTATTATAGTAGTTATATTCTTGTATATAGGAGCAGTATTATAGTAGTTATATTCTTGTACATAGGGACAGTATTATAGTAGTTATATTCTTGTACATAGGGGGCAGTATTATAGTAGTTATATTCTTGTACATAGGAGCAGTATTATAGTAGTTATATTCTTGTACATAGGGGTAGTATTATAGTAGTTATATTCTTGTACATAGGGACAGTATTATAGTAGTTATATTCTTGTACATAGGGGGCAGTATTATAGTAGTTATATTCTTGTACATAGGGGCAGTATTATAGTAGTTATATTCTTGTACATAGGGGCAGTATTATAGTAGTTATATTCATGTACATAGTTGCAGTATTATAGTAGTTATATTCTTGTACATAGGGACAGTATTATAGTAGTTATATTCTTGTACATAGGGGGCAGTATTATAGTAGTTATATTCTTGTACATAGGGGCAGTATTATAGTAGTTATATTCTTGTACATAGGGGCAGTATTATAGTAGTTATATTCTTGTACATAGGGGGCAGTATTATAGTAGTTATATTCTTGTACATAGGAGCAGTATTATAGTAGTTATATTCTTGTACATAGGAACAGTATTATAGTAGTTATATTCTTGTACATAGGAGCAGTATTATAGTAGTTATATTCTTGTACATAGGGGCAGTATTATAGTAGTTATATTCTTGTACATAGGGGCAGTATTATAGTAGTTATATTCTTGTACATAGGGGGCAGTATTATAGTAGTTATATTCTTGTACATAGGGGCAGTATTATAGTAGTTATATTCTTGTACATAGGGGCAGTATTATAGTAGTTATATTCTTGTACATAGGGACAGTATTATAGTAGTTATATTCTTGTACATAGGGGGCAGTATTATAGTAGTTATATTCTTGTACATAGGGGCAGTATTATAGTAGTTATATTCTTGTACATAGGGGCAGTATTATAGTAGTTATATTCTTGTACATAGGGGGCAGTATTATAGTAGTTATATTCTTGTACATAGGAGCAGTATTATAGTAGTTATATTCTTGTACATAGGAGCAGTATTATAGTAGTTATATTCTTGTACATAGGAGCAGTATTATAGCAGTTATATTCTTGTACATAGGAGCAGTATTATAGTAGTTATATTCTTGTACATAGGGGGCAGTATTATAGTAGTTATATTCTTGTACATAGGGGCAGTATTATAGTAGTTATATTCTTGTACATAGGGGCAGTATTATAGTAGTTATATTCTTGTACATAGTTGCAGTATTATAGTAGTTATATTCTTGTACATAGGGACAGTATTATAGTAGTTATATTCTTGTACATAGGGGGCAGTATTATAGTAGTTATATTCTTGTACATAGGGGCAGTATTATAGTAGTTATATTCTTGTACATAGGGGCAGTATTATAGTAGTTATATTCTTGTACATAGGGGGCAGTATTATAGTAGTTATATTCTTGTACATAGGAGCAGTATTATAGTAGTTATATTCTTGTACATAGGAACAGTATTATAGTAGTTATATTCTTGTACATAGGAGCAGTATTATAGTAGTTATATTCTTGTACATAGGGGCAGTATTATAGTAGTTATATTCTTGTACATAGGGGCAGTATTATAGTAGTTATATTCTTGTACATAGGGGGCAGTATTATAGTAGTTATATTCTTGTACATAGGGGCAGTATTATAGTAGTTATATTCTTGTACATAGGGGCAGTATTATAGTAGTTATATTCTTGTACATAGGGACAGTATTATAGTAGTTATATTCTTGTACATAGGGGGCAGTATTATAGTAGTTATATTCTTGTACATAGGGGCAGTATTATAGTAGTTATATTCTTGTACATAGGGGCAGTATTATAGTAGTTATATTCTTGTACATAGGGGGCAGTATTATAGTAGTTATATTCTTGTACATAGGAGCAGTATTATAGTAGTTATATTCTTGTACATAGGAGCAGTATTATAGTAGTTATATTCTTGTACATAGGAGCAGTATTATAGTAGTTATATTCTTGTACATAGGAGCAGTATTATAGTAGTTATATTCTTGTATATAGGGGCAGTGTTATAGTAGTTATATTCTTGCACATAGGAGCAGTATTATAGTAGTTATATTCTTGTACATAGGGACAGTATTATAGTAGTTATATTCTTGTACATAGGGGCAGTATTATAGTAGTTATATTCTTGTACATAGGGACAGTATTATAGTAGTTATATTCTTGTACATAGGGGGCAGTATTATAGTAGTTATATTCTTGTACATAGGGGCAGTATTATAGTAGTTATATTCTTGTACATAGGGGCAGTATTATAGTAGTTATATTCTTGTACATAGGGGGCAGTATTATAGTAGTTATATTCTTGTACATAGGAGCAGTATTATAGTAGTTATATTCTTGTACATAGGAGCAGTATTATAGTAGTTATATTCTTGTACATAGGAGCAGTATTATAGTAGTTATATTCTTGTATATAGGGGGCAGTGTTATAGTAGTTATATTCTTGCACATAGGAGCAGTATTATAGTAGTTATATTCTTGTACATAGGGGCAGTATTACAGTAGTTATATTCTTGTACATAGGGGCAGTATTATAGTAGTTATATTCTTGTACATAGGGGCAGTATTATAGTAGTTATATTCTTTTACATAGGGGCAGTATTATAATAGTTATATTCTTGTAAATAGGAGCAGTATTATAGGAGTTATATTCTTGTATATAGCAGCAGTATTACAATAGTTATATTCTTGTACATAGGAGCAGTATTATAGTAGTTATATTCTTGTACATAGGAGCAGTATTATAGTAGTTATAATCTTGTACATAGGAGGCAGTATTATAGTAGTTATATTCTTGTACATAGGAGGCAGTATTATAGTAGTTATATTTTTGTACATAGGGGGCAGTATTATAGTAGTTATATTCTTGTACATAGGGGCAGTATTATAGCAGCTATATTCTTGTACATAGGGGCAGTATTATAGTAGTTATATTCTTGTACATAGGGGCAGTATTATAGCAGTTATATTCTTGTACATAGGGGCAGTATTATAGCAGTTATATTCTTGTACATAGGGGCAGTATTATAGTACTTACAGTATATTATTGTACATAGGAGCAGTATTACAGTAGTTGTATGTTTGTATATAGGAGTATTATAGTAGTTATATTCTTGTACATAGGAGCAGTATTATAGTACTTATATTATTGTACATAGGAGCAGTATTACAGTAGTTGTATGCTTGTATATAGGAGCATTATAGTAGTTATATTCTTGTACATAGGGGCAGTATTATAGCAGTTATATTCTTGTACATAAGCTTTTGTTCTTATCAGTGTGAATAAATTCATTCCACAACTAGTACTGGAAAATGAATAATTGCGGTTTTACATTCCTTACATTGACATTTTGCAGACATCACTTGCAGCAGATAATAGGGAGGTGTTCATGAACTGTTATATTATAGAGTTGAGCTCTCACCAGGTTTGGACAATGCTCCTGGCAATACTTATATATATATATACGATCATACTTACATTTTACAATACTTTCTTTCCTGCGGCTTGTTCACACTTGCTCAGTTTAGATCTGGTTTTAATATATTTCCAGCTCATGATAAGAGATCAAATTCACAGTAAAAGTTGAAAATGGCATTTTTCCCCACATCTGGTCTTGTGCACAACACATGGATAACTTTTTCATCAGTTTCTAACAGTTAGGTAAAGGAGCGAGCCGGTAACGTTTGTAGAAAAGAGGACACCTCATAGCAAGGATCTAAATGGGCGCTCTGATTGAAGATGGAGTTTGCCACACATGACAGTGTTCATTCTTTCAATGACCACTGGACCAACTTTTAACCCCCTTGTCTTCTGCCCAGGTTCTCACCACTCAGTAACAAAACGGATGGGAATAATAATAACTTTTGAAGCACCAGTGGTAGATAACTTTTGTATCTTTGGATTTGTAGTCATTGGTTTTCGCCTGTGTGATGCCCCAGGGTCCTGGTTGTCACAGTGGCATTGCTTTCCTTATGGGGAGAGGGATGTCACGCTTGGAAGTGATGAAGGATATCTTTCACCAGGTAATCACATACACACAACACGTTCACACTCCAGGCCAGAAGGAGGAGCACTAAACCTGGTTTAGGGTGAACTCCCCTATAAATACATTCTGGTCTGGAGGGAGAGAGAGAGTTCAGTCAGACTGTCAGAGGACAGAGGAGACTGCAGACAGACATAGAATGTCAGAAGGTCTGAAGGGACCCTGTAGTCTGAGGTACTACAGCTCCTGGCGGAAAGAGGAAACTTAGAAGGAAAGAACAACTTGTGGAAAATGTGCAGGAGAGAGAAGGCACAGGAGAGTGACCCCAGGGGAGCAGAGCAGTGATTTGGCTATCTCCCTGGCTAGTGCAGATTCCGGTAGCCGGAAGACCGAGGCTGTGGCGGACTCTAAGAGACACAGCAGAAACCGGCAGGACAGCTGAACTGCAAGTTACCTGTCCGCCTTTGCATCCAGGAGGCACAGTGACACATAGAGCCCGGGTAATGATAGAGACTCTATAAAAAGGCTCAAGTCACCTGTCATACGGGTTTATGTCCTAACCTATATGGTGGACAGAGAGGAACTGTGGGACCTTATCAGAAGCCATAGGCAGTAAGGGACTACAACACCCCCGCGCCTTGAGGAAGGCTTTCATCTCCACCTGGTAAAGGGGACTCTGGATTTGCTTCCAAGCCGGCCGGACCCTGCCTGCCCTGTGATCTGGTGCCCTGGACTGTGGTTGCTTGAAGCTACAGTAAACCAGGTAAAGACTGCAAACCTGTGTCCTCGTTCTTTACTGCACCATTCACCATCTCCAACTACACACGGGAGCCCTTGGGACATACTTCACCTGTGGGAAGTTATACCATCTAGCTGCCATACCATCACCCTAGAGGACCCTTTTAAGTAGCGTCAGTCCCTACTGACCGAATACCACAGGTGGCGTCATGAACTTATACAAACTTTATTCACCAAATTCCTCTAACGTCTTTCCCTTTAACAAGGGCGCCCAGGGCCACAGACCGGGTCGCTGCCACCGTGACATCCCCCTGTAAGCTGACTGGACCAGGTGCCGAGTACCCCACGGCCCTGGCGGGTGACTCACATGGATTCATAATAAAGCCATTTTTCAAACCCATAAAGAGCCATCAAAAGTTTAAAATATATATTTTTTATATGCTTATACTTAATCGCTCAACTTCCCGGTCTCTCAACTTCTCACCGTCAACCGTCGAGTCCTCATCACATCTGTCTCCTGCCACTTTTGATGCGCATGGGTATGCAAGGTGAGAGTGCACTTCGTGAGAATGGGGGATGCTATGACCTTTCACGCTTGTGCCGAACCCTCCTGGGTTTCATCAAAGCCGGAAGTTCCGTCTAATTGTGAGAGGTACGGGGATTTTTTGTGCAAGTGGCAGGAATCAGAAGATATCCTGAGGACTGGATGGGTGATAGTGTGGAGTAGAGGGGACAGAGAGGTGATGAGGAGTGTAGGAGTCGGAGAGATGACAGTGAGGAGCAGGGGGGACTGAGAGATGACAGTGAGGAGCAGAGGGGACTGAGAGGTGACAGTGAGGAGCGGAGGGGCCGGAGAGGTGACAGTAAGGAGCAGAGGAACCGGAGAGGTGACAGTGAGGAATAGAGGGGACTGAGAGGTGACAGTGAGGAGCGGAGGGGCCGGAGAGGTTACAAAGAGGAGCAGAGGAACCGGAGAGGTGACAGTGAGGAGCAGAGGGGACTGAGAGGTGACTGTGAGGAGCAGAGGGGACTGAGAAGTGACAGTGAGGAGCAGAGGGGCCAGAGAGGTGACAGTAAGGAGCAGAGGGGCCGGAGAGGTGACAGTGAGGAGCAGAGGGGCCAAAGAGATGAGCGGAGGCTAAGTATAAGGATTTTCCTTTTTTATTACATATCATGTTTATTATGTTCTGGGGTCTGGATAGACCCCCAAACATTAGAAGAGACATTAAATTTGTAGAGAAGAACTTCTCCAAAAATCAAATGTCCAGGGAAAAAAACGCACAAACCAGTGAATTTTAATTTTGCTTGATCCGCTCATCTCTAGTCTTGTGGTTTGCTGAAACTTCGTTTACAAAAAGGCTAAAAAAATGTCCCCTAAGGGGGGCAGATCTCTAGCTAAGAGGCGGTTGCTGCAGAGTGGTGCACAGAACACCAAGCCTTGCCGACTGGTGACTCCACGTTTTTCTCATTCTTTTCTACGTCTAGTGTCCCTTTAATAAATCTGGGGCCGACATGTTTTGCATTTCTCCAGTCACCGGTGTCTGTTCTCTCCCCTACACGACTTTCTGAACTTAACGTGTCTTGAAAAAACGTTGCTACCGATCCGTGCTTTCACCTTCACCGTTTTTAAGAGAGGGTCACACATTAAACTAATTTCCTTCACAATTGGAATTTTTGTGGATGACAGAACACCGGCCATGGAGGCCTTATTATGCTGCCGCAACTGTCAAATCCTAAATCGATCCTTCTGTCAGTAACACATGGAGCCTGAACGACTTAGTTTGCACAAGAAAAAGTTTAATAGGAAACAGACAGCGGACATTAATCAAGAAAAGTTTAATGTCATGCAGCGCCTGTCTATTTTACAAGCATTGCTGTTGTATTTGGATACCCCGTGGCATGTTATAATGCAATCTATACAATATAAACAGCAAGCAAAGCATCTACTGCCCCGTACATTATGTCAGAGGAAATGCTGGGGGGGGTGGGGGGGAGCGGAATGAGAAACAGATTTCGGTAAGTGGCCTGTATCATAAAACTCCATTATCATGAGTTCTGTAGTGTGAAGATGAGGAGTTTATCTGTGGACATAAATTTTATCTTTAAAATGTACAATAAGTCTGGTGGGCGCTGTGCCTTTACCATAAGGTAAGTCGTATTGGTAGCAGCCAATCAGATTTTCATTTTAAAAAAGGGCAATATATTTATATAAAAATACCTTTTAAGACTCACCAGGTGAGTCCAAGCCCAAGGTCCGGGTGGGCAATTGGGCCATGGGCGTCGGTGCAGTAGTTAGGTGGGCATGTTGGATACAGACAACTGAGGGACAGGAGACTGCAGGCAGGTAGGCGGAGTGTAGGAAAATGCAGGCAGTAGCGAATCGTCCAGGAGACCGCAGGCAGGTGGAGTTCAGGGCACCGCAGGCAGGTGGGAGACATCAAGGAGACCACAGGAAAGCAGGAGGGAGACGTCAAGGAGACCACAGGCAAGCAATCGGTAGACATCCAGGATACTGCAGGTACGCAAGCAGGAAATGTCCAGGAGACCGCATGCAGGTGGAGTTCAGGGCACCGCAGGCAGGCAGAAGACATCCAGGAGACCACAGGAAAGCAGGAGGGAGACGTCAAGGAGACCACAGGCATGCAAGCCAGAGACATCCAGGAGACTACAGAGAAGCAGTTGAGCAGGTCAAGGTGTGTTGAGCAAGCCAGAGTCTAGCTACACCAAAGTCTTAATACCAAGACACAGGTGTGTTTCTTGGTGAGTCTTATATAGGCTGTGGCGGTTGCTCACATGGGATAAAAGCCCAATGTGGAGCACAACAGAGTTTAGTGGACCGTGGTGATGGAAGCAAGGCCCGGATCAGGGACAGGTGTGAAACAATACCCCTTACGGTTTGGGCCCTAAGGGTGGATTCCCATCATTTAATGAGAACTTATCAGCAGTAAAAAGTGCCTAGTCTTTGCTCTCCTTTTATTTCCACTGCTCCTCTGAGTATCCAGTTTTTTTATTGTTTTTTTTAAATCCGCCATATGGTTCTAGAGACATGGGCCTTTTTATTTAGTACTAATTATTAAGGTCTTTTTAAAGAGGGCATGGTTCACCGGATCCTCTGGGGCGTGTCTTTGGGCTGATTTGTATAATTACTCTGTGAGCCACACACCCCTTGTAAAACACCATAACAATTACCACTAAATAAGAAGTCCCATATCTCTAGAACCAAATGGCCAATATAGAAAAAAAAAAAAAACAATACTCAAGGGAGCAGAGGTAATAAAAAAGAGCCCAAACTGTACACTTTTGACCAGGTGACAGATCCTCCTTTCTTTTTTATCATAGAGGCGCCTTAGGCCACTGGACATTGCAGTGAACTTCAACACAACTCCGCTCATAACAGTGCGGGTCCAGAGGTCAGACCCCCAAGATCAAAAAGTGATGCCATATCCTAGCTATATACTATCACTTTATATACTGCAAGTACCAATGCAACCATTATAATGCCCACCTTTATGTTTTATAGGAAGTCAGGTGGGTCTTATTTTCTACAGGAAGTGCCTTTGTACTAATAGGGTGGGTCATTGTTCACACTGGTTTCTTGAATTCGTTACCCTTGGTATAGTGAAATGAGCTTTCAGTTCAGGGCATTGGACAATGATAAGAGCAATGCATGATGAGAAGAAAGAGGAAGAAAGTTTCAGCTCCTATAGTGCTGGCAGAATGCTGGTAAAGATGAACCACCCACTTAAGAAGACAAGTCACCAAGCATACGAATAGGGACAGTTCCTGGACATATTAGACTGGCTTGTGCCCCAAAGGCAGTTTTACCTTGAGGTGCAGGATGAGGGTGGCAAAACCATAAATATAAGGCTTATATATGGGCCTTTGGATGTAAATGAGAATGGCCTCTTTCACTGACATGATGAAGACATCTTGAATATGGGGAGGAATAAAATCACAAAGCTCATTATAAAGTTGCAGAACCTTTTACTATATACAGTCATTAATCTTTATTTACTTAGAACTGGAAGACTTCATTAGGAATGTGCCGCTAGTCTGACATCATTACCTATTAATATGTAAGTCCTATGTATATCTACTAAAAAAAATATATATACAATATCTATACGGTGTAAATATTTGATGCAATGTGCAAAACAGTTTGGTTACATTGATGTATCGGTTCCTTCTGATCTCCTGCAAGCAAGAGATTTCCATAAATAAATATGAGATTCTCCATACTGTGCCGCCACTCACTGCTCCTGGATAAACAATGTGTTCTCTCTATCAAAATATACAGAACTCTGCAGACTCCGATACTCCAGGACTGAAGCAATAGGGCAGGATTAGAAGATCCGATGATGGTCCTTGACGATCATTGATACAAAGAGAGGAATTTGCAGACAAGGAGGTGAAGCAGAGAGGGGAGATTGTAAGTAGTATTACTTACCCATAATAGTGCAGGATCGAGATGGCCCACCATCACAGCCCCGACGCGCGTTTTGAGTGTAGCTTTTTCAAGGAGAAAATTTGATAGTTATTTAGGAATATTTATTATATCTTAAAAAAACATTCCAGCTATTTGTCAGCTGTCCTCAGAAGCAGCAATGAATCTCTGGCGATCAGGAACCTGCCACCAAGTCTTAGATTCCATCACAGTGCCACCAATGGAAAAATTAGGTTTTACAGTGTTCCCATTGGATTGTACAATGGATATTCTTGGTCCTCCAAAGTGAAGTGGAGTCTATGGAGTCTTGGGTGCTGAGATCTGATGAGTATTAGACGCTGGGCTGAGGTCTCATTGGTTTGGGTCTCTAAAGTTTAATGTGCTCTGGGTGCTGAAATATGGAGACTGATTAGTCTTCAGTGGTCAAGTCTGGAGTCTGAAGAGTCTTGGATGCTGAGATTTGTTGAGTATTGGGTGCTGGACTGGAGTCTCTTAGATAATAGGCTCTGAAGTCTAAGAGTTTTGAGTAGTGAAGTATGGAGATTGAGGAGCCTTGAGTTTGTAATTCTGGGATGTGATGAAGTCTTGGGTGCTGGAAGTTTGGTAGCTTAGGTCGCATGATAAACTGGGTGCTGAAATCTGGAGAATTAAGGTGATGAGATCTGGAGTGTGATGTGTCTTAGGAGCTGAAGTCTGAGGTTTCATAAGTCTTGGGTGCTTGACTGAGGTGTGATGAGTAGGGATGGGCGGACCGGTGAAAGGCAGAGTTCTGGTACCATACCCAAACATTTTAGTAAGTTTGGTTCGGGTACCAGAACAATACCCAAACTTCCACCAGAACCCAAACCTCATTAAAAATAATGGATACCCGAACTGCTAAGAAATCGAAAAAAATTCTCTCTCTCAGTCCTTACCCCAAACTGTTCCGCAGAAAGTCTGTGTTCGGCGTTCAGGCCCAAACAGTGATTTTCCGCTATGAACGCCGAACATTTCTGTTCGGGTTCGCCCATCTAAAATTATGAGTCCTGAGTGCTGAAGAATGAAATCTGATGAGTCTTGGGTGCTGGAATCTGGAGTATTAAGAGTCTAAGGTGCTGAGATCTAAGACCTGATGAGTTTCAGGAGCTGGACTCTGAGGTCGCCTGCGTTTTGGGTGCTTGGCTGGGGTCTGATAGCTCATGGGCTCTGAAATATGATAAATCCGAGGTGCTAAAAAATTAAATCTGATGAGACTTAGTTGGGGTTACATACAAGTTATAGATATTACTTACAGTAAACAAACTAACATTGACAGACTGATACAGAGGAGCGAGGACCCTGCCCTTGCGGGTTTACATTCTGCAGGATTATGGGGAAGGAGACAGTAGGTTGAGGGTTGCTGCAGCCCGGCGTTGGTGAGGCGGTAGCTTCGGTAGTGATGAGGAGGTCAGTGCAGGCTGTAGGCTTTCCTGAAGAGATGGGTTTTCAGGTTCCATCTGAAGGATCCGAATGTGGTTGATAGTCAGACGTGTTGGGGCAGAGAATTCCAGAGGATGGGGGATATTCGGGAGAAGTCTTGGAGGCGATTGGATGAGGAGCGAATAAGTGTGGAGGAGAGAAGGAGGTCTTGGGAGGACCGGAGATTACGTAAGGGAAGATATCGGGAGATTAGTTCAGAGATATAAAGAGGAGACAGGTTATGGATGGCTTTGTAGGTCAGTATTAGTAATTTGAACTGGATACGCTGAGGAAATGGGAGCCAGTGAAGAGATTTGCAGAGGGGGGAAGCGGAGGAGTAGCGAGGAGAGAGATTAATTAGTCGGGCAGCAGAGTTAAGGATGGACTGGAGAGGTGCAAGGATGTTAGCAGGGAGGCCGCAGAAAAGGATGTTGCAGTAGTCAAGGCGGGAGATGATGAGGGCATGCACAAGCATTTTAGTAGATTGAAGGTTGAGGAAAGGACGGATTCTGGAGATATTTTTGAGCTGGAGGTGACAGGAGGTGGACAGAGCTTGGATGTGCGGTTTGAAGGACAGGGCAGAGTCAAAGGTTACTCCGAGGCAGCGGACTTCCGGTACGGGGGAAAGCATGATGTCATTGATTGCGATAGATAGGTCAGGTAAGGAAGATCTATGGGATGGAGGAAAGATGATGAGTTCAGATTTGTCCACATTGAGTTTGAGGAAGCGAGAGGAGAAGAAGGAGGATATGGCTGATAGGCACTCTGGGATTCTGGACAGCAGAGCGGTGACATCTGGGCGAGAGAGGTAGATCTGAGTGTCATCAGCATAAAGATGGTACTGGAATCCATGGGACTTTATGAGTTGTCCCAGGCCAAGTGTATAGATTGAGAAGAGTAGGGGTCCTAGAACAGAGCCTTGGGGGACTCCAACAGAGAGAGGGTGGGATGAGGAGGTAGTGTGGGAGTGGGAGACACTGAATGTGCGGTTGGAAAGGTACGAGGAGATCCAGGATAGGGCGAGGTCTTTGATGCCAAAGGAGGAGAGGATCTGTAGTAGGAGGCAGTGGTCAACTGTATCGAAAGCAGAGGACAGGTCTAGAAGATTGAAAACTAAATTACCACTTAATTACCATGTCATTTATATAAAGTTGTCAATTATGGTTACAGCAATATCCATCCGCACCCTTCATGAATATACATAGCACTGGCAGAATACAGACTGTCATCTATGGTACCGGTGTTCAGCCGATAGTCTATGCAAGACAAGGGAGGTTGGGATTTTATTATTAGAGCATACATTGTTGCACGGGGGTCATTTCCAATAACTTTTTATTAGAGCATTGTTATTTATTGCTGGTGAAGCCTCACACTAATGAAATCTGTCAACAATTCGCCGACATAGAGCAGAGATATCCGCTGTGTGCCTGTATGTAGGAGGTGGGCCCTTAGATCTAGGAGAGACATCATTGTAAATGTGATTTAGCTCTGTCTCCGCTACTGTCTGATCTTATCTTCACATGTTCAGAGCTGGAATTTGGCCATGGAAAATACACTGAGTCTGAAAAAGTGGAGCAAATACTCCACAAACTGCCATGGAGACAGTAGATGAAGTGGAGCGACCGATCAGTGGGGACTCACAAATCATCGCTATTCATCCTTCCTACATAATAGTATATGGAACAGAAGCCTACATAACTTTACAACTCCTCTCCACCCATGCAAGTTGCAAAAATTGTGGCAAAAACCTAGGCCTGCAGTCCAATGATGCAACAATACACACAAGCTGCATCGCCCTATAATTCTGATGCATTATATTCCGAGAGCCTGGCCTTCTGTCATTGCTCGGTAGATCCACATGCCATGACGGCACTGAGAAATGAACCTGTGTGTAGTGACTCTATAAAATATATGAGTTTCAATTTTTGTATTGAAGAACTGAAATACACTGCTCAAAAAAATAAAGGGAACACTTAAACAACAGAATATTACTCCAAGTAAATCAAACTTCTGTGAAATCAAACTGTCCACTTAGGAACCAACACTGATTAACAATCAATTTCACCTGCTGTTGTGCGAATGGAATAGACAACAGATGGAAATTATTGGCAATTATGACACACTCAATAAAGGAGTGGTTCTGCAGGTGGGAACCACAGACCACATCTCAGTACCAGTGCTTTCTGGATGATGTTTTGGTCACTTTTGAATGTTGGTTGTGCTTTCACACTTGTGGTAGCATGAGACAGACTCTACAACCCACACAAGTGGCTCAGGTAGTGCAGCTCATCCAGGATGGCACATCAATGCGAGCTGTGGCAAGAAGGTTTGCTGTGTCTGTCAGTGTAGCGTCCAGAGGCTGGAGGCGCTACCAGGAGACAGGCCAGTACACCAGGAGACGTGGAGGGGGCTGTAGGAGGGCAACAACCCAGCAGCAGGACCGCTACCTCAGCCTTTGAACAAGGAGGAACAGGAGGAGCACTGCCAGAGATTTGCAAAATGACCTCCAGCAGGCCACAAATGTGCATGTGTTGGCCCAAACGTTTAGAATCCGACTCCATGAGGATGATCTGAGTGCCCGACGTCCAAAGATGGGGGTTGTGCTCACAGCCCAACACCGTGCAGGACTCTGGGCATTTCCACAGAACACCAGGATTGGCAAATTCGCCACTGGAGCCCTGTGCTCTTCACAGATGAAAGCAGGTTCACACTGAGCACATGTGACAAACGTGACAGAGTCTGGAGACGCCGTCGAGAGTGATCTGCTGCCTGCGACATCCTTCAGCATGACCGGTTTGCCAGTGGCTCAGTAATGGTGTGGGGGGGCATTTCTTTAGAGTGCCGCACAGCCCTGCATGTACTCGCCAGAGCTAGCCTGACTGCCATTAGGCACTGAGATGAGATCCTCAGACCCCTTGTGAGAAAATATGAGGGTGCTGTTGGCCCTGGGTTCCTCATAATGCAGGACAATGCCAGACCTCATGTGGCTGGAGTTTGTCAGCAGTTCCTGCAAATGAAGGCATTGAAGCTATGGACTGGCCCGTCCGTTCCCCAGACCTGAATCCGATTGAACACATCTGGGACATCATGTCTCGCACCATCCACCAATGTCACGTTGCACCACAGACTGTACAGGAGTTGGCGAATGCTTTAGTCCAGGTCTGGGAGGAGATCCCTCCGGAGATCATCCGCCGCCTCATCAGGAGCATGCCCAGGCATTGCATGGAGGCCATACAGGCACGTGGAGGCCACACACACTACTGAGCATCATTTCCTTGTTTTGAGGCATTTCCACTGAAGTTGGATCAGCCTGTAATTTGATTTTCCATTTTGATTTTGAGTATCGTTCCATATCCAGGCCTCCACTGGTTAATAAATTTGATTTCCATTGATGATTTTTGTGTGATTTTGCTGTCAGCACAATCAACTTTGTACAGATCAAAGTGTTCAATGAGAATATTTCATTCATTCAGATCTAGGATGTGTTATTTGAGTGTTCCCTTTATTTTTTTGAGCAGCGTAAATTAACTTTTTGATGATATTCTAATTTTGCAAGAAGCACCCGTAGATCACTCCATACATGCATTGCGTCATACATACATCAGCATATATACACTCAGTACATGCACTAATCAGCATATTTACACTCCATACATGCACTAATCAGCATACAGTGGGGGGAATAAGTATTTGATCCCTTCTGATTTTGTAAGTTTGCCCACTGACAAAGACATGAACAGTCTATAATTTTAAGGGTAGGTTAATTTTAACATTGAGAGAGAATATCAAAAATAAAACCCAGATAATCACATTGTATAAATTATATAAATTTGCATTTTGCAGTGAGAAATAAGTATTTGATCCCCTACCAACCATTAAGAGTTCTGGCTCCTACAGACCAGTAAACCGCTCCTAATCAACTTGTTACCTGCATTAAAGACAGCTGTCTTACATAGTCACCTTTATAAATGACTCATGTCCACAAACTCAATTAATCAGTCAGACTCTAACCTCTACAACATGGGCAAGACCAAAGAGCTTTATAAGGATGTCAGGGATAAGATCATAGACCTGCACAAAGCTGGAATGGGCTACAAAACCATAAGTAAGACGCTGGGTGAGAAGGCGACAACTGTTGGTTTAATAGTGAGAAAATGGAAGAAATACAAAATTTCTTCCCTTAAAATTATAGACTGTTCATGTCTTTGTCAATGGGCAAATTTACAAAATCAGCAAGGGATCAAATACTTATTTCCCCCACTATATATACACTGCATGTTATAATACCTGCACTAACATATGGAAGATTTGGACTTCAGAAAATGTTATTTCAGGAATCTTTTTTTCAATAATATCCAAAATATTTCTTAATATTTCCCTTTCACATCTTAATATAAGTAAATGATGAAAACTTTTTTTCTTGAAATGTAAAAAGTGCATATTCAGCTAAATCACTAATACGATAAAAAGAAAGCCTTATTGTTCCGCCAGACAAAGACCGCCTATCAAATTTCATAACTCCTCATTCTCAAGACAAAAGTCCTCGTCTGGGGCAGCCCGGTCCCTTTGAACCTTACATACCATCATGTATGTGAAAGAAAGAAATACAGTCTTAAGTCCATCTGATAAATATCGCTCCAAAATAGAATTATTCGCTGACATTTCTGCTATTTCATTATGGCATTGAGAAAGAAAAATGTCACATGCCCCTTGTACCGAGAGGTTATACTGTGCCCTAATATTGTGTTACAAGTCAAATTCCATCAAGGCCAGTGGGGGGTTTAAGCATGAGTAAACCAGTTCATACACATTCCCAGTTAAATGTGCTTCGGGTGAAACTGGTCGTAATAAGCATAATGGCCTCCTTTACAGCAGCCACGGGGCTTGTTACCAGGGATGGCCATAGTTGGGTGCATGGCCTGTGCGGCCACACAGGGCTCATTAGCCTCTAAAAAGAAGGGGTATTAAAGTTGGATAAGCCAGAAACCTACAATGCCACTTAAAGGGGATCTATCAAATGCCTTAAATACTTATTTGTTTTACTGCCGCTGTTCTCCTGAATCCGGCGATGCTTTTCTTTTGTTCCTGCGCCTCTCTGTTCCTGAGATATGGCCCCTTCTCCCCTGTATATAAATGTAGAATTTTTAGCCAACTGGGAGTGTTCCTCAAGAAGACGCCCATAGAGAACCGCTGAGGACCACACCCACTTGTTAAAAAAATACTAACTTTACAGACAGGGAAAAGAGGGCCATATCTCAGCAAAGGAGAGGCGCAGAAACAAAAGAAAAGCAACTCCGGATTCAGGAGAACAGTGGCATTTACACCAGATAAAAAAATTAGAACCTTTGTAAGTGACAGGTCATCTTAAAATCTCTGTTTGAGTAAGGATGAAGCATTATCCAAGATTGGTGGACCCTCTTTAAACTATTGGCCTCGATCTGGCCAACCCAGCTATCATGCGTCCCCTACTTATTGATATCAAATATAGGTTAGCAAGATGTAGGGGACAGATGTAAGTGAATGTATAGTAGATGCTGGGCTCAAGAATGGGGCCGTGAAGCCCACCACTGTTAGTGGAGAGGTGGTTGGAATTCCCTATAATTTGCATAGGAATTTCAACCACTTCTCCACTGACAGCAGCACTCCGAGGGGCGCTATCCTCAAGATAGATGCGGTCCCATTGATATCCTGTGGATAGCCCATAAAAGTAAAAGATGGGAATATCCCTTTAAATAAGACCTGTCACCAGGTAAAAAGTGGTCACTTTTTTGTCCTCATTTGATTCCCACTGTTCCCATGAGTATTCCATTTGTTGTATTTTTTAAATTTGCCATACGGTTCCAGATATATGGACCTTTTTATTTAGGGTTAATTGTTATAAGGGGGTGTGGCTCAAAAGGTAAAAATGCAGAGCAGCTAAAGACCCGCCCCTGAGGATCCAGTGAGCCATTACCCATTGGCAACAACTATAAAAATGAGGCACTAAACGGTCAATATCTCTGGAAACATATGGCGGATTTAAAAAAGGCAAAGAACCAAATACTCAAGGGATCAGCCGGAGTAAAATAAGAACAAAAAATAGCCATTTTTGACCCGGTGACAGGCCTTCTTTAAAGGGAATTTGCCAAAGCAATTATGTGTAATTGTAATTGCCGCTCCATCAGCATCAAGGACACCGTTCTCTCTTGGTTCTCCTCCTATCTCTCTGACCGATCCTTCACTGTATGTTTTGCTGGTTCCTCCTCCTCTCCCCTTCCCCTTACTGTTGGGGTTCCTCAAGGATCAGTCCTAGGCCCCCTCCTCTTCTCTTTGTATACTACCCCTATTGGACAAACAATCAGTAGATTTGGTTTCCAGTACCATCTCTATGCTGACGACACCCAATTATACACCTCTTCCCCTGCTTTCACTCCGACCTTCTTAGAAAACACCAGTGATTGTTTTGCCACTGTCTCTAACATCATGTCCTCCCTCTATCTGAAACTGAACCTGTCAAAAACTGAACTCCTCGTGTTCTCTCCCTCTACTAACCTACCTTTGCCTGACATTGCCATCTCCGTGTGCGGTTCCACCATTAATCCCAAGCAACATGCCCGCTGCCTTGGGGTCATCCTTGATTCCGAGCTTTCATTCACCCCCCACATCCGATCACTGGCTCGCTCTTATCTGCATCTCAAAAATATTTCTAGAATTCGCCCTTTTCTTACTTTCGACTCTGCAAAAACTCTTACTGTCTCACTTATTCATTCTCGTCTGGACTATTGTAACTCTCTACTAATCGGCCTCCCTCTTACCAAACTCTCCCCGCTCCAATCTGTCCTGAATGCTGCAGCCAGGATCATATTCCTCACCAACCGTTACACCGATGCCTCTACCTTGTGCCAGTCATTACACTGGCTACCCATCCACTCCAGAATCCAGTACAAAACTACTACCCTCATCCACAAAGCACTCCATGGCTCAGCACCACCCTACATCTCCTCTCTGGTCTCAGTCTACCACCCTACCCGTGCCCTCCGCTCCGCTAATGACCTCAGGTTAGCATCCTCAATAATCAGAACTTCCCATTCCCGTCTCCAAGACTTTACACGTGCTGCGCCGATTCTTTGGAATGCACTACCTAGGTTAATACGATTAATCCCCAATCCCCACAGTTTTAAGCGTGCCCTAAAAATGCATTTGTTCAGACTGGCCTACCGCCTCAACGCATTAACCTAACGATCCCTGTGTGGCCTATTAAAAAACAAAACAAAAAAAAAAACATAATCAGGTTCCTCGCATCATGTTCTCATACACTTTATGCAGTCAATAGCCTCTGTGTCTGTACTGCTACATACTTAGGCAGTTAACTGGTTCATGCAGCTTTACATGAACACCCGAGCCTTACACTATGGCTGGTCCAAATAACTAAAGCAATTGTTACCATCCACCTCTCGTGTCTCCCCTTTTCCTCATAGTTTGTAAGCTTGCGAGCAGGGCCCTCATTCCTCCTGGTATCTGTTTTGAACTGTGATTTCTGTTATGCTGTAATGTCTATTGTCTGTACAAGTCCCCTCTATAAGTTGTAAAGCGCTGCGGAATATGTTGGCGCTATATAAATAAAATTATTATTATTAATATTATTATTTATGTGTAACAGGGTTTCCTTACACAAAATCTACATTTGTTTTTTACTGATACAGATTTCACTGTGCATTTTTTGCTACGTAAATTCCACATGGGTACTTATCCTCAGTGTCCATTTAGCCATGTTTTTTTAATAAAAGGTGTTTTTTTTTCTTTTTGCCCAGAAATACTGAAGCCAGATGTTGCATAAAAATATAAAACACGCTGCAAACAATGCTTTATAGTTTGTCGTGTTTTTGCAAATTTTTTTTTTGCATTTTTTTAGGTTAAATGAGGTTCCTTTGAGGTGAGGTAATTTTTTCATTAGCTTCTCTACAAGATAAAAAAAAAAAACACAAGCAATCAATGTAAAGCAAAAAAACAGTGGAAACAAAATCAGAATGAAAAGCACCCAGAATTTGAGGCCTTTTTTTATATTAGAAAAAACCCTTGTGTGAACAGTAAAATGAAACCAGACGCCATTTTTCAGGTTGTTTACATCTTTGTCATCTGATGTCTTTTGCCTAAGTCAATCAAATTGAGGTGCCAGGCAAGAAGAGAGACTGGCATCCCGACAGCTCACGAGATAAGACATTGTAGAAAACTGCAAGATCTTTTCACAAAGAAGAAAATAAGAAATGTTGTTATAAGGTTCATTTCATCTTCCCAGAGACATGTAAGCTGTTTACTTCGTTATTTGCCAGAATTACATTTCTGGCTCCATATTATTTTCCAAAACATCTCACTCTGCTATTTCATATTGTTTCCCTTCATTCATGTGTTCTCAATTACTGAATATTAAAATGGCCGCCGTCCTTGTTTCTGCCAATGCAGTCAGTGCTGCCGTAGTAATATGTGTCAAGATGGCTACTCCATGTCACCCCTCTTGATTTCTTTATTTTTATCTCTAGCTGACTGAAAAAATGGCTGTCATACAGTGGTAACTTTCCTGTCAAAACGGTGGATACCTCACGGGTAACCCTGCAAATTCTGACTGAAATCTCCAAGGCAACCGCCATTTTGAGAAGTTCAGGAAGATGGAAAAAGGGGACAGGGGAAAAGGGGCTTCAGAAAATGTGGTGTGCCTATTGCCAAAATGTGTAATTCTCCCAGGTGATGGCAGTCAAGTATGAAAAAAGGTGGATGAGTGACAACCAACATGGTCGCCATTATAGCTACTATACAGGGTCAAAACCTCCCAATTGTTGAAGTTTATGTTTTCAAGATTCTCTTAAAAAAGAGACTACAAAGGAAGTATGACTAAGGTAGCTAAGCAACTACAACCAAAATGGTTCCTGGGTGGATTTGGAACAGGATTAGGTACAGAATTAGTTAACTAAGAATCTGTCAGGGAGCTCGTTATGCTGGTCTGGTGGGCAAAACCCAATTGCAAAAATGATTTTTATCCCCAAATACATGCATTTAAATGAAGAAATACAAAGTTAACTAAAGGAGGACAAATCTTTTAAATGCCCGTATTATACCAACAGTAAAGTTAGTAAGTATGACAATCAATGATGGGTGGAATATTTCCTAAATTTCAGGATTTTAAACCCTGCTTGTTTCATCTGGGCATATATGCAGTCATGAATAATAACGCAATTTTAAGCCCTGCCCAGACCACTCCGAAATTGTGACCCCTTAATCAGCCTAAATTGCACCCATATTGGAAATTTCATGAAGATAAGCGTCCACCCTAAACCTTGTTGTCATTTATCTCCGTAGAAACAATCAGATTTTGCAATACTAGAATGTGGTTTTAGAAAAACCACAAGGAAAAACTGCGCTACTTATTGTGTTAGAGGCTTGTGACATGGCGGCTGACCTGAAACCGTAACGTAATTATACAGCGCAGGCCAAGGGAACAATAAGCGGTGACATTAAATTATAGGGAACGGCGTGCCCGCTCTGTCATAATAAGCGGTGTGTCGAGTGCCACAAGCCCGTCAACGGGTTTATTTACTGGAAAATTGGAGCACGGTAGAGAATGCGGCTGTGAATGAAATGACAAACGACAACTGCGAGGAGAGTACGTGTCTGCGGTGGCGACCGAGAGACAGAAACATGTCAAGGATTTCACATTGAGATGTAAAGTGCCGCTTGAAAGTTTGCGAACCCTCCAGAATATTCCATAATTCTGCATAAATTTTACCTAAAAACTGGATTTTGATTTTTTACACAAGTCCTAAAAGTAGATAAAGAAACAAGTCAAGCAAATGAGTCAAAAATATTACACTTTGTAAATGATCCAGTATCAAGTCCGTGAGTGGCAAAAGTATGTGAACCTTTAAGATTGACAGATAATTTGGAGATGAAATTAGAGCCTGGTATATTCAATCAATGAGACGACAATCAGGTGTGAGTGGGCGATCTGTTTTATCTTCATAACACATGTTTGTGGAAGCGTATTATGGCAAAAACAAAAGAGGTTTTTGAGGACCTCTGAAGAAGAGTTGTTGATCCACATCAGGCTGGAAAAGGTAAAAAAAAATCTCTAAAAAGTTTGGATTCCTCCAATCCACAGTCAGACAGGTTGAGGATTAAATTTAAGGTCATTATTACCCTCCCTAGGAGTGGTCGATCAACAGAGATCACATGGTGTATAACAGTCCGAGAGAGCACAAAGGAACCCAAGGTAATCTCTAATCAACTAAAGGTCTATCACATTTATAAATGATAATGTTCATGAGTCCACCATAAAGAGGACACTGAACAGCAATGGTGTGCATGGCAGAATTGTACTATGGCAAAAACAAAAGAGATTTTTGAGGATCTCCTAAAAAAAGTTGTTGATTCTCTCCTGGGTGGAAAAGGTTACAAAACCATCTCTAAAGAGTTTGGACTCCACTAATCCATAGTAAATCAGATTGAGGAAATTCAAGGCCAATATTATCATCCCCAGAGGCATTGAACAATAAAGATCACTTTAAGCAAGGAGTATAACAGTCCAATAGGGCACAAAGGAACCCAAGGTAACCTCTAAGTAACTAAAGGCTTCTTTCAAATTTGCAAATGTTAATATATTAATGAGTTCACCATCAGGAGGACACTGGACTTAGACAGTATTAATAAAGCACTATTGAGCACGTTTATTTACCATTTACAGTTATTTGCACCCTGTGAATTTGAGAACCAAATAGCGGTACTTCATGGCAGTTTGTTTTGCACAGACCCTGGCCACTAGTGTAAGAAGATCCTACACGTCCACTTCCACCTCCAGCCCACTATTCATCCTTGCCAGGAATATTATGTTATCCTTTACCCTGCAGCTAAATTCCTAGAGTTCATATTTTTATGTGTTCGGGGATTATTTCATCGTTTCCTTGGAAAAAGGATATTTTTTTTCCCCTTGTTGCGATATGTGCGGACGCTTCCTTTTCTCTGTACAGATGTGTTAAAACAATATTCTAATACCCGGGAGGAGCATATTGTCTCAGCCCTTACGCCTGTCATTTGCATTCTGTTCGTCCAGCATCCGCCAAGTCGAGCGCTGCCTGCCAGGTATGAAGCGAATCTCATATTACCGGAGCACTGCGGTGTAATAAGAAAAGGAAAAGTTCTGCAACTTTCCAATGAACTCTGGGGGAGATTGATTAAGATTGTCAGTTCTTACAACTTTTAATTTAACTGGTGCTGCACTTACCTTTGGTGACATATTTTATTTTTTTTCTTACTGTATTTTTGGCTAAAAAATACATTTTTGTAATTGGGTTCCATTAAAAATGTTGCACCATTTAACTGACGCCTTTGAAATGGAGAAGGATGTTTTCAATACCATGGATGGCAATAAGAACAAATAAGTCAATTTAGGAACAAATCAAGCCAAAGATGTCACTCGAAGCAAGAATCACCAAGCTACTACTTGTCTACTTTGGACACAGCATACGAAGAGAGCAACCACTGGAGAAGGACATCATGGTCGGAAGAATAGAAGGAACAAGGCGAAGTGGAAGACCAGAAACCCCATGGCTAGATACTATAAAGATAACGTCGGAGAAGACCCTCGTGGACCTATCTAGGCTTGTACAAGATTGATCTTCCTACAGAGCGTTCCTCCATCAAGTCGCCGTGGCTCAAGATCAAGCCGAAAGTCATTAAAAGAAACACAAAACTTCTACAGCCTCTGTGTTGCAGTGATTACTGCTGGCTGCAGAATGAGCTGGCCGAGGATCCATCAGTGAGCTCATTCTAACAGTTCAAAGTGAGAGTTTTTAAATCTTTTATCTGTCCTTTTCTGAGCTCATCTCAACTGATTTATGACCACAGACCACATCAAAGTTGAATATGCGGAGAAACAAAAAGCCCGTAAAAGCCAAATGGTGCAACATTTTTAATGAAACCCAATTTTAAAATTGATTTAAGTGAAAACTAAAAAAGTCAACGGAAGTGAACAATCCTTTTAAGGCAATAGCTGGAAGGAATTTGAAAAAGTTACATGGTAGACTACTTAAAGAGATTGTCCACTCAACCCATCTATATAAATTTATATTATGTCATCACTCAGGAATTTCCTATAAATCAGAGCAGAGAGTCGTTATAAACAGCAGTTTTCACTTACCATCATACGCGGACTGCCATTCACTTGAATTGGTGCCATTTATAGTGTTTTTCAGTGTTACATTTTTAATTAAATTGAATAGCAAAAATGATTTTAAGAATTTAAGTTAAACAAAAAAGTCCACATAGATGGACAACACCTTTTGAGTTATAATCTGTCGTAAACTTTAATAAACCAAAGATTTAGGTTCCGCCCTTATGACTGACCCCAGCTACTATGCAAGCACTAAAATGTACGACTCAGCTACAAAACTTGTACAAAACCTTTACTAGATGACTATGGTTCCAAATCTCCAACATTTAAGGAGTCTAATTCCAGCCCACGAAAGAGTTGGAAAATCACCCTGGACACCAGCAATTTTAGAACATTTCTTCATCTTGGAAAGTGGGAAAGTGGGAGTGTCGGGGTTGTGTGGTCACAAAATGGGCATTGTTCTAGCTAAAATTCTGTGAAGCCACGCTTTATGCACCGCAAACCCTTAACCTCTTCAATGACCACCTTGAAATTTGGTAGTTATGTTTTTTATTTATCAACATTTTTTATCTTTAAAACCTCTGCTTGCTGCAAGTGAGTTGAGACCTTTTTTTCACCCAGAAGGTTAATTCCAATACAGATCTATAACTTCTCGTAGCTGAGGGTTTGCTTCAATGTAACCAGTCTGAGCAATTATTTTTATTGCCAGCTAGTGGCTACAGCAAATACATTGAAACAATGACGCAATATTATAGCGTTAGACCGTGGAAAGCTAAATATTGCACCTGCGTATCAATTTTGTCATCATTTTCAAGATCTCTGCATGCTGTCAGTAAATGTTTTAGGTCTTAGTAATACTAGGAGCTATCGTGGGTAGTGATGGGCAGACTCGAGGATGTTTGGGTCGGTCGGGTTTGGCCAAACATTAAAAAAAGAGTTTGGTTTGGGTCATAGAACAGTACCCGAACTCAAACCTGGACCTCATTTTTCATAACAAGCCAAGATAAAGCTGACAGTTGGAGGCTGCAGCAATCAGCTTTATCTGGGCTGGTTATCAAAAATAATCAGCTGCAGCAGCTGGTTATCAAAAATAGAGGGGACCGCACGTTTTTTATTTTTTTTCACACAGTGTGGGCTAGCCAATCACAGCCATGCCAATACTTGACATGGCTGTGATTGAGCCAGAAGTGCCCACACAGTAAAGCTTGTTGATTGGCTGCACTGCAGCCTTTCAAAAAGCTTTGTTCGGGCTGCCGAACGCGAACAGTAACACGGACTGCCTGGAGAAGTCCATGTTCAGAGTTCCTGCACGGACACTAGGTGTTCAATATGGACCCTGAACTTTACTGTTCGGGTTCGTCCATCTCTAATCGTGGGTGCAGATGTATATGGACCTGGGTACCTGAAATAACCCAAGACCCCTCTATATATAAGAAGACCCTAGTGTCACATGGATGGGGGATACCCTGCTTCAAATTTTGTGTTAGGACCAAAGAGCTGTTATTTAGAATAATTGGGCCCCAATTAGTTAATTGATTAGGGCCCTTGGGCTTTCTCTCTTCTTATTCCCATTTTCTAACCCACTAGATGGGCCCTTATATAGGGGGTATTTTTGGAATGTGTGAACCCTTATGAATAATATGATCCTTAGATACAATTTATTTAGCCGTGCCCTATTAAACAGAGCAAAGTTTCCAAACTAAGATGTTTTTATAAATATGAGCCCCCCCTTCCGCCCCAAATAATGAAGGGGTTGGGAAAGATCAGGTTGACGCTCAGTCTTTGATGCTGCATTGATTTGTAAAGTATATCAGCGAGCGCAATTCTGCTCATTTACCTGCACAGGAGGCAGCACACAGAGGGCCATTGTCTGCCTCCTGAACGGTCGCCATTCTTAAGGGCTCAGTTTAATAAATGCTTAATTAAACCCTAACACATTATATGCAAGGAATTTCCCTGTCTATGCATTCATATGTATATTGTCCAACAATCTTCTGCAGCCAGATTTAAGGCTCCGAGGACAAAGGTTACAAGTGCAGCGCACTCTTCTTGAGGATGTAGGATACAACTGCAATTCAAAGGACAAAATATTGTATAAAGAGGAATGTAAAATCCCGACGAGTCCTGTATTGGCTGCCATTAGTAGCTATCACCTTCAAAATTCTTCCAAAAAACACTAAGGGGGAGCTCATTGCACATGGATTAATTATAAAGTTAATAGTAGCCTTAAACTATGCTTGAGCTCCCTCTAGTGGTGGATGTAAACAGACAGAATTTTGTCATATAAAGTGTACCACTACCTGCATATTCATGCCACTGTTCAGAATAAGCAGTCGTGTGCAGGGCCGGACTTAGCCCAAAAGGCGCCCTGTGCGAGACTGCAGGACGGCGCCCCCCCCCCCTCCAAACTTTGAAAGAAAACAATAACTCTTTAATATTCACAACAACACGTTTACTTAGAAAACTTGTGTTTCCCTGCAAAACACTTGAAGAAACACTAATATTGCAATAACGAGAATTATAAAGTGCTTTAAAGCGGACCAAAAGGAAAAAATGACGCTTGGTCCAAAGCCATATGGGCTGACAGCCAATCAGAGTGCAGAGCGGCGGCCTGCAAGGCCAAACACCGCCACACCATGACCAGATGACATATTACCACCACAGTGATCGAATAATATCAAATACAAGGAACGAATACCACAACATCATGACCAGACCACATATTACCACCACATAGTGACTGAATACTACAATACTGATCAATAATAAAAAAAACCACAATACTATCACCATAAGTGCCATTATACACAGGAGATCTGTACTTAGTATGCAGCGTCTGTGTATAGGTAATACAGTGATCACCGGTGACATACACAGGACCTCAGTATATAGTATACAGTGTATAGGTAACACACTGACTCACCAGTGACATCTCTAGGTGAAGTCCTTCATCTTTCATCCCGCACAGACCGCCATCACTTCATCCAGCCAGGACTCGTCTCTGCAGGAAATAACACAGTTATCACGAGTTCCACTTGCAGAACACATTACTTAATTTTCCCAACTTCTACATTACACCACATGAAGAAGGCGACATAGTGTCACTCTACACAGTAATAGGACCGCCCCTCCATTTAAAACAGTATACTCAAAAAATAAAATAAATACATCACTGCAGTAATAATATCCCTTAATTAGCCCCACGGTAATAATATTCGCCATCCTGGCCCCCGTGTGTCTCATTCCTGGCGTCAGCCATATATTCTCCCATCCTGCCCTAATGAGTATCTATCCTGCCCCATATGATCTTCCCATCCTGCCCCATCTGTCTCCATCGTATCCATCCTGCCCCATGATCCTGCCCCATCTGTCTCCAATCCTGCCTCCAGTGTCTCCAGTCATGACGCCATGTCTGTCATCCTGCCCCGTGTCTCCATTCTGCCCGTGTCCAGCATTCTGCACCAGTGTCCAGCATTCTGCACCAGTGTCCAGCATTCTGCCCCTGTGTCCAGCATTCTGCCCCCTGTGTCCAGCTTTCTGCCCCAGTGTCCAGCTTTCTGCCCCAGTGTCCAGCTTTCTGCCCCAGTGTCCAGCTTTCTGCCCCAGTGTCCAGCTTTCTGCCCCAGTGTCCAGCTTTCTGCCCCAGTGTCCAGCTTTCTGCCCCAGTGTCCAGCGTTCTGCCCCCGTGTCCAGCGTTCTGCCCCCGTGTCCAGCGTTCTGCCCCCGTGTCCAGCGTTCTGCCCCCGTGTCCAGCGTTCTGCCCCCGTGTCCAGCGTTCTGCCCCAGTGTCCAGCGTTCTGCCCCAGTGTCCAGCGTTCTGCCCCCGTGTCCAGCGTTCTGCCCCCGTGTCCAGCGTTCTGCCCCCGTGTCCAGCGTTCTGCCCCCGTGTCCAGCGTTCTGCCCCAGTGTCCAGCGTTCTGCCCCAGTGTCCAGCGTTCTGCCCCCGTGTCCAGCGTTCTGCCCCAGTGTCCAGCGTTCTGCCCCCCGTGTCCAGCGTTCTGCCCCAATGTCCTTTCTGCCCCCCTGTGTCCAGCTTTCTGCCCCCCCCTGTGTCCAGCTTTCTGCCCCCCCCTGTGTCCAGCGTTCTGCCCCAGTGTCCAGCTTTCTGCCCCCGTGTCCAGCGTTCTGCCCCAGTGTCCAGCTTTCTGCCCCCCTGTGTCCAGCTTTCTGCCCCCCTGTGTCCAGCTTTCTGCCCCCCTGTGTCCAGCTTTCTGCCCCCCTGTGTCCAGCTTTCTGCCCCCCGTGTCCAGCGTTCTGCCCCAATGTCCTTTCTGCCCCCCTGTGTCCAGCTTTCTGCCCCCCCTGTGTCCAGCTTTCTGCCCCCCCCTGTGTCCAGCGTTCTGCCCCAGTGTCCAGCTTTCTGCCCCCGTGTCCAGCTTTCTGCCCCCCCGTGTCCAGCGTTCTGCCCCCCTGTGTCCAGCTTTCTGCCCCCCTGTGTCCAGCTTTCTGCCCCCCTGTGTCCAGCTTTCTGCCCCCCTGTGTCCAGCTTTCTGCCCCCCTGTGTCCAGCTTTCTGCCCCCCTGTGTCCAGCTTTCTGCCCCCCAGTGTCCAGCTTTCTGCCCCCCAGTGTCCAGCTTTCTGCCCCAGTGTCCAGCTTTCTGCCCCAGTGTCCAGCTTTCTGCCCCAGTGTCCAGCTTTCTGCCCCAGTGTCCAGCGTTCTGCCCCAGTGTCCAGCGTTCTGCCCCAGTGTCCAGCGTTCTGCCCCCGTGTCCAGCGTTCTGCCCCAGTGTCCAGCGTTCTGCCCCAATGTCCTTTCTGCCCCCCTGTGTCCAGCTTTCTGCCCCCCAGTGTCCAGCTTTCTGCCCCCCCCCTGTGTCCAGCGTTCTGCCCCAGTGTCCAGCTTTCTGCCCCCCTGTGTCCAGCTTTCTGCCCCCCAGTGTCCAGCTTTCTGCCCCCCCCCTGTGTCCAGCGTTCTGCCCCAGTGTCCAGCTTTCTGCCCCCCTGTGTCCAGCTTTCTGCCCCCCTGTGTCCAGCTTTCTGCCCCCCTGTGTCCAGCTTTCTGCCCCCCTGTGTCCAGCTTTCTGCCCCCCTGTGTCCAGCTTTCTGTCCCCCAGTGTCCAGCTTTCTGCCCCCCTGTGTCCAGCTTTCTGCCCCCCCCCTGTGTCCAGCGTTCTGCCCCAGTGTCCAGCTTTCTGTCCCCCAGTGTCCAGCTTTCTGCCCCCCAGTGTCCAGCTTTCTGCCCCCCAGTGTCCAGCTTTCTGCCCCCCAGTGTCCAGCTTTCTGCCCCCCCTGTGTCCAGCGTTCTGCCCCAGTGTCCAGCGTTCTGCCCCCCTGTGTCCAGCGTTCTGCCCCCGTGTCCAGCGTTCTGCCCCCGTGTCCAGCGTTCTGCCCCCGTGTCCAGCGTTCTGCCCCCGTGTCCAGCGTTCTGCCCCCGTGTCCAGCGTTCTGCCCCCGTGTCCAGCGTTCTGCCCCAGTGTCCAGCGTTCTGCCCCAATGTCCTTTCTGCCCCCCAGTGTCCAGCTTTCTGCCCCCCCCTGTGTCCAGCGTTCTGCCCCAGTGTCCAGCTTTCTGCCCCCCAGTGTCCAGCTTTCTGCCCCCCTGTGTCCAGCTTTCTGCCCCCCTGTGTCCAGCTTTCTGCCCCCCCTGTGTCCAGCTTTCTGCCCTGGCCCCCCCCCCCCCGATCGCCGCTCTCAATAAAAAAAAAAAACAAAACAAGTTCTGCTTACCTGACCGCGATCCTGCTCTGTCTGGTTATCGGTGGGGGCGGCCATCTTCCTGAGGCCGCGCGTGCGCAGGTGGAGTGCTCTGCTGCCTGGGGCTTCAGGAAAATGGCCGCGGGATGCCGCGCATGCTCAGATGGAGATCGCGGCGGCCATTTTTCTGAAGCCGACATGCGAACAGGTAAATTCTGCGCCGCCGGCGACCCGCCCCCCGCATTGCGCCCCCCTTCCTACGCCACTGCTTGGCGCCCTGTGCGGCCGCACAGGTCGCACAGGGCAAAGGCCGGCCCTGGTCGTGTGCATACATATGGAATAACACTATTTGTGACAATTATATGATATGTATTCTGCATTTTTCAGCAGGCTTCCTCTTTGCAGGCTCTATCTCCAGTTTTTAATTGTCTCTGAGCTACAGTGTGCTGACTAGCTATGATGTATTCCATAAAAAGAACAAGCAGACATGAGGGATTCCTGCTTTCCTTTTCTATGTATTACATGTTCAGAATTAGCATCAACAGCAGCATGGAGGAAATGTGGGAAGCATTATAGATCAGTACTAAGTAGAGTAGCAGTGAATCCAGCTCTGAGGTGAAATAAACAATTAGGAGAAAGCACCTACATTGATGATAATAATAATAATAATAATAATTTTTATTGATGATGTTATACATCATTTCCGAGCAGTGTAGTGATGAATAAAGCTTTTAGGTGAGGCAAATACTTAGTAGAAAGCAGGATCGTGAAGTACATTATACTGTAGTACTTAGTAATGAAGTTGTGAAATCAGCTCTGCGGTGATATAAACACTTACTAGAAAGCAACATCATACAGGACATTATACAGCAATACTGAGAAGTGTAACTGTGAACCCAACTGTGGTGTAAAATAAACATGTACTGGAAAGCAACAGCAGCATATAGATTAGTACTGAGTAACGTAGCTGTGAATCCAGCTCTGAGGTGAAATAAACACTTACTAGAAAGCAGCAGCAATGATAATGTTATACATTATTACTGAGAAGTGTAGTTATGAATAAAGTTTTTAGGTGAGATAAGGTCTTACTAAAAAGCAGGATCATGGAATACATTATACTGTAGTACTTAGTAGTGTACCTGTGAAACCAGCTCTTCAGTGAAATAAACACTAGAAAGCAGCAGCATGGGGAATATTACACAGCTACACTAAGCAGTGTAGCTGTGAATCCAGTTGTAGGGTAAAATGAACATTTCCTGCGACAGCAGCATGGGAAGCATTATACATCAGTAATAAAGAAAGTAGATGTGAATCCAGCTCAGAGGTGAGATAAACACATAGTAGAAAGCAGCAGCTGTGAGGACATTATATGTCATTACTGAGCACTGTAGTTATCAATCCAACTTTCAGGTGACGCAAATACTTACCGTACTAGAAATCAGGATTAAGTACATTATACTGTAGTACTTAGTAATGTAGCGGTGATACCATCTCTGCAGTGAGATAAACACTTACTAAAAAGCAACATAATAAAGGACATTATACAGCAGTACTGAGCAGTTTAGCTAGGAATCCAGCTTTGAGGTGAGATAAACACTTACTAGAAAGCAGGATCCTGAAGTACATTATACTGTAGTACTTCGTAATGTAGCAGTGAAACCAGCTCTGTAGTGAGATAAACTCACTAGAAAGCAACATCATAGAGGACATTATACAGTAGTACTGAGCAGTGTAGCTATGAATCCAGCTTTGAGGTGAGATAAATACTTACTAGAAAGCAGGATCATGAAATACATTATACTGTAGTACTTAATAATGTAGCTGTGAAATCAGCTCTGCGGTGAGATAAACACTTACTAGAAAGCAACATCGTAGAGGACATTATACAGCAGTACTGAGCAGTGTAGCTATGAATCAAGCTTTAAGGTGACAAATACATACTAGAAAGCAGGATCATGAAGTACATTATACTGTAGTACTTAATAATGTAGTTGTGAAATCAGCTCTCCAGTGAGATAAACACTTACTAGAAAGCAACATCATAGAGGACATTATACAGCAGTACTGAGCAGTGTAGCTATGAATCCAGCTTTAAGGTGAGAAACACATACTAGAAAGCAGGATCATGGAGTACATTACACTGTATACATTATGCTCATTGGAAAGATTCTGATGACTGTCCAAGCACCGTATGTAAATGCTCTGTCCTGAGTGTCTTGCTGCTGCCCCCTGATAGCCCCTTTCTATCTATGCCTCGTGCTGTCTCACAGTGATAATCCTCTGTGACTCCCATTCTTACTGCTCCGGTCAAGTCTTGCACATTTGTTCCAGGACTTTTAACAACCAATAGGTCTCTTTGTTTTTTTTTTTCCCGGTATTCCCTTTGCATTCTGGGAGCCTTAGCTCCATCCCCTTCTTCAGATAAGATTACAAATACACCAGGGGTATCTCAATGAGCCAGTGCCATGATAGCCGGCCGGTGACCTCAGCTGTACCCTTACAGGGAACGTAGGGAGATTTCAGGAATGTTTAATACGGAATGTTCTATGTTCTATGTCGCTTTTACTTGCAGACGAGGAAACATCCCATCAACGCAAAACTTCTGGAAGATAGAAAATCCTCAATAATCTCAATGATTAAGCTTAAAGGAACAGCACTCCTCTCTTATGTGTGAGTCTGGATGCACTCTATTGTTCCCTGTTATCAGCCACTCTCAGAGAAGCTGCCTGTAATGGTTTTCAATGAGATATCCACATGAACACTCATTTAGAAATGAAAGAAATGTTCAAATTATTGAAAAGCCTACAACACATGAAATCCATGACTCCAGAATGGTGAGTTAGAAACACCAATTTCTGCACCACTGCCATCTTTCTCAATATCCTAGAACCTCACAAGGATCAGAGAAAAAGTCACATCTTCCTTGTACAGATATTCTTAATTCACTGAGGTTTGTTCACTACGCTGTCAGATAATGACTTATATCCCTGTTTTCATTTAGAAATATCCTGTCATTTTGAGTTTCTCTGATTCTTTGCAATGGGGCAGCGGAAACCTGGTGCCATTCATTGGTATGTGACTATCAAGGTGAGTGTAAGACTGCCACCTCCTGGTGTGTGACTGTAACTACTATGTGTAGGAAGAACAGTAACATCTACTGTCTAAATATGTCATTTATCTCACATCTACAAAAATAGCTGTTATAGTTCTATAACTAATATCTATCTCATAGCTACCAAATCATCTCTCCATCAATCTAACTTTTATCTATCTTATAGCTACAAAATGTCTAGCTAATATAGATAGATAAATGATAGATTATTATTATTATTATTCTACATTTTTATAGCGCCATTTATTCCATGGCACTTTACATGTGAAAAGGGGGCAAATATAGACAAACTAGATGGTGGCCCGATTCTAACGCATCGGGTATTCTAGAATATGCATGTCCACGTAGTATAATGCCCAGTGACGTACTACATTGCCCAGTTACGTAGTATATTGCCCAGCCACGTAGTATATTGCCCAGCCACGTAGTATATTGCCCAGTTACGTAGTATATTGCCCAGCCACGTAGTATATTGCCAAGTTACGTAGTATATTGCACAGCGACGTAGTATACAGCACAGAGCCACGTAGTATATTGGCCAGTCACGTATGTCACAGATTAAAAAATAAACATATACTCACCTTTCGAGGGCCCCTTGTAGTTCTGTCGCCAGTGTGCGGTGCAGGTGGCAGCTTCCGGTCCCAGGGTGTGATGACATCGCGGTCACATGACCGTGAAGTCATGGCAGGTCCTTCTCGCGCAGGCGCGCAGGACCTGTGATGATGTCGCGGTCACATGACCGTGATATCATGGCAGGTCCTTCTCGCATACCATCCTTGAACCTGCCGCTTGCATGGAGCGGTCATCGGAGCGTCGCGTTGAGCGGGAAAGGCGGTGGAAGGTGAGTATATAATGATTTTTTATTTTTTTTATTATTTTTAACATTAGATGTTTTTACTATTGACGCTGCATAGGCAGCATCAATAGTAAAAACTTGGTCACACAGGGTTAATAACGGAGTGAGTTACTCATGGCATAACGCGGTCCGTTACCGCTGGCATTAACCCTGTGTGAGCGGTGACTGCGGGGAGTATGGAGCGGGCGCCGGGCACTGACTGCAGGGGAGTAGGGAGGGACTAATCGGACTGTGCCCGTCGCTGATTGGTTGCGGCAGCCATGACAGGCAGCTGGCGAGACCAATCAGCGACTTGGATTCCATGACAGATAGAGGCTGCGACCAATGAATATCCGTGACAGACAGACAGACAGACAGAAAGACGGAAGTACCCCTTAGACAATTATATAGTAGATATATTAAACATGAGCAAAAAACAAGGCACTAACAGGTACAGAAGGAGGGAGGACCCTGCCCGCGAGGGCTCACAGTCTGCAGGGGATGGGTGAAGATACACTAGGAGAGGGTAGAGCTGGTTGTGCGGCAGTTCAGTAGGTTGAGGATCACTGCAGGTTGTAGGCTTGCCGGAAGAGGCGAGTCTTCAGGTTCTTTTTGAAGGTTTCTATGGTAGGCGAGAGTCTGAAGTGTTGTGGTAGAGAGTTCCAGAGTATGGGGGAAGCACGGGAGAAGTCTTGGATGCGGTTATGGGAAGAAGAGATAAGAGGGGAGTAGAGAAGGAGATCTTGTGAGGATCGCAGGTTGCGTGTAGCTAGGTACCAGGAGACCATGTCACAGATGTATGGAGGAGATAGGTTGTGGATGACTTTGTATGTCACTGTAAGGGTTTTGAACTGGAGTCTCTGGGCAATAGGAAGCCAGTGAAGGGCTTGGCATAGGGGAGAGGCTGGGGAGCAGCGGGGAGACAGGTTGATTAGTCGGGCAGCAGAGTGTTGGATGGATTGGAGAGGTGCGAGAGTGTTAGATGGGAGGCCAGAGAGTAGAAGGTTGCAGTAGTCAAGGTGGGAGATGATAACGATGTGCTCTAGTGTTTTTGTGGTTTCATGGTCAAGGAATGCGCAGATCCGGGAAATATTTTTGAGTTTGAGGTGGCAGGAGGAGACAAGGGCTTGGATATGTGGCTTGAAAGAGAGGGCAGAGTCGAGGATCACCCCGAGGCACCGGGTGTATGGGACTGGGGAGAGTGAGCAGCCATTGACATTGATTGATACGTCTGGTGGAGGGGTAGAGTGAGATGGGGGAAAGATGATGAATTCTGTTTTGTCCATGTTCAGTTTTAGAAAGCAAGCAGAAAAGAAGGCCGAAATAGCAGACAGACAGTTGTTGTGAACTCTGTTTTCAGGCTCCCTCTTGTGGTCACTGGTGGTATGGTGTGACTTTTGCTTTGGGCTCCCCCTGGTGGCTTTGTCTGTTATCCTGCTGGTCTCTGGCTATCAGCTGGTTCGTTATCCTCTGGGAGGTTCCTATATAGCTCTGTTTCACTTCCACTTGTTGCCGGCTGTCGATGTAATCAGTGCTACTCAGATTCCTTCTGACTACCTTGCTCCCAGTCCATCCAGGACAAGCTAAGTTTTGTTTGCTCATTTGTTGATCAGCAGTGTTTATCATGTGTTCTTGTCCAGCTTGCTAAAAATGTGATTCCCTCGCTTGCTGGTTGCTCTAGTGGACCGAGTTTCTCCCCGCACACCGTTAGTTGGTGTGTGGGTTCTTGAAATCTCAGGATGGATATTTTGTAAGGGTTTTTATTGATCGCATAGACCCCTGCTCTATTTTCTGCTTTCTAGTACTAGTGGGCCTCTTTTGCTGAATCTGATTTCATCCCTATGTATGTGCCTTCCTCTTACTTCACCTTTAATATTTGTTGGGGGCTTCTATATCTTTGGGGATTATTTCTCTGGAGGCAAGCGAGGTCTTTCTTTCTCTTTAGGGGTAGCTAGTTCCTCAGGCTGGCTCGAGACGTCTAGGAATTTTTTAGGCACGTTCACCGGCTACCTCTAGTTGTGTTTGATAGGTTCAGATTTGCGATCAGTCCAGTTACCATCTCCCTAGAGCTTGTCCTAAGTTTATTCACTTGCTGGTCTATTTGTGATCCTCAGCCACTTAGGATCATAACAGACAGTGTGGGATTTTGGTAAGTAAGGAGGTGAGGTCAGGTCCGGATAGGCAGATCTGCGTGTCATTGGCGTAGAGATGATACTGCATATCGTGGGATTCTACGAGCTGTCCTAGGCCAAAGGTGTAGATGGGGAAGAGTAGGGGTCCTAGAACAGAGCCTTTAGGAACACCGACGGACAAGTGGCGGAGTGAGGAGGTGGTGTGGGGGGAGGAAAACACTGAATGTTCGGTCTGTCAGATATGATGATATCCAGGATAGGGCCAAGTCTGTGATGCCAAGAGATGAGAGGATCTGTAGCAGAAGGAAGTGGTCCACAGTGTCAAAGGCAGAAGACAGGTCCAGGAGAAGGAGGACAGAGTAGTGTCGCTTGCTCTTGGCAGTTAGTAGGTCATTGGTGACTTTAGTTAGGGAAGTTTCGGTTGAGTGATGGGGTCGGAAGCCAGACTGTAACCGGTCAAAGAGGGAGCAGGAGGAGAGGTGGGAGGACAGTTCAAGATGGACATGTTGTTCCAGTAGTTTTGAGGCATAAGGGAGAAGAGATATTGGGCGATAGCTAGACACAGCGGATGGGTCGAGGGAGGGCTTTTTAAGGATGGGTGTGATCTTGGCATGTTTGAAGGATAAGGGGAAGACACCTGTTGTGAGTGAGAGGTTGAAGAGGTGTGTTACGGTTGGGATGAAGACCGCAGCAAGGTTAGGGATGAGGTGGGACTGGAGCAGGTCAAGCGTGCAAGTGGTGAGGTGTGATCTTGACAGGAGGGTGGAGAGCTGATCTTCTGCCATGGTGGAGAAGCTGGTTTTGGAGGAACAGGGTTGAGCAGCTAAGAGGGGCAATGGGCGATGCGGGCCAAAGCTTTCTCTGATCGTATCGATCTTCTGTTTAAAGAAAGAGGCAAAGTCTTCAGCAGAAATGAGAGGGGAAGGAGGGGGTGCGGGGGGACGGAGTAGAGAATTGAAAGTGTTGAAATGCTGTTTAGGGTTGTGAGACATGGAGGATATGAGAGATGAGAAGTAAGTTTGTTTTGCGGCCGTGAGAGTGGACTTGAAGCTGGTGAGAGACTGCTTGTATGCAGTGAAGTGGTTGGCAGAGCGGAATTGCTTCCATCTCCGCTCAGCGACCCTGGAAGCCCGTCTCAGTTCTTTGGTCAGGCTGGTCAGCCAGGGCTGCCTGTTGAGTGTACGAGTTTTGCTATGCATGAGCGGGGCGGCCGAATTGAGTGTTGTCTTTATTGTGGTGTTATAAAAAGTGGCAGTGGCATGTGTGTCATGAAGGGAGGCTATGTCTGTAAGAGGGAGAAGTGACTCAGAGAGTGATTGTAAATTGAGGTGTTTGAGAATTCTGCAAGGGTAAGTGAGTTTGTGGAGTGGGGGTTGCACACTAGGAGAGGAGAGGGAAGAGAATGTCAGTAGGTTGTGGTCAGACAGGGGGAGGGGTGAGTTAGTGAGATTAGTAAGGGAGCAGAGGCGGGTGAAGATGAGGTCCAGCGTGTGGCCATCTTTGTGAGTGGCATCAGAGAACCATTGAGTGAGGCCAAAGGAGGCAGTCAGTGATAAAAGTTTAGAGGCAGCTGAGGTGGAAGTGTCAATGGGAATATTGAAGTCACCCATGATGTTAGTGGGGATGTCGAGAAAGGTGGAGATGTCTAGTTCTGGGGGCAGTAGATGACAGCCAGCTGAAGGTTGGAGGGGGAATAGATAAGGATGGAGTGCACCTCAAACGAGGGAAGGGTAGCAGAGGGTAGTAGACGGATTGGAGTAAAGGAGCAGGTGTTGGACAGGAGCAAGCCAACTCCTCCACCACGTTTGTTACTGGGGCGAGGGGTGTGAGAGCAGCTGGAGAGGCTGAGTCAGAGGGGGTGAGCCAGGTTTCCGTGATGCCAAGGAAGGAGAGTTTGTTGGTGATGAAGAGGTCATGGATAAATGGCAGTTTGTTGCAGACGGAGAGTGCGTTCCATAGTGCTCCAGGTAGGGGGACCGGGGGAGTGGGGGCTGGATGAATGGGTATGAGGTTAACATGGTTGGGAAAACGTTCAGAGGAGCGTGGCCAGGGGTTAGAAATGAGTGTGGGGATGTGTTGAGGAGGGCCAGGATTTGGGGATACATCACCAGCGATGAGAAGTAGCAGACAGATCGTTAGAAGGCAGGAGCAGGATAGAACATGATGCGGCCGTGAGTGTCTGGAGAAAAAGGATTGTATGTGGAGGAACAGTTCTGAGGAGAAGGTGAGATGGCTGGGGAGTAGTGAGGGAGAAATGACTAGTTCTTTGCTAGGTGGAGGGATTGCAGGAGATTGTAAGAAGGAAAGTAGTATGGGGTGAAAGAGAAAAGAAACCGAAATATTGTAGTGGTTTGGTAATTTGTTACCTTCCAGTCAATTCCTGTCCAATTCAGTCTAATTCAAAGTAATTAAAAAGATGTAATTTGAAAGATGGAAGTTAAAAGATGAATGGAGCAGACTACGTCTGGAGCAGACGCCTGCATGTGAATATATCCCCAGCTAAGGGCAATCAGGTGTGAATGAGAAGGTGGCTGGGTATGGGAGACCAGATGTAGAGAGTTAAGCAAAGGTCATATAGAGAGGGAGGGGGTTGGACTGACCACTCAAAGAGATGCCAGAATAACATAATGAGAGACATGAAACAGGTCATGGAAAGAAGATGATAGGTAAGAAAGCGTACCAAAAAAGGATGATATGTGCTGCACATAGACACTCAGATGCCAGGGAAAGCATAGAAAATCAATGCAATATACAGAGACATTCAGGAGCCAAGGAGAGCTAGGGAAAGTCAGTGAATACCTGTGGGAAGAGGAGAACAGCTCGATTAGATGGTACAGATGATGATAATATTGTAGCAGTGATGAGAATCCAAATGCATTCTAGAATTCAGTCTAATTCAAAATAATTAAAAAGATGTAATTTAAAAGATGGAAGTTAAAAGATGAATGGAGCAGACTACGTCTGGAGCAGATGCCTGCATGTGAATATATCCCCAGCTAAGGGCAATCAAGTGTGAATAGATAGATAGTTCAACAGATAAATACAGTTCTGTGAAAAAGTGTTTGCCCCTTCCTGATTTCCTATTCTTTTACATGTTTCTCACACTTAAATGTTTCAGATCACCAAACAAATATAAATATTAGACAAATATAACACAAGTAATCACAAAGTGCAGTTTTTCAATGAAGGTCTTTATTATTAAGAGGAAAAAATCCAAACCTACAGGGTCCTGTGTGAAAAAGTGATTGTCCCCTACCTTCAAACATAAATTAATTGTTGTTTATCACATCTTTGGGAAGCGGAGAGCAAATCCCCTAGCCGGACGCAGGCCTGATTACTGCTACGGCTGTTCTCAATCAAGAAATCACTTAAATAGGACCTGCCTGACAAAGTGAAGTAGACCAAAAGATCCTCAAAAGCTAGACATCATGCCGCGATCCAAAGAAATTTTGGAACAAATGAAAAGCAAAGTATTTGAGATCTATCAGTCTGGAAAAGGTTATAAAGCCATTTCTAAAGCTTTAGGACTCCAGCGAACCACAGTGAGAGCTATTATCCACAAATGGCAAAAACATGGAACAGTGGTGAACCTTCCAGGAGTGGCTGGCCAACCAAAATGACCCCAAGAGTGCATTGATGACTCATCCAAGAGGTCACAAAAGACCCCACAAGAACATCCAAAGAACTGCATGCCTCACTTGCCTCAGTTATGGTCAGTGTTCATAACTCCACCATAAAAAAGACTTGGCAAAAATGGCCTGCATGGCAGAGTTCCAAGATGAAAACAACTGCCGAGCAATAAGAAAATAAAGACTTGTCTCAGTTTTGCAGAAAACACCTTGATTATCCCCAAGAGTTTTGGGAGAATACTCAGGACTGATCAGACAAAAGTTGAGCTTTTTGGAAGGTGTATGTCCCATTACATCTTGCGTAGAAGTAACACAACATTTCAGAAAAGGAACATCATACCAACTGTAAAATATGGTGGCGGTGGTGGTGTGATGGTCTGGGACTGTTTTGCTGCTTCAGAATCTGGAAGACTTGCTATGGTAAATGGAACCATGAATTCTGCTACCAAAAAAATCCTGAAGGAGAATGTCCATCCATTTGTTCGTGACGTCAAGCTGAAGCACACTTGGATTATGCAGCAGGACAATGATCCAAAACACACCAGCAAGTCCACCACTGAATGACTTAAGAAAAACAGAATTAAGACTTTGGAGTGGCCTAGTCAAAGTCCTGACCTTAATCCAATTGAGATGTTGTGGCATGACCTTAAAAAGGTGGAAACCCTCCAATGTGGCTGAATTACAACAATTCTGCAAAGATGAATTACCAAAATTCCTCCAGAGCGTTGTAAAAGACTCATTGCAAGTTATCGCAAACGCTTGATTGCAGTTGTTGCTGATACAGGTGGCCCAACCAGTTATTAGTTTTAGGGGCAATCACTTTTTCACACAGGGCCCTGTAGGTTTGGATTTCACTTTCCCTAAAGGTACCGTCACACTAAGCAACGTCGCAGCGATATAGCCAGCGATCTGTGACGTTGCAGCGTCCTAGGTAGCGATATCGCTGTATTTGACACGCAGCAGCGATCTGGATCCCGCTGTGAAATTGCTGGTCGCTGCTAGAAGGTCTGAACTTTATTTGGTCGCTAGGTCGCCGTGTATCGCCGTGTTTGACATAAAAGGAGCGACGCCAGCAGCGACAGCGACGAGGATAGAGAGGCGTGTTTTATTAAAAAAGGAGACGCCCTCATCCGCGACGACCTGAGAGGGAACAGCAAAATCTATTGATGATGGCTCGGCGTTAATATGTGTCAGTGACGTCGTGTCACTGTGAACGCTGAAAGGCGCAACGGGACGATAACGCTTGCAAATATACAAGTTCTGCATCGCTGCAGAGTCGCGGTTTATATTACAGGACGCCGACGCGTCACATCCTGGGGGTCTCAGCCTATCTGGCTACACTACAACGCCCCTTTGGGTGTGTCAAGTCAATACACTCTGGCTGTTTGACATGGAGCGAGCAACCAGCGACAGCGATAAATTGGTTGCCGCTACGTCACTGGATCGCTCCTGCATCGCTCTGGCGTTGGTGTGTTTGACGTCTCTACAGCGACCTAAACAGCGACGCTCCAGCAATCTCGTTTCGGTCGCATCGCTGGCTATATCGCTGCGACGTTGCTTAGTGTGACGGTACCTTTAATAATAAAGCCATTGATTTATAAACTGCACTTTGTGATTACTTGTGTTATCTTTGTTTAATGTTTACATTTGTTTGGTGATCTGAAACATTTAAGTGTGACAAACATGCAAAAGAATAGGAAATCAGGAAGGGGGCAAATACTTTTTCACACAACTGTAGGTAGAGAATAGATGATAGATAGATAGATAGATAGATAGATAGATAGATAGATAGATAGATAGATAGATAGATAGATAGATAGATAGTAGATAGAAGATAGATAGATGGATAGAGAATAGATAGATAGATAGATAGATAGATAGATAGATAGATAGATAGATATTTTGCAGATGTGAGATAGATATTAGTTAGATCCTTCTATATCTAGATCCATAAAACAATGGCGGGCAGCTCTCCACGATGAACCCACTTGCAGACAGTGAGGTCTTTATTGCCATGTTTCAGTCCATATATTTTGGATTTTTTCTGCCAGTGAAGATGAATACAGAGCAGACTCTTATGGCAGCACCAAGTGGTCATAGTAGGTAACTGACAATTACAACATTTATGTGTAAAATATCATTAATACGTGTATATAAACATGATTATAAAGTGTCTGGCATCAGCTTCATATATTCAATAAATTCGATATACAGTGTATATTTTTTTCCCATGGACATCCCCTTTAAGTAGTGAAATTCTACTAATTGCAATCTCCTCTAGGGGGAGCTCATGGCAGCAGAGATTTTTAAAGCTCACATTGAACTCAATAATAAATCAAAATGTAGCTTGCGCCCCCTAGTGGTGGAAAAAAAGAACCTTCATGATTAGGACATTTTATTTTTTGTGCTTTTGTTTTTCCTACCCCCTTTTCCAAGGGCCATATGGAAAATGCCCTGGATATTACTCACTCCCTATGTTCTGACCATTGATAGGAACCTTTCTATAGAGACCTCATGTGAGTTCTGCTACTTCAGGAAACGCCATGTTTTACACTGGGCTGCACCAAAGATCTCATAACAAAACATGACTCAGAGTCTCAGACGGACCGACCAATCCTAGGGGGCCGGGGCAATGACACGGCGACACAACCCCAGACAAATTACTTCCTTCATATAACAACTCCCTATAATCAATAATGAAAAGAGCTTTCGAGATCACAGGGAATCACCACGGACGGCGGGGTCCTAACACCTCCATTAGACGGGACCTTACGGCTCAGATTACATCACCCTAAGACATGGAAAAATAATACCAGATCTTGTAGCCTGGGGAAAACTGCCATGAATAATTTTCCATATGTAATTATAACATACAAACTCTAATAGTAAAGGGAATGTTATTGTGCTAAGCCATTATAGGGAAGAACGCACATAATGCTGTGCATTACACTTCAGAGCTACACTCACCATTCTGCTGGTGCAGTCACTGTGTACATACATTACATTACTGATCCTGAGTTACATCCTGTATTATACTCCAGAGCTGCACTTACCATTCTGCTGGTGCAGTCACTGTGTACATACATTACATTACTGATCCTGAGTTACCTCCTGTATTATACCCCAGAGCTGCACTCACTATTCTGCTGGTGCAGTCACTGTGTACATACATTACATTACTGATCCTGAGTTACATCCTGTATTATACTCCAGAGCTGCACTCACTATTCTGCTGGTGCAGTCACTGTGTACATACATTACATTACTGATCCTGAGTTACCTCCTGTATTATACCCCAGAGCTGCACTCACTATTCTGCTGGTGCAGTCACTGTGTACATACATTACATTACTGATCCTGAGTTACATCCTGTATTATACTCCAGAGCTGCACTCACTATTCTGCTGGTGCAGTCACTGTGTACATACATTACATTACTGATCCTGAGTTACATCCTGTATTATACCCCAGAGCTGCACTCACTATTCTGCTGGTGCAGTCACTGTGTACATACATTACATTACTGATCCTGAGTTACATCCTGTATTATACTGTAAAACTATAGTCAAAACTCTTCAGACTTTAGAGGTTAAATCCCCCAGCATTCACTGTGCAGTGTGTGAATATATCCTAACTGAATACATGATTTTAATCATTCTTCATTTAGTAGCGTCCTTATAATTTCTGGAGAGTTTTCATAGTCACTTGTAGTGATGGGCAGTATCAAACTAGTTCCCATTATAAAGAAGTCAAATCATATACTGCAATAAATGTCATGATACAAATGTAATGGATTTATGTTACAATAATGGGGCTGGATGTCTGCTTGTTCCATAGCTAATCTGGTAAAATTTTTCATGTTGAACTAGACATATGATGTAATAGTGGCTGCAGAGTGGAAGAAAATGTTTGTGTTTGTTTTTGTTTTTTGTTATTTTGCCTCTCCATTGTGGAGATATTGGCAATTAAAGTATTTGGCATCTAATCAGTTGACTTTTTAAACTCCAAGTGGTTGTTATCAGATAGTTTTCACTGGGGGCGTGTACTTCTTCCCCCTGTGTGAGGCTGACCAATCATTAACAAGCAGAAACACACTGGAAAAAGAAGAACACGCCTCCACCATAGCTAAGAGCAGGTTTCTCACTGTGTGAGATGTAATGATACAGCTCTGATCTCCTGGTCTAATCTCCTGCCTGATTAGAAAGCACAGATGACCAACTCCCTTTAGATAAGATGGCTTTGGGGTAGAGGAGAAGCACAGCTGAGTTTAGTGGTGTCCTTTTTAATACATAAATTAAGAAAAGAAGGTTGGCTTAGTTATTTATATAGACAGTCAGCCAGCTCCCTTCACGACCAGATGTGAAACAGCTGGGACCCAGGATGGGGCGGCCATAAGAGAATCAGGCCTACATGAACTATATCAATAAATTATATTATTGCTTATATAAAGCTCATTTATGCATATTTTTGTTTAGCGCCAATAAACCTGTTTTTTCTTTTTTCGCTTTTTTCTATTCAGGACTTCTCTTGCTGGTTATAGCCATCTTGTTCAATACGGATCGAGGAGGGGAACTCTGAGCCAGGACATTTTTAAGAAGAAACTTAGTTTTTCATAGCTGCTTGGAAAACATGAGTCAAAATCCAGCCTTGTTCATCCTCGAACGACAGATTCCACCTCCCCTTTCAATCGTTGCCAAAATCATCTCCTGTACCCTGTGTTTAAGAGGTGACAACGTGCGGCGGGGGTTCTACGATGCGGTTCTGAACTAGTCTTCTTTTTTTCTAATGACTAATGAGATTCTCCATCGCACCGCAGAGGTTACATGGGGTGGACGGTAATGAAAGGGAAATATCACATCATATGTGCAGCAGACGTCCCGGCCAGACAAAGCACTACAGAGAGCTCTACCTACTGAGATATAAAGTTTTATTAAAGGGGTAACTCTCCAGGAAGAAGCAAATTGCATGTTCCATTATGGGTTAAAAAGTTTATGTGAGATCAGTAAAAAGGTTTCGTAGCAATACGAGGAACATAACTACTATAATAATACTGCCCCATATATAAAAATGTAATACCGCCCCACATACAAGAACATAACTACTATAATACTGCCCCTATGTACAAGAACAAAACTACTATAATACTGCCCCTATGGAGAAAAATATAACTACTATAATACTGCCCCTATGGAGAAAAATATAACTACTGTAATACTGCTCCTATGTACAAGAATATAACTAGTATAATACTGCCCTTATGTACAAGAATAAAACTAGTATAATACTGCCCCTATGTACAAGAATATAACTACTATAATACTGCCCCTATGTACAAGAACAAAACTACAATAATACTGCCCCTATGGAGAAAAATATAACTACTATAATACTGCCCCTATGGAGAAAAATATAACTACTATAATACTGCTCCTATGTACAAGAATATAACTAGTATAATACTGCCCCTATGTACAAGAATATAACTAGTATAATACTGCCCCTATGTACAAGAATATAACTAGTATAATACTGCCCCTATGTACAAGAATATAACTACTATAATACTGCCCCCATGTACAAGAATATAACTACTATAATACTGGTCCTATGTACAAGAATATAACTACTATAATACAGCCCTCCTATGTACAAGAATATAACTACTATAATACTGCTCCTATGTACAAGAATATAACTACTATAATACTGGTCCTATGTACAAGAATATAACTACTATAATACTGCTCCCTATGTACAAGAATATAACTACTATAATACTGCTCCTATGTACAAGAATATAACTACTATAATACTGGTCCTATGTACAAGAATATAACTACTATAATACTGCCCCTATGTACAGGAATATAACTACTATAATACTGCTCCTATGTACAAGAATATAACTACTATAATACTGTTCCTATGTACAAGAATATAACTACTATAATACTGCCCCTATGTACAAGAATATAACTACTATAATACTGCTCCTATGTACAAGAATATAACTACTATAATACTGCCCCATATGTACACGAATATAACTACTATAATACTGCCCCTGTGTACAAGAATATAACTACTATAATACTGCTCCTATGTACAAGAATATAACTACTATAATACTGCATATAGCCACAAGAATATAACTACTATAATACTGCCCCTATGTACAAGAATATAACTACTATAATACTGCCCCTATGTACAAGAATATAACTACTATAATACTGCCCCTATGTACAAGAATATAACTACTAATACTGCCCCTATGTACAAGACTATAACTAATATAATACTGCCCCTATGTACAAGAATATAACTACTATAATACTGCCCCTATGTACAAGAATATAATTACTATAATACTGCCCCTATGTACAAGACTATAACTACTATAATACTGCCCCTATGTACAAGACTATAACTACTATAATACTGCTCCTATGTACAAGAATATAACTACTATAATACTGCTCCTATGTACAAGACTATAACTACTATAATACTGCTCCTATGTACAAGAATATAACTACTGTAATACTGCTCCTATGTACAAGAACATAGCTACTATTATACTGCCCCTATGTACAAGAATATAACTACTATAATACTGCCCCCTATGTACAGGAATATAACTACTATAATACTGCCCCTATGTACAAGAATATAACTACTATAATACTGCCCCATGTACAAGAATATAACTACTATAATACTGCCCCTATGTACAAGAATATAACTACTATAATACTGCTTCTATGTACCAGAATATAACTACTATAATACTGCCCCTATGTACAAGAATATAACTACTATAATACTGCCCCTATGTACAAGAATATAACTACTATAACACTGCCCCTATGTACAAGAATATAACTACTAATACTGCCCCTATGTACAAGACTATAACTAATATAATACTGCCCCTATGTACAAGAATATAACTACTATAATACTGCCCCTATGTACAAGAATATAACTACTATAATACTGCCCCTATGTACAAGACTATAACTACTATAATACTGCCCCTATGTACAAGACTATAACTACTATAATACTGCTCCTATGTACAAGAATATAACTACTATAATACTGCTCCTATGTACAAGACTATAACTACTATAATACTGCTCCTATGTACAAGAATATAACTACTGTAATACTGCTCCTATGTACAAGAACATAGCTACTATTATACTGCCCCTATGTACAAGAATATAACTACTATAATACTGCCCCCTATGTACAGGAATATAACTACTATAATACTGCCCCTATGTACAAGAATATAACTACTATAATACTGCCCCTATGTACAAGAATATAACTACTAATACTGCCCCTATGTACAAGACTATAACTAATATAATACTGCCCCTATGTACAAGAATATAACTACTATAATACTGCCCCTATGTACAAGAATATAACTACTATAATACTGCCCCTATGTACAAGAATATAACTACTATAATACTGCTTCTATGTACCAGAATATAACTACTATAATACTGCCCCTATGTACAAGAATATAACTACTATAATACTGCCCCCTATGTACAAGAATATAACTACTATAATACTGCCCCCTATGTACAAGAATATAACTACTATAATACTGCCCCCTATGTGCAAGAATATAACTACTATAATACTGCCCCCTATGTACAGGAATATAACTACTATAATACTGCCCCTATGTACAAGAATATAACTACTACTAGATTGTGGCCCGATTCTAACGCATCGGGTATTCTAGAATATGCATGTCCCCGTAGTATATGGACAATGATGATTCCAGAATTCGCGGCAGACTGTGCCCATCGCTGATTGGTCGAGGCAACCTTTATGACATCATCGTCGCCATGGCAACCATTATGACATCTACGTCGATACTGTGCCCGTCGCTGATTGGTCGAGGCCTCGCGGCCTCGACCAATCAGAGACGCGGGATTTCCAGGACAGACAGACAGACAGAAAAACCCTTAGACAATTATATATATAGATAATACTGCCCCTATGTACAAGAATATAACTACTATAATACTGCCCCTATATACAAGAATATAACTACTATAATACTGCCCCTATGTACAAGAATATAACTACTATAATACTGCCCCTATGTACAAGAATATAACTACTATAATACTGCTCCTATGTACAAGAATATAACTACTATAATACTGCCCCTATGTACAAGAATATAACTACTATAATACTGCCCCTATGTACAAGAATATAACTACTAATACTGCCCCTATGTACAAGACTATAACTAATATAATACTGCCCCTATGTACAAGACTATAACTACTATAATACTGCCCCTATGTACAAGACTATAACTACTATAATACTGCTCCTATGTACAAGAATATAACTACTATAATACTGCTCCTATGTACAAGACTATAACTACTATAATACTGCTCCTATGTACAAGAATATAACTACTATAATACTGCTCCTATGTACAAGACTATAACTACTATAATACTGCTCCTATGTACAAGAATATAACTACTGTAATACTGCTCCTATGTACAAGAACATAGCTACTATAATACTGCCCCTATGTACAAGAATATAACTACTATAATACTGCCCCCTATGTACAGGAATATAACTACTATAATACTGCCCCTATGTACAAGAATATAACTACTATAATACTGACCCTATGTACAAGAATATAACTACTATAACACTGCCCCTATGTACAAGAATATAACTACTATAATACTGCCCCTATGTACAAGAATATAACTACTATAATACTGGTCCTATGTACAAGAATATAACCACTATAATACTGCTCCTATGTACAAGAATATAACTACTATAATACTGCTCCTATGTACAAGACTATAACTACTATAATACTGCTCCTATGTACAAGAATATAACTACTATAATACTGCTCCTATGTACAAGACTATAACTACTATAATACTGCTCCTATGTACAAGAATATAACTACTGTAATACTGCTCCTATGTACAAGAACATAGCTACTATAATACTGCCCCTATGTACAAGAATATAACTACTATAATACTGCCCCCTATGTACAGGAATATAACTACTATAATACTGCCCCTATGTACAAGAATATAACTACTATAATACTGACCCTATGTACAAGAATATAACTACTATAACACTGCCCCTATGTACAAGAATATAACTACTATAATACTGCCCCTATGTACAAGAATATAACTACTATAATACTGGTCCTATGTACAAGAATATAACCACTATAATACTGCTCCTATGTACAAGAATATAACTACTATAATACTGCTCCTATGTACAAGAATATAACTACTGTAATACTGCTCCTATGTACAAGAACATAGCTACTATTATACTGCCCCTATGTACAAGAATATAACTACTATAATACTGCCCCCTATGTACAGGAATATAACTACTATAATACTGCCCCTATGTACAAGAATATAACTACTATAATACTGCCCCTATGTACAAGAATATAACTACTATAATACTGCCCCCTATGTACAAGAATATAACTACTATAATACTGCCCCCTATGTACCAGAATATAACTACTATAATACTGCCCCTATGTACAAGAATATAACTACTATAATACTGCCCCTATGTACAAGAATATAACTACTATAATACTGCCCCTATGTACAAGAATATAAGTACTCCGGATTTGGACAATATCTGAGATTCTACAATTTTTTTTTCTGGACCTTCATAAAGTTTCCAGTGATTTATACACAAGTGACTTTCAGGGTAAGTGCCTGCCATTCATTAGTTCTGACGTGAAGTGCTGATAGCCAACAAGGAATACTAACTTTGATTCCCGACTCATTTTTATGTTTGGTGATTGTAACCATGTGCAGCTTGGCAAGCCTTGACAGGTTAGATCAGGGCCCAGCCTTCGGAGCAGCGCATCGTCTTACCATCTGGTATCATAACCGCTGACTTTATTATGGCAAATCCAATGCAAATTAGAACCAAAGTCATAAAATTCATCCATATGGGCAACTGAGGACACTGATCGGCCTGGCACGGTATCTGACATGGCAGTCCCTACAGAACGGCCCTTTCATGCAAGTTCATAAAACATTCAGGGTCGATCTCGGCAATGCTAATATCACATCAAAGAGATATTAGCTCGCGCTTTGATACCATCTCAGAAATATCCGCGCTGCGGAGAGAGTATAAGTCCGTCCTGATCGCCGGCAGATTATCGCAAATCTTGTTTCCATTATAAGGGCCATTATTGGGTTACAATATGGAGATGATTAACATCCGGCTTTCAGAACAGCTCATTCCGAGCGGATTTAGTATCGTTTCGTACCATTGTCATTTCCTTGCTAATCCATTGCCTATCGAATATTCCGAGGCCTAAGACTATATATTATTTTGTAGGGATCAAAATCCCTAGCGGGGTGAGATATTTAATCGGAAGGCAATATCATCCTAAGAGATAATGGACAAAATATGCTTTTTATAACATGTTGTCGTAATTTATTAACCCACTGCATGACACTGTTTTTGTTGCTTCTACCACCTTCAATCAATTACCGTATGTGCATCATGCCCAGAAACCATAGGGCGAGTGACAAAAAACTGAGGACGGTGAAAGATCCAACATTACTATATTTATTTTCTATCATTCCATTTTTGATTCCTAATTTATGATGACTAGTTGGCCTGTGCAAAATTTTCACACATTGGTTTCTGGGGGCGCAGGCAATTTCAGGAAAATCAACCTGGTCAAATGTTAATGTATTTAATGAGATGATGAACACAGAGAGGTATTTATATACCGTATGTAGAAATCCAAAAATCAGAGGCAGCACACCATTGTAGATTAGATTTTGAAGGTGTTCAAATTTAATAACCCATTATTGTTCAAGATTATTGTACTTGTTTTTATTATGTATACCCCTCCCCACATGTAAAGCGCCATGGAATAAATGGCGCTATAATAATAATAAATAATAATAATACTGTGACATCACTGTGTGTATTATCCTTGTACTGTGACATCACTGTGTGTATTATATTATCTCTGTACTGTGACATCACTGTGTGTATTATTATTATTATTTATTGTTATAGCGCCATTTATTCCATGGCGCTTTACATGTGAGGAGGGGTATACATAATAAAAACAAGTACAATAATCTTAAACAATACAAGTCATAACTGGTACAGGAGGAGAGAGGACCCTGCCCGCGAAGGCTCACAATCTACAAGGGATGGGTGAGGATACAGTAGGTGAGGGCAGAGCTGGTCATGCAGCGGTTTGGTTGATCGGTGGTTACTGCAGGTTGTAGGCTTGTCGGAAGAGGTGGGTCTTCAGATTCTTTTTGAAGGTTTCGATGGTGGGCGAGAGTCTGATGTGTTGTGGTAGAGGGTTCCAGAGTAGGGGTGATACGCGAGAGAAATCTTGTATACGATTGTGGGAAGAGGAGATAAGAGGGGAGTAGAGAAGGAGATCTTGTGAGGATCGGAGGTTGCGTGTAGGAAAGTACCGGGAGACGAGGTCACAGATGTATGGAGGAGACAGGTTGTGGATGGCTTTGTACGTCATGGTTAGGGTTTTGTACTGGAGTCTCTGGGCAATGAGGAGCCAGTGGAGGGATTTATAGAGGGGAGAGGCCGGGGAATAGCGGGGGGACAGGTGAATTAGTCGGGCAGCTGAGTTTAGAATAGATTGGAGGGGTGCGAGAGTGTTTGAGGGGAGGCCACAGAGCAGGAGGTTGCAGTAGTCAAGGCGGGAGATGATGAGGGCATAAACTAGAGTTTTTGCAGATTCTTGGTTGAGGAATGTACGGATCCGGGAAATATTTTTGAGTTGAAGTCGGCAGGAAGTGGAAAGGGCTTGGATATGTGGTTTGAAGGAGAGATCAGCGTCAAGGATTACCCCGAGGCAGCGAGCTTGTGGGACTGGGGAGAGTGGGCAGCCATTTACTGTAGTGGATTGCTTTGTTGGGGGGGTCGCGTGAGATGGGGGAAAGATGATGAATTTTGTTTTGTCCATGTTAAGTTTTAGAATTCTAGCGGAGAAGAAGGATGAAATAGTGGATAGACATTGAGGGATTCTGGTTAGTAGGAAGGTGATATCTGGTCCAGAGATGTAGATCTGTGTGTCATCAGCATAGAGGTGATACTGAAAGCCATGAGATTCTATGAGCTGTCCCAGGCCAAAAGTGTAAATGGAGAAGAGCAGGGGCCCTAGAACTGAACCTTGTGGGACTCCGACAGAGAGGGGGCGAGGTGAGGAGGTGGTGTGTGAGTGGGAGACGCTGAATGTCCCGTCTGTTAGGTATGATGAGATCCAGGATAGGGCCAAGTCTGTGATGCCAAGGGATGAGAGGGTCTGTAATAATAGGGAATGGTCCACTGTGTCAAAGGCACCCGACAGGTCCAGGAGGAGGAGGACCGAGTAGTGTCGCTTGCTCTTGACGGTTAAGAGGTCATTGGTGACCTTAGTTAGGGCAGTTTCAGTGGAATGGTGTGACCGGAAGCCAGATTGTAAGCGGTCAAAGAGGGAGCAAGAAGAGAGATGGGAGGACAGTTCAAGATGGACGTGTTGTTCCAGTAGTTTGGAGGCATAGGGGAGAAGTGATATAGGGCGATAGCTAGATACAGGGGATGGGTCAAGAGAAGGCTTCAAACAGGGTAATCCCTGTATTATCCCTGTACTGTGACATCACTGTGTGTATTATCTCTGTACTGTGACATCACTGTGTGTATTATCTCTGTACTGTGACATCACTGTGTGTATTATCTCTGTACTGTGACATCACTGTGTGTATTATCTCTGTACTGTGACATCACTGTGTGTATTATCCTTGTACTGTTACATCACTGTGTGTATTACCCTGTACTGTGACATCACTGTATATTATCCCTGTACTGTGACATCACTGTGTGTATTATCTCTGTACTGTGACATCACTGTGTGTATTATCTCTGTACTGTGACATCACTGTGTGTATTATCCTTGTACTGTGACATCACTGTGTGTATTACCCTGTACTGTGACATCACTGTGTGTATTATCTCTGTACTGTGACATCACTGTGTGTATTACCCTGTACTGTGACATCACTGTGTGTATTATCCCTGTACTGTGACATCACCGTGTGTATTATCCCTGTACTGTGACATCACTGTGTGTATTATCCCTGTACTGTGACATCACTGTGTGTATTATCCCTGTACTGTGACATCACTGTGAGCATTATCCCTGTTCTGTGACATCACTGTGAGCATTATCCCTGTACTGTGACATCACTGTGTGTATTACCCTGTACTGTGACATCACTGTGTGTATTATCCCTGTACTGTGACATCACTGTGTGTATTATCCCTGTACTGTGACATCACTGTGAGCATTATCCCTGTTCTGTGATATCACTGTGAGCATTATCCCTGTTCTGTGACATCACTGTGTGTATTATACCTGTACTGTGACATCACTATGTGCATTATCCCTGTACTTTGACATCACTGTGTGCATTATCCCTGTTCTGTGACATCACTGTGTGCATTATCCCTGTTCTGTGACATCCATGTAATGTGACCTTACTGTGTGCATTCTCTTGTATTGTGAGCTCCATCCCTGTGTATTCGGAAAGCCCAAGAATCTTTCAATGCTCCAGGAAAGCTGAGTGATGACCCTTGCGGGAGGCGAGCTGAATATTGGCAGCTACCAAAAGCAAAGTCCCCTTGGCCACATCGCCAGTATTAGAAATGACACTTCATGGATTCCCCGGTACAGATTTTCTGCTGGGGTCTAGGAGCCTTACATTACGCGTCTGATACAGACAGCAGACCGGCCACCCAACCTGACCTTCAACCAAAAATATTCTCAGGGACAATATTTGTAAAGGTCCCTTATCTGCCATGAGGTCACTCTACAAGAACAAGGCAGACCGGCCAATGAAAACACAGCGTCCAAGATAAAAAACAGCTGGATTTTTTTTTTAACAAACGTGGAAACAACTTTGAACTATGTGGACAATGTTGTCTAAGCCCGAACAGATGTGGCTTAATCTTGTTTTTGATCCTGGAGTGCTTTTTTTTTCTCCCATGTTCCATGAATACGTGTATCAGTGATGCCTTTCAGATGTAACAGATGCTCACTCACGAAAATTGTCACCTTGGAGGAAAATGGAAAAAAAAAAAAATTTCTAGCGACCCCTTTCTAATTTAATGGTTATTTGTAGCACAATGATGAGGGTCCACCACAAGTCACGATGTAGTCACCATTGGACCCAAACACCAAAGGAGGTCCCGATGCAATAAAATGGCATGACCTGGAAAAAAAAAAAAGAAATTTAGGACACCCTGCATAAAAAGTTATAAAGTGATGTCATACTGATAGGAAATGAAATCACTAATCAATGGGGATCTCTGAGCCCCCCATAAATCCTGAAGCAGCCAATCAGATATTGGTGCCGGCATAAGGAGTCACTATACATGGCACACGGCACAAATCCAAGTGGGTGGCCATCGTCGTATTACGGTAAGTGAAAACTGTTTATAGCGAGCCTCTGCTGTGACTTATAGGAGGGTCCTGAGCGAAGACAATGTATAAAGGCATATAGATGGGATGACTGGACAATCCCTTTAAGCAGTCTACCATCTAACCTTTGCACGTTCCCGCCAGCTCTTGCCTAGAAGGGATTGTTCACTGACTGTTATTTTTTACTTAAATGCATGTATTTGGTCTAAAATAATTTTTGCAATTAGGTTTCATTGAAAATAGGAGATAAAATTGGAGCAATTTTAGCCGTAATGGCCTCAGAATTGCTGTGAATACTGATGATGTCACCAGAAGGTCTCAGATTCCCGGCGTTTCAGGACATTTGCCGACTTGGAGATTAGGAATGTGAAAATCTCTTCCTTCCTCCTTTATTCTCATCTGGAAGTGAAAACTCAAAGCCGCTTCTTCATGCTACATTACAGCACAGATGAGAAACACATGATTGTTGTTTTGGAAAAATCAGAAAAACCTATGATGCCGTTCCAGGGGCTGCGTCCATGCTCCAAGTGAAGTGAATTCCCAAGTGAAACAGTCAAGTGACACATCACTTTAACCTTTTTGTCATAGAGAGAAATTAAAATCCATAAGATATCTCCAGAGAGGGTACAAATCACCCTCACAATGAACATATAGAATTAATTATAGCTGGAAAGAGAGAAACTACTTATAACTAGAAAAATAAAAGAGCGCTAACACTTCAACCTCCATTGAAGTAAGGACCCCTTGCAGTGTCCAGGTAATTACAGTAGAGAAATGCTTTGAGAAAAAGACAGCAAGACTTAGATTTCTTTACACAGAGACAGGGAAGTATGCTTCTCAGATTATGGCTTCCTCTGATCAAAGGATCTTCTTAGACGCTTTGGAGCCAGTTTTCATTGATGAATATTGGGGTTGGTGTTTGGGGTTGGTGTTATGATCCTAATGGCAGAGGATCTCAGGAGTACCAGCTAAGTCTGCAAACACAAAAAGCCAGCTCATAGGGAAGTGGTAACTTGACTGACCGTATACCTGATCCTAACACAAACAACTAGCAGCAGCCGGGGAACGTACCTACGTTGGTTCTAGACGTCTCGCGCCAGCCGGAGAACTAACTAACCCTTTCAGAGAAAATAAGACCTCTCTTGCCTCAAGAGAAAGGACCCCAAAGTTAAAATACAAGCCCCCAACAAATAATAACGGTGAGGTAAGAAGAAATGACAAACGTAAGAATGAACTAGATTTAGCAAAGAGAGGCCCACTGACTAATAGCAGAAAATAGAAAGATAACTTATACGGTCAGCAAAAAACCCTACAAAATATCCACGCTGAATATCCAAGAACCCCCGCACCGACTAACGGTGTGGGGGGAGGATAACAGCCCCCCTTGAGCTTCCAGCAAAATCAGGAATCACATTTTAAACAAAGCTGGAACAAAATAAGGGAAATTCAAATGCACAAAAATAAGGAAGCAGGACTTAGCTTATCTTGCAAAATCAGGAGACCAGGAGACAGGAGAAAACAGACAAGGTCTGATAACAACGAATCCAGGCACAATACTGAGTATCCAGGAAGTTTATATAGGCACACCCAGACCAAACGAAGCAGGTGAGTGCCAACCTGGAGAAAGACACTCAAAGTGCCATACCGCTAATGACCACAAGAGGGAGCCAAGAACTATAGTTCACAACAGTACCCCCCCTTTAAGGAAGGGTCACCGAACCCTCACCAAGACCACCAGGGCGATCAGGATGAGCAGCGTGAAAGGCACGAACCAAATCGGCCGCATGAACATCAGAGGCGACCACCCAGGAATTGTCCTCCTGACCATAGCCCTTCCATTTGACCAGATACTGAAGCCTCCGTCTAGAGAGACGAGAGTCCAAGATCTTCTCCACCACATACTCCAACTCGCCCTCAACCAACACCGGCGCAGGAGGCTCAACAGCAGGAACCATAGGCACCACGTACCGCCGTAACAAAGACCTATGGAACACATTGTGAATGGCAAACGACACTGGAAGATCCAAACGAAACGACACCGGATTAAGGACTTCCAAAATTTTATAAGGACCAATAAAGCGAGGCTTAAACTTAGGAGAGGAAACCTTCAGAGGGACATACCGAGAAGACAACCAAACCAAATCCCCAACACGAAGTCGGGGACCCACACCGCGGCGGCGGTTGGCAAAGCGCTGAGCCTTCTCCTGTGACAACTTCAAGTTGTCCACCACAAGATTCCAAATCCGCTGCAACCTATCCACCACGGAATCCACCCCAGGACAGTCAGAAGGTTCAACATGACCCGAGGAAAACCGCGGATGAAAACCAGAATTGCAGAAAAATGGCGAAACCAAAGTAGCGGAACTTGCCCGATTATTAAGGGCAAACTCAGCCAGTGGCAAGAAAGTCACCCAATCATCCTGATCCGCAGAAACAAAACATCTCAAATAAGCCTCCAGCGTCTGATTAGTTCGCTCCGTTTGGCCATTAGTCTGAGGATGAAAGGCAGATGAAAATGACAAATCGATGCCCATCCTAGCACAAAAGGATCGCCAGAATCTGGACACAAACTGGGATCCTCTGTCAGACACGATATTCTCAGGAATGCCGTGCAAACGAACCACATTCTGAAAGAACAAAGGAACCAAATCGGAAGAGGAAGGCAACTTAGGCAAGGGCACCAAATGGACCATCTTGGAAAAACGATCACAGACCACCCAGATGACAGACATTCCTTGAGACACCGGAAGATCTGAAATGAAATCCATGGAAATGTGCGTCCAAGGCCTCTTCGGGACGGGCAAGGGAAAAAGTAACCCGCTGGCACGAGAACAGCAAGGCTTAGCCCGAGCACAAATCCCACAGGACTGCACAAAAGATCGCACATTCCGCGACAGGGACGGCCACCAAAAGGACCTAGCCACCAAATCTCTGGTACCAAAAATCCCAGGATGCCCTGCCAACACTGAGGAATGAACCTCGGAAATAACTCTACTGGTCCATTTATCAGGAACAAACAGTCTGTCAGGTGGGCAAGAGTCAGGTCTACCAGCCTGAAATCTCTGCAACACACGTCGCAAATCAGGAGAAATGGCCGACAAGATTACTCCCTCTTTAAGAATACCCGCTGGCTCTGCGACTCCAGGAGAGTCAGGCACAAAACTCCTAGAAAGAGCATCAGCCTTCACATTCTTTGAACCAGGCAGGTACGAGACCACAAAGTCAAAACGGGAGAAAAACAACGACCAACGAGCCTGTCTAGGATTCAGGCGTTTAGCGGACTCGAGGTACATCAGATTTTTATGATCAGTCAAGACCACCACACGATGCTTAGCTCCCTCGAGCCAATGACGCCACTCCTCAAATGCCCACTTCATAGCCAACAACTCCCGATTACCAACATCATAGTTCCGCTCAGCAGGCGAAAACTTCCTAGAAAAAAAAGCACATGGTCTCATCACAGAGCAACCAGAGCCTTTCTGCGACAAAACAGCCCCTGCACCGATCTCAGAAGCGTCTACTTCAACCTGAAAGGGAAGTGAGACATCAGGCTGGCACAAAACAGGCGCCGAAGTAAACCGGCGCTTCAGCTCCCGGAAAGCCTCCACGGCCGCAGGAGCCCAATTAGCAACATCAGAACCTTTCTTGGTCATATCCGTCAAAGGTTTTACAATGCTAGAAAAATTAGCAATAAAACGACGGTAGAAATTAGCAAAACCCAAGAACTTCTGAAGACTCTTAACGGACGTGGGTTGAGTCCAATCATGAATAGCTCGGACCTTGACTGGGTCCATCTCCACAGTAGAAGGGGCGAAAATAAAACCCAAAAAGGAAACCTTCTGCACTCCAAAGAGACACTTTGAGCCCTTCACAAACAAAGCATTATCACGCAAAACCTGAAACACCATCCTGACCTGCTTTACATGAGAATCCCAATCATCAGAGAAAACCAGAATATCATCCAGATAAACAATCATAAATTTATCCAGATACTTCCGGAAAATGTCATGCATAAAGGACTGAAACACTGAGGGGGCATTAGAAAGCCCAAAAGGCATCACCAAGTACTCAAAATGACCTTCGGGCGTATTGAACGCAGTTTTCCATTCATCACCCTGCTTAATGCGCACAAGGTTGTACGCACCGCGAAGATCTATCTTGGTGAACCACTTGGCACCCTTAATCCGGGCAAACAAGTCCGACAATAGTGGCAAAGGATACTGAAATTTGACAGTGATTTTATTCAAAAGCCGATAGTCTATACACGGTCTCAAAGAGCCGTCTTTCTTGGCCACAAAAAAGAATCCCGCACCAAGAGGGGAAGAGGATGGACGAATATGTCCCTTCTCCAAAGACTCCTTAATATAAGAACGCATCGCGGCATGCTCAGGTACAGACAGATTAAATAGTCGTCCCTTAGGAAATTTACTACCAGGAATCAAATCTATAGCGCAGTCACAGTCCCTATGAGGAGGAAGGGCACTGGACCTGGACTCACTGAATACATCCTGATAGTCCAACAAATACTCAGGGACTTCAGAAGGAGTAGAAGAAGCAATAGACACCGACGAGGAATCGCAATGAATTCCCTGACAACCCCAACTTGACACGGACATAGCCGTCCAATCCAAAACTGGATTATGGGTCTGTAACCATGGCAGACCCAGAACGACCAAATCCTGCATTTTATGCAAAACAAGAAAACGAATCACCTCCCGATGTTCAGGAGACATGCACATAGTCACTTGTGTCCAATACTGCGGTTTATTCTCCGCCAATGGCGTAGCATCAATTCCTCTAAGAGGAATAGGATTTTCTAAAGGCTCTAGGACAAAACCACAGCGCTTGGTAAATGATAAATCCGTAAGACTCAGGGCAGCACCTGAATCCACAAATGCCATAACAGGGTAGGAAGATAATGAGCAAATCAAAGTCACAGACAAAATGAACTTAGGCTGTAAATTACCAATGGCGACAGGACTAACAACCTTTGATGGCCGTTTAGAGCATGCTGATATAACATGTGTAGAATCACCACAGTAAAAACACAACCCATTCTGACGCCTATGATTTTGCCATTCGGTTCTAGTCAGGATTCTATCACATTGCATTGAGTCAGGCGTCCGTTCAGACAACACCGCCAGAGGATTAGCAGTTTTGCGCTCCCGCAAACGCCGATCAACCTGGATGGCCAGAGCCATAGAATCATTCAGACTTGTAGGAATGGGAAAACCCACCATCACATTCTTAATGGCTTCAGAAAGGCCATTTCTGAAATTTGCGGCCAGAGCACACTCATTCCATTGAGTAAGCACGGACCATTTCTGAAATTTTTGGCAGTACCCCTCAGCTTCATCCTGGCCCTGAGAGATAGCCAGCAATGCTTCTTCTGCCTGTATTTCAAGATTGGGCTCCTCATAAAGCAATCCGAGCGCCAGAAAAAACGCATCAATATTTGCCAATGCCGGATCTCCTGGCGCCAATGAGAAAGCCCAATCCTGAGGGTCGCCACGCAAGAAGGAGATCACAATTTTAACTTGTTGAGCTGAGTCTCCAGACGAACGAGGTCTCAAAGAGATAAACAATTTACAATTATTCCTAAAATTCCCAAATTTAAATCGATCTCCAGAGAACAGCTCAGGAATAGGTATCTTAGGCTCTGACATAGGACTACTTGTAACAAAATCCTGAATGCCCTGCACACGTGCAGCAAGCTGATCCACACTAGTAATCAGAGTCTGAACATTCATGTCTGCAGCAGAGCTTCAAGCCACTCACAGATAAAGGGGAGGAAGAAAAAAAACAAAAAAAAACCTCAGACTTCTTTTCTTATAGTCCCACTTCAGCAATGCACTCTTTCGGCCTGGATTACTGTTATGATCCTAATGGCAGAGGATCTCAGGAGTACCAGCTAAGTCTGCAAACACAAAAAGCCAGCTCATAGGGAAGTGGTAACTTGACTGACCGTATACCTGATCCTAACACAAACAACTAGCAGCAGCCGGGGAACGTACCTACGTTGGTTCTAGACGTCTCGCGCCAGCCGGAGAACTAACTAACCCTTTCAGAGAAAATAACACCTCTCTTGCCTCAAGAGAAAGGACCCCAAAGTTAAAATACAAGCCCCCAACAAATAATAACGGTGAGGTAAGAAGAAATGACAAACGTAAGAATGAACTAGATTTAGCAAAGAGAGGCCCACTGACTAATAGCAGAAAATAGAAAGATAACTTATACGGTCAGCAAAAAACCCTACAAAATATCCACGCTGAATATCCAAGAACCCCCGCACCGACTAACGGTGTGGGGGGAGGATAACAGCCCCCCTTGAGCTTCCAGCAAAATCAGGAATCACATTTTAAACAAAGCTGGAACAAAATAAGGGAAATTCAAATGCACAAAAATAAGGAAGCAGGACTTAGCTTATCTTGCAAAATCAGGAGACCAGGAGACAGGAGAAAACAGACAAGGTCTGATAACAACGAATCCAGGCACAATACTGAGTATCCAGGAAGTTTATATAGGCACACCCAGACCAAACGAAGCAGGTGAGTGCCAACCTGGGGAAAGACACTCAAAGTGCCATACCGCTAATGACCACAAGAGGGAGCCAAGAACTATAGTTCACAACAGGTTGGCATCCAATATTTATGGGAGATATATTTTAGCCTTCATAGCGAAGGGACAGAAATAACACCATCACTCTCATCGCGGTAAGGCTGGCAGAACCATTGCAACTTAATATCGGTCCAATGGATGGTGCTATCCATGTTATATTTCATTTCTATGGACAGGTAAAAGAAACATGAATTAATATCGACCACCTGGGACCTTCAGGAGTGAAGGTGTCCTGAAAGTTGGGGATCTCATAAAATTCTAGCAGACCAGGCACATCCCACAACCAGCCCCCACGTGAGCTCATGAAGGGGAGGTATGTGGGTGTGGCCTTAAGCTAATAAAAGTGAAATGTCGGGTTTCCAACTTTGTTCATTCTCGAAGTCATAGTTCTCTGTGAGTGTGTTCCATTTTCCCAATCGGAGCGCTTCCCTCCGCTAAGCTCTGAGCCATTTCCATGACATCAGATTTAGTACTTCTCTTTTGTTATTTCTTTTTATTTTATGTAATTGTATATGTGGCGCCCCAGGGTCCTGGTCATCACAGTAGCATCATTTTCCTCACGAGGAGAGTGATGCTACGTTTGGAAGCAATGAAGGATATCTTTTATCAGGTAACCACCATACACACAACATGTTCACACTCCAGGCCACAAGGGGGAGCTTTTGATCCTATTCCTAGGTTACTCCCCTATATATATTGTGGTTTGGAGGGAAAGAGAGGTCAGACTGTCAGAGACAGAGGAGAGAGCAGACCGACATAGAGGGGGCCGTGAAGTCTGAAGCACTACAGCTCCGGGGAAGAGACATACAGAAAGCCGAACATTGTTCAGTGAGCGTGAAGGAGAGCAAAGCACAGGAGAGTAACATCAGAGGAGACCAGCTAAGAGCAGGCTGCCTCCCTCTGAGGCGCAGACAACCGGTAGCCGGACCACCGAGGTTGTAAGGGACTCTACGACTTACAGCAGAGACCGGCAGGACAGCTGAACTGCAAGTTACCTGTCCGCCACACACACCTGAGACACAGTAACACATAGAGCCCTGGGTGTGCTAGAGTCCCTGTAAAAAGGCTCGAGTTACCTGTCATGCAGGTATTGTCCTATCCTATATGGGGGACAGAGAGAAGAACTGTGAGGACCTTACCTGAAGCCATAGGCAGTAAGGGACTACAACACCACCGCGCTAGAGGAAGGCTTTTAATTCGACCTGGTAAAGGGGACTGTGGATTCGCTTCCAAGCCGGCCGGACCCTGCCTACCCTGTGATCTGGTACCCTGGACTGTGGCTGCCTGAAGTCTTCAGTAAACCAGGTAAAGAGACTGCAAACCTGTGTCCTTGTTCTTTACTGCGCCATTTACCATTTTCCATCTACACATCGGGAGCCCTGGGGATATACTTCACCTATGGGAAGTTATACCATCTAGCTGCCATAACATCACCCCAGAGGACCCCTGAAAGCAGCATTGGTCCCCACTGACTGAATACCACAGGTGGAGTCACGAACATAAACTTTATTCAATTTCCCCTTTTACATGGGCGCCCAGGGCCACGGACCAGGTTGCCACCTTGACATTCCCCTGTGAACACCGGACCCGGTACCGGGTACCCCACGGCCCTGGCAGGGCGACTCATCTATATATTGTATTGTTTTGTTCCCATTTTTTATCATCTTCATATTTTTTTTAATACCTTTCTGAATTAAATGTATAAAATTTAATAGCTCTGTTCCTCTTGCTCTGTAAACCGCACCCCTGAAGACATATGTTACCTGTAACGGGTGTCCGATTGACCTGTGTAAACGATTGGTGGTGACAGCTAATAGTGGCTCTTTTTTGTGTTATTGTTGATCTGGCAGTGACAATACTAGGATATAGTTTGGAGGTGACAGTCATCCTTTTGATATTTGTTTTCATTGGCTCTCTGACTGAGCACTCCACCCCTCACCCGCAGGCGTTTTTAATTACAGCAGGATCCTACCTTCCCATAGAAATGTAGACTTTAGTCTAAGAGTGGATTCACATTAGGTAGGTCCCAGCAATGATAATCGCCTTATCGTGGCTGTTGGGTATACATGAATTGACCAATTTATGCGCTAAGCATTCTCAAATTTTCATATTTTCTAGTGCAGTAATGAAATTCATATTTTATGTTTGCATGTCATAGCACTACTTTATTTTTCGTTTGTAAATGGAGATGGCTGCTCTTAGTAAGCACCTGTTTACACCTGATTTCTGTTTGGAAATGACAGTCAGTCTTTTGATATTTCTCAGTGACTTTGTCACATACCATACGGCCACTGTGACTTCCCTAATAACCGGCCTTGTAGTGGAAGCAGCCACAACCTCGTCCATCATCCATCAGTCATAATTGTCCTGATGATTATTATTATTAATAATAATAATCATTTTATTTCTATGACGTCAGCATATTCCGCAGCGCTTTACATTTTAGAGGAGACTTGTATAGACAATAAAGACATTACAGAATAATAATAATCACATAAATCAAGAGGAATGAGGGCCCTGCTGCAATCTACGAAAGGTGGATGGTAACACTTGCTTGAATTGTACGATCCAGCCATCAATATAATAAATAGGGTGATCACGTAATGCTGCATGAACCGGTCACCGACCAGCATGTGTAAAAGTACAGACACAGAAGGCTATTAAATGCATAAAGGGTGTGAGAACAGATGATACGAGGGTCCTGGCTTTGAAGAAAATTTGGTATGGGCAAAACTAGGATAGTTAGTTAAATATGTTGAGGCAGTAGAGCAGTCTAAAGAAATGCGTTTGTTTTTTAGGCCACTCTTAAAACTGTGGGTATTGGGGATTAATCAAATTGTCCTAGGTAATGCATTCCAAAGAATTGGCGCAGCACGTGAGAAGTCTTAGAGACGGGAGTGGGAGGTTCAGATTATTGAGGATGTTAATCTTAGGTCATTAGCAGAATGGAGGGCATGGGTAGACTGAGATGAGGGGGAGATGTAGGGTGCTGCTGAAGCGTGGACCGCTTTATGGGTGAGAGTGATAAGTTTGTAGTTGATTTTGTAGTTGATGGTCAACCAGTGTAATGACTGGCACAGGGTGGAGGCATCAGTGTAACGGTTGGTCAGGAATATGATCCTGGCTGCTGAATTCAGGACAGATTGGAGAGAGTTTAGTAAGAGGGAGACCGATTAGTAGAGAGTTACAATAGTCCAGACAAGAATGAATAAGTGAAACAGTAAAGGTTTTTACAGAGTCAAAGGTAAGAAAGGGGCGAATTCTATAAATGTTTTTGAGGTGTAGGTGACATGAGCGAGCCAGTGATCGGATGTGGGGAGTGAAGAAAAGATCTGAATCAATAGTGACCCCAAGACAGCGGGCATGTTGCTGGAGAGTAATGGTGGAACCACAAATGGAAATGTCAATATTAGGCATAGGTAAGTTAGTGGAGGGAGGAAACACAAGGAGTTCAGTTTTCGACAGGTTCAGTTTCAGATAGAGGGAGGACATGATGTTAGAGACAGCGGTAAGACAATCACTGGTGTCTTGTAATAATGCAGGCGTGGTGTCAGGAGTAGAAGTGTATAATTGGGTGTCATCAGCATAGAGATGGTACTGGAACCCAAATCTACTGATTGTTTGTCTAATAGGGGCAGAATACAAAGAGAAGAGGAGGAGGACTAGGACTGATCCTTGATTTCCCCAACAGTAAGGGGAAGGTGAGAGGAGGAGGAACAAAAGATACAGTGAAGGATCGGTCAGAGAGATAGGAGGAGAACCAGGAGAGAATGGTGTCTTTGAAGCTGATGGAGCGGAGCATAGTGAGGAGGAGCTGATGATCCACAGTGTCAGATGCTGCAGAGAGATCCAGGAGAATCAGCATGGAGTAGTGATCATTAGATTTAGCTGTTAGTAGATCATTAGAGACTTTAGTGAGGGCAGTTTCAATTGAGTGTAAAGAGCGGAATCCGGATTGTAGAGGGTCAAGAAGAGAGTGATCTGAGAAATAGTGGATGAGATGGGAGAGGACCAAGAGTTCCAGGAGATTAGAGATGAAGGGAAGACTAGAGACAGGCCTGTAGTTAGTAGCGCAGTTTTGGTCAAAAGTTTTTTAAGTAATTGATGTATGCTGGCGTGTTTAAATGAGGAGGTAAAAATACCGGAAGAGAGAGAGGTTGAATATTTTAGTTAGGTGAGTAGTGACAGCCGGGGAAATGGACTGGAGGAGATGTGAGGGAATAGGGTCAGTGCTGCAAGTAGTAAGGCGAGAAGAGAAGACGATTGGAGGCTGCAGCAGTGGGATCTGGTTGACCTTGCCAGCTGTCATCCTTGACAACTGGTACAGCAGTGGGATCTGCGTGACCCTCCCCAGCTGTCATCCTCCACACCTGTCTATGTTAAAGACTCAATAAACGAGCAACAGTTATTTCTTAAGCCTAAAAATTAGTTCCATAACTAATCCTCTGTCCTTGACAGGGTTGTCCAAGATTTGAAAAAACCATGGAATGTTTTCTTCCAAAAATAGCGCCACCCCTGTCCACAAGTTGTTTGTGATATTGCAACTCAGCTCTATTCATCTCAGTAGAGCTAAGCTGCAATACAAAACACAACCATGGGACAAGGGATGGCGCTGTTTCCATAGCAAAGCAGACTTGTTTTTCAAATTCTAAGAAGTATCGTTTCTCCTTTTGGAGAGTGACATGTTAAGCATGTCGAGGTGAGGAGACTTAAAGCCGCAATGCTCCTCTGGGAAATATGCAAATTGTCTCTTCAGAGAGGAAGAGGACTAGAACTCTAGTGCCACCTATTGGAAGTAGAAATCCTAACAGTCAATGTCTACCCTTTAATGAGCCTTGACTTAGGATAATAGCCAAACCAGAATCTGAATTTGCAGACACTGTGTTTCGGGGTACTGCCCATTGTCTATTATCCTAAGTCATGTGACAAGGCTCCTTAAAGGGTCGACATTGACTGTTAGGATTGCTACTTCCAATAGGTGGCACTAGAGTTCTAGTCCTCTTCCTCTCTGAAGAGACAATTTGCATTTTTCAAATTCTGAATCATTCCTTTAATGCCAAATTTCCCAAAATTTAGCCCCGAATGCAACTAACCCCATTATTCCACTCACAGGGGCTTAGTCTGTTTAGATACAGGGGTTCGTGCTAGTATCTGACCCTTTTTATAGAAAGCATGTTCATTCTGTATCTGTGCTTGAATGTAACAAAAGGAACATTTGGGAACAGAGATATTGAAAGGTTGTATCGCTCTCTCCATATCCATCATTATCAGCCAGATCAGCTGCAAAGATCATCAAACTGAGCCCATTGACTTCAGTGGATGCTGTGTAATACTTCATTTCTCCTGTAGAGGTGCTAGAGGGAAGTCCAGCAGGTCATAGATGATCGATGAGAATTACAGCAGCAGTTATCGGTTTATTTTCATAGCAAAAACGTCTTCCACGGGCTTTGATGGGACTTCCCGACCTGGCAGTTTTTTATTTACTCTCATTCAGTTTTTCCTCCTCTTATTCTATGAGCCATCTCTTCTTTATTTTCCCTTCTCCACAGCCATACGAGGGCTTGTTTTTTTACAGGATGAGTTGGAGTTTTGATTGACACCATTCAATTTATTAATTTTACCATATAATATACTGAAAAACTGCAAAAAAAAAACCTCAAGTGTGGTGAAGTGGTAAATAAAAAAAAGGAGTCCCACCATTATTTTGGGTGCTCTGTTTTTACAGCATTCATTATACAGTAAAAATGACTTTTCAGATAAGTAAAATAACTGTAAATACTATATTTGTATAGTTTTTTTTGTTTGGTTTTAAATTTGAAAAAAAAATCAAGGATCCAAAGGGTTAAGGTTTTTCCTTGTGGAGTGACATGCCAAGCCTGCCATGCCAAGGTGAGGGGACTTTTAAGCCTTGCAATGCTCCCCTGGGAAATTAAATATGTAACTTGTCTCTTCAGAGAGGAAAAGGACTAGAACTCTAGTGCCACCTTTCAGTCCGCTCATCATCCTGGTAGCTCTTTTCTGAACTGCCTTTTTTAAAATGTGGTGCCCAGAACTGGACACAGTATTCCAGATGAGGAGTAAAGGAGGATAATTACTTCACGTGATCTAGACTTTATGCTTTTCTTAATACATTAGAACAATGTTTGCCTTTTTTGCTGCTGCATCACATTGTTGACTCATGTGCAGTCTGTGATCTATTAGTATAACTCGAGTCTTTTTCACACATGCTGTTGCTTAGTTCTATTCCTCCCATTCTATAGATGTAGCAATCCTAATAGTCAATATTGACCCTTTAACGAACCTTTCCATATGTCTTATGGTAAAAGCCAAACCAAGCTCTCAATTTGCAAGCAATGTGTTTCCTGGTACTGCCGCACGCCAGTGCAAAGACTGAGATCTGCTTTGGCTGGGTGAGAGACATCTGACCCTCTGGAAGATTGAGCACATTACATATAGAAGACATTGATTTCAGTGAGAACCATGTAATACTTAATTTCCCCTGCGGGGGCACTGCAGGGAAATTGAAGACTTCCTTCCAAGTTGGTTCAAGACCACAATTGATCGCTGGGGGTACTAGCAGCAGAATGACTCCACTGAGTTAGTTAAAAGTAAAACATCTTTAGATTTTATGAAAGACACCACAATAAATGGGCCTCTGCTTGAAGTCCTTGGGACTAACTGTTTCCTGGCGACGAGGCTTTAATTGAGTTTTTGGCTAAAAATTCAAATAGCTTAAAATAGATGAAAAAATAAAAGGTCTTGGGTTCGTTTCCTAACCTAAATCCTCTCTGTGCGGAACTGAAATCTGTATTTTTCATGTCGGACAAGGCCTCCCATCCTGGTGCAACCACATCAAGGCCGGGTCCGGGTATAATTCATATGTACACGCTTGACATAATTGGGGTGGGAGCTGCGCGCTATCAAAGACTTGTGGGGGAGGTATGTTTATTCTGGTAGCACACTACGAAAAAAAAAAGGGAACAAAACCTCGGAGTTATACGTCCAAACAGCTGGATCTTAAAAAGCCATAAGCTAAACACAGACATTTACATCTTGAAGACGCCGCTGGATGAGACTCACAGGGATATGGTGGAGTCCGCGGACTGACGGATAAACGTAAAGGAACCGACTTCTGAGGGGTGGAAGAAAATTAAATTAGCCTGGGAAAATATTATTTTAATAACTTGTTTGAAAAAAATCCTAACACATAAGGAGAACTAAGGATGTAAAAAGCAAAAACGAGGTCCCCGATTCATCAAGATGGCCGTTTGTGCTCCAGTCTTGATGAAAAGTACGCTGGACTAAGATGCACCAAATTCATTAAGAGATGAAGAGATGAATTTGGCACATATTTTTAGCTGACATCCATCATCACCAGAAGTGAACACCTTTCATGGGCTGGAGTACATTTCTATCGTAATTTTAGGATTGGACTCCCACGGATCATAGAGTGATGGTATGACATGAGAAGACCTCGACACCTTTCCAACATCTGCTGTAGCTAGCTCAGGAGCTAGGTCCACTCCACACACAGTGGGTGCCATCTGTGTTATACAGCCGACACCCACGTATAACAGCAAGCTCCCATCACTGCTGGTTAACCACTTAAATGCCACTGTCGATTTCTAACAGCGGCATCAATCATGAGGTTACTTGAGACTTAGCTTCACATGAGATCGTAAATTTAGCTGTACAGTGGATTGCGAAAGTATTCACCCCTTATCTTTTTGCCTATTTTTTTACATTACAACCTGTGTGTAAATAGTTTTGTAATCCGATGAATCAGCACCAAATAGTCTAAGTTGCTGAAGTCAGAAAATATAGGCATAAATCACATTTATGGGATAAAATAACTAAAAATTTACATGTGCATATGTATTCAAGTATTCAACCCTTTTACAATTAAGCCCCTAAAAATTTCTGGTGCAAGCAATTCCCTTCATAAGTCCCATGCTTAGTGACAGGACGTCCCCCTGTGTGCAATAGTGTCACATGTCAGTCAGTATATACACTTTACCTTCTCTGACAGGGCACAGAGGCTGCAAGACCAAGGAGATCTCCAAACAACACCATGAAGACCAAGGAGATCTCCAAACACCACCATGAAGATCAAGGAGATCTCAAACAACACCATGAAGACCAAGGAGATCTCAAACAACACCATGAAGACCAAAGAGATCTCTAAACAACACCATGAAGACCAAGGAGATCTCTAAACAATACCATGAAGACCAAGGAGATCTCTAAACAATACCATGAAGACCAAGGAGATCTCTAAACAATACCATGAAGACCAAGGAGATCTCTAAACAACACCATGAAGACCAAAGAGATCTCTAAACAATACCATGAAGGCCAAGGAGATCTCTAAACAATACCATAAAGACCAAGGAGATCTCTAAACAACACCATGAAGACCAAGGAGATGTTAAAAAAAAAAAAAGTCAGGGACAAAGTTGTTGAGAAGTACAAGTCAGAGTTGGGTTATAAAAAAAATATCCCAATCTCTGATGATCCCCGGAGCACCATCAAATCCACTATCATCAAATGGAAAGAACACGGTACGACAACAAACCTGTCAGAGAGGGCCGCCCACCAAAACTCTCACCCAGGTACAAGCAGGGCATTAATCCGAGAGGCAGTACAGAGACCAAAAGTAACCTTGAATGAACTGCAGAGCTCCTAGGCAGAGACTGCAGTATTTGTCCATATGACCAAAATAAGCCATACACTCCATAGAGGTGGCCTTTTTAGACAATTGAAAGGAAAAAACCTTTAGTTACATAAAAAAAATTGTAAGGCTCATTTTGCCAAAAGACATGTGGGAGACTCCCCAAATGTATGGAGGAAGGTGCTATGGTAAGATGAGACCAAAATTGAACATTTTGTCCAATGTAAACGCTATGTCTAGTGCCACACTAACACAGCTCATCACAACAAGAACACCATCCTCACAATGAAACATGGTGGTGGGTGGAAAAAAATCTTTTACTTACACAAATTATAAGGTTCGTTTTGAGTTTGGCAAAATACATGTAGGAGACTCCCTAAATGTATAGAGGAAGGAGCTGTTGTCAGAGGAGACCAAAATTGAACTTTTTGGCCACCAAGGTAATCACTATGTCTGGCACCAGACCAACACAGCTCATCACCCTAGGAACACCATCCCCACAGTAAAACATGGCGGTGGCAGCATCATACTGTGGGGATGATTTTCAGCAGCAGAGACATGGAAAATGGTCTTTGTCGAAGGAAAGATCAATGATGTGAAAACAAGGCTATTCTTGATCAAATCCAGTTTCAGTCTGTCAGTGATTTGAGACTGGGACACAATAATTTGAGACCGGGACATAATGACAATGACCCAAAGCATGCTGATAAAGCAACACTTCATTGGTTTAAGGGGAAACGTATAAATGTTCTGGAGTGGCCTAATCACAGCCCAGACCTTAATCCAATTGAGAATCTGTGGTCAGACTTGAAAGATTGCTGTTCTCCAGAGGAACCATCCTACGTGAAGGAACTGGAGCAGTTTTGCCTTGTGGAATTGGCAAAAATCCCAGTGACCAGATGTGGAAAGCTCATAGACTTATCGAAAGCGACTTGAAGCTGTAATTGTCGTAAAAAAGGAGGCTCTAAAAAGTACTGACTTTAGTCAGTTATTTCATCCTATTTGTTGTTTGATTCACAAACAAAGTAATAAAACCAAATGTTCACAGTTGTCAGCATATTCTTTACAAGAACTGATGCAAACCCTCAAAAACAATAGTGAAATTACAGGTTGTGAGGTAGCAAAACGCTATGGGGACTATTTAAAAAAATAAAATTAAAATAAAAAGGTTTGTTAAAATACTAAGAAATTTAAAAAAAAAAAACTGAAGCTTTAATTATCCCCCTTTTACCAATAAATAAATAAATAAATATATTCTGTATTGCCACGACTGCAAAAGTCTGCTCTATCAAAATATAAAATTATTTAAGGAAAAACCAAAAAAATCGAAAATTCAGAATAACTGTACTTTTTTTTCGCCATTTTCACCCCCAAAAATACAGTAAAAAAGAAAATTGAAACAATGTAAGCATGCCAAAGTGCTAACAATGAAAGCTACAGCTCGCCATGCAAAAAACAAGCAGCATGAATGGAAAAATAAAAATGATACCAGTTCATTTTTGTTTTTAAACCACTAAAATTTAATAAAGGTTAGTATCGCCGTAATCGCGCTAACCTGCAGAATCATGTTACCAGTTTGATTCTATCGCACCATGAACACTGTGAATGTAGAACATCAAAAACAAAATGGCGGAAGTGTGTTTATTTACATCATTTCATTCCACTCTGATTGGTTTTCCCATTTGTCAGCACATTATATAGGAAAGAGAATGGTGTCAAGCACGTCCCTGTCACATTATCGCGGGGCGCCGAAGGGTTGGGGTCCTCTCCAGACCCCCGTGTTTGTCATTGCTGATCTGTTATGGACGCCGGACCGTGGTCGGTGTTCATAGCAGGTGATGATTTTTCCTACACACAGCAGGGCCGAAGCCGTATGTTTAGCACAAGTAATCGACGGATCGCAGCTTCATGTCTCCGAAGGAAACTATTGAAGGAAATAAAAAGTAACAAAAGTTTTAAAAAATATAAAAAAAATTTAAAAAATGTAAAAGTTCAAATCACCCTTCTTTTGCCCCACTCAAACTAAAACAATAATAAAAAATACACATATTTGGTATAGCCACGCTCAGATCTATCAAGATTTAACAATAATTAGTCTGATGAATTGCACCGACATAAAGACCTAGAAATTCACTATATTCGTGGCCAGCGGCTCAGGGCATTACTGCTATTGATCAGTCATGTGAGGATGAGGATCTAAAGCCGGTCATTCTAGGTCACATTGAAAACATTGCTAAGAAAACAGCATTTTGCAGGCGGATGGAGGAACGACTCCCTCCCCAGATGCCAAGGAAACCCATAAGGGGGCACTTCAATGCAATTATGTTAAAAGCTCTTGCGTGACCATCTTAAGACATTTGCTGGACAAAGTACTGATTCAGAAATCGGTTGCCTATACAGAGCATTATGGCACCCAACTTTTCTTTGGATTTGGGCTCATTGACCTGTGCAGCATAGTACAGATCCATAATACATTCCTCATAGACTTCTATGGACTGTTCCGCCAATGTTAGGCATAATCTTTATATGGTAATATGGCGACATCTAGTGGAGAAACCAAATAACTTCACTTTGCCAGTATGCAAAGATTTTAGCTCATGACTCAGTTCCCACAGTGTAAAATACACCGAGTAATGTGGGTCTGATATCCTCAGCAAGACAATTTCTGCTGCAGATATAGGTGCGGATTTCACCATTTATTTAGTAAATTGTCTGTAATTGTTAGTTTGTTTACAGTAAGTGATATCTGTAATTTGTATGTAACCCCTCATGTACAGCACCATGGAATCAATGGTGCTATATAAATAAATAATAATAATAATATAAAGAATAGCGGTAACAAAAGAGATTCACTTTCAGCAATACAAGTTCTGCAAGGACGAAATGTCCGGATAATCTTGCAGTTTTGCTCTTCAAACTATTGGATTCCAGATTAAAGGGATGTTATAATAAATGGATACAGTATTGTACATTATTATTTCCTGCTGATATTATAAAACTTTATAACGAGGGCACAGACACTGACGACGACACAACGTCGGGTCTTTCATTCTTCTCAGCCCAAAGATTGGTGACTAAGAACATAAGGAAAGATAAGTGATCATGTACAGACAGATGTGACACTGATGATGATGATGATGATCAGGGAAGGAGCGGCTAATGCTCTACACCCAGTGACGCAGTTTTTTAGCTGTGCACCCTCAGGTTTTGACATGGTGGAAACTACACTCGCGGAACATCAGGACTTTCCTGATCTGATAGAATAATGGAATCATCTAAAGCGCAGAAATATGAAGACGAGCAAGTCTGGTGCTATTGTCATGGTGTCAGAATGTGCCAATTGTGTCATTAGGGCAAATCTACAGAACATGTGGCCAACCGAAGGTGTTGTGTGGTCCGCAGAGCTGCCCAGGAGACTCCGCTCCCTCTATCCTAACTTTAAATGTATTTGCCTCTTTCAGACGTGGATACATTTGGACACTGTGGCGTCAGGACAGGAGCAGCGCTCGTCAGCCCCGGCCCCGACGTGATGAAGTCAGCAGTCAGGCCTCACAGGTGGCGAGGACGCGGGGGCACGGTAAGCTCTCCAGGAGGAGCCGAAGATGAAGTGTGTTTGATTTTTGTTTGGTATTACTTTCCAGGGGACATTATGGAGCAATGAGGGGCACTATGGAGGACATTTGGGGGCAATTGGGGCCATTATGGAGCTCTGGGGAACATTATGGGTACATTTAGGACATTGGGATTGTGAAAGGGAGGGACTTTATTCGGAGAGGCGGTGTTGGGGAGATATTATGGAGAGGGGCAGTGTGGGGTGACATTATGGAGAGGGCCAGTGAGTGGGGGAGACTTAATGGAGAGGGGCAATGTGAGGGAACATAATGGAGAAGAGCTCAGTGTGGGGGGGCATTATGGAGAGGGGCAGTGAGTTGGGAGACATTATATAGAGGGGGAGTATGGGAGGATTCTGTGGAGGGCAGTGTGAAGAGGATATTTTGTGCAGGAAGCACAGTGAGGGGCAATTATTTATTCAGGGGCACAGCATGGGGGATATTTTTATTTATGGGGCAGTATACAGCTCTGGCAAAAATTAAGAGACCACCACATCAAAACCCTGTCATGGGCAGCCCAATCTCCAGACCTGAACCCCATTGAAAACCTCTGGAATGTAATCAAGAGGATGATGGATAGTCACAAGCCATCAAACAAAGAAGAGCTGCTTACATTTTTTCGCCAGGAGCAGTGTGAAAGACTGGTGGAAAGCTGCCAAGACGCAGGAATGCTGCGATTAACAATCATGGTTATTCCACCAAATATTGATTTCTGAACTCTTCCTGAGTTAAAACATTAGTATTGTTGTTTCAAAATGATTCTGAACTTGTTTTCTTTGCATTATTTGAGGTTTGAAAGCACTGCTGTTTTTTTTTTTTTTTTTTAAATTTTGACCATTTCTCCTTTTCAGAAAAAAATACATTTATTGCTCGGAACTTCAGAGACATGTTGTCAGAAGTTTATAGAATAAAAGAATTTACATTTTACTCAAAAATATATCTATAAAGAGAAAAATCAGACAGACTGAACGTTTCGCCGTGGTCTCTTCATTTTTGCCAGAGCTGTAATTATACTTTTATTTCTAAGGACACCATGTCGCGAAGTGCTGCTGAAGATAGAGAAAAGGGGAAGTCTGCAGAGACGAGCTCTGGGCATGAAATATCATCATGGCGTCTGTACTACATGGAGGAAAAAGATATGGGAATGACTTGAATCAGAGAAGATGTCACCTATAAGGTACCTGGATGTATATGTTTATTTGTGACACTTCCTGCGTCTCATCAGTGCTGTGTATGGTCCGCAGTCTGATAATGACTGGGAACAACAACTCCCAGCATCTCCTCACTATTTTTAAGGACATACTGGGAGCTGTAAGTTCAAGCAATACATTTATATATGGGGCTGACGTGATTTTACAATTGATCGCTGTACTAAGCTTGGTGCTGTACACATGTACTGACAGTGGTTCTGGCTCTGCATTCATGTACGGATGGTGTATCTGATGCTGAATTCATGTACTATTGATGGTTCTGGTACTGCATTCATGTACTGATGGTGGTTCTGGCACTGCATTCATGTACGGATGGTGGTTCTACTGCTGCATTCATGTACGGACAGTGTTTCTGATGCAGAATTCATGTACTATTGATGGTTCTGGTACTGCATTCATGTACTGACTGTAACGCCAGCGTCTCTGCCCTCTGCCTCCATTCCCCTGCAGAGACGCTCACTCACCTCCGCAGTCCCGAATTTGAAGGGGAAGATCCCTGGGAACTGTGCTTATTTTCTTTTTCTGGGGCGGTGCAGTGTCCATTTATACTTTTCTTCTGATATTTTTTTTCTTCACTAAATATGTTATTTTTTTTATTTTTTAGATTTTATTTGTGTTCTGCAAAAAGGGGAGGGGGTGACCAGAATGTTTTAAAAATATTTTTTGACTATATACATTTTTTTAAAGTTTTTTTTTTTAGTCCCCCTCCCTACCCCACAATGATTGAATCATTTGTACAATACCCCGCAATACTTTAATACCGCATGGTATCTTAAAATTACCAAATTCCTATGAAGCTATTGGATGGGCATCATACACTCACTGGCCACTTTATTAGGTACACCTGTCCAACTTCTTGTTAACACTTAATTTCTAATCAGCCAATCACATGGCGGCAACTCAGTGCATTTAGGCATGTAGACATGGTCAAGACAATCTCCTGCAGTTCAAACCGAGCATCAGTATGGGGAAGAAAGGTGATTTGAGTGCCTTTGAACGTGGCATGGTTGTTGGTGCCAGAAGGGCTGGTCTGAGTATTTCAGAAACTGCTGATCTACTGGGATTTTCACGCACAACCATCTCTAGGGTTTACAGAGAATGGTCCGAAAAAGAAAAAAAATCCAGTGAGCGGCAGTTCTGTGGGCGGAAATGCCTTGTTGATGCCAGAGGTCAGAGGAGAATGGGCAGACTGGTTCGAGCTGATAGAAAGGCAACAGTGACTCAAATCGCCACCCGTTACAACCAAGGTAGGCCTAAGAGCATCTCTGAACGCACAGTGCGTCGAACTTTGAGGCAGATGGGCTACAGCAGCAGAAGACCACACCGGGTACCACTCCTTTCAGCTAAGAACAGGAAACTGAGGCTACAATTTGTACAAGCTCATCGAAATTGGACAGTAGAAGATTGGAAAAACGTTGCTTGGTCTGATGAGTCTCGATTTCTGCTGCGACATTCGGATGGTAGGGTCAGAATTTGGCGTAAACAACATGAAAGCATGGATCCATCCTGCCTTGTATGGAGCATCTTTGGGATGTGCAGCCGACAAATCTGCGGCAACTGTGTGATGCCATCATGTCAATATGGACCAAAATCTCTGAGGAATGCTTCCAGCACCTTGTTGAATCTATGCCACGAAGAATTGAGGCAGTTCTGAAGGCAAAAGGGATCCAACCCGTTACTAGCATGGTGTACCTAATAAAGTGGCCGGTGAGTGTAGATCTATGAGCATGGCAGAAACAGGGGGGCATTAATAGTCCCATCAATGCCATCGGCACCCCACAATCATGTTTGCTGGGGATAAGGGGGGCAATGTGGGTCGGAAACTACATCTGTCAGCGACATCTAAGAGGTTAAACTTCTGCAAATGGAGCTTGCTCCGACGGCAGCGGGTAGGCTCGGGTGCCGGCTCCTGAGTGCGCTCCATACACACAATTTGCACATCCGCCATACAGGAACACAAATTGAGACCTGGGCTGAGTGGACCCCCATGTGCATTTCCCTGGGATTGCCAGGTGCTGGTGAATGGTCCCGTGTAATACCTAATTTCACCTGCGGGTGTGCTGTAGAAAAACGTAACACTACATTGAGGGTCAGAACATGGAGAAACTTTAGGTTATTCATTTATCTTTCTAACTTCTGACCATAAATAATTTTCGGATTAACCCTTCAACAATTCCAGTAAGTTACTTTATAACTAATTACGAGATCTTAATTTGCATCCAGCCAATCAGCAATGCCCTAAAAGTGTCGGAGCGGAGAAACATGACACGTTCTGATACCGGATAGCGCTCAATAACAAACCGCACCTGTAGGGAACAAAGAACCTAAAGTGATTATAACAGGCAGCTGCGCATTCATTCAGCAGAGACGCGGGAGGATCGCACGAAGCCCTGAAAAAATAACAGGTACACTATGGCTTTTCTTAAAGGGACCCATATATTTTCCAAGGGCTTGTCCACTTTGGATCACTGCAGAGATTCTTAACAAAATTCTACAAAGAAATGAGGAGGTCTCCCATCTCTCACATATAAAAAGGACCTGTGTAAAGTGAGCAGCCCCTTTAAGCTAGCAAGTCCATACAATGTTGTGTGCAAGGGGTAGATAATCCTCCATTGTGACATATTTCTGGTTATGGCCCCAGGGAGCGAAGACTAGTCTAATATTAATTCATGTAAGGACTGGTTGCGTCTTGCAGGGTAGAAGATGTACATGAGATGAGAATAGCTTCCATATATTACCGTAAGTGGAGATTTTTGCTGATTATTCAAAACCTAAAGGTGACATATTAAATAGAAGCATAGAACAGATATGTATCATCAACATAATGTGTATAGGGACCACCAGGGACCCCTGAGCATTGTCACCCAACTCCAATATGCCCATACTGCGCCTGCTGATAAGCTCGTGTCCTGAGCCGACAGATAAATGTCAGAAAAGAAAATACAGACTTCAAGAAACTGCTTATTCTTCTTCATATTTTCAAGCAAAAGAAAGTATAGCAGGAAAAGACGGAAGATAAGACGGTAAAACAGCAGATTTATGCTGCGATAATTCTGCTACATGTGAAAAACCATGGAGATAACGAGAAACTGTAAGGTCATCACTGACTGTAACACAGCAAACGCCACCAGGAACCCATCACACAATGCAAAGTTATATATATTGCTATATAGCACATCCATCAGGGCAGTATTATAGCAGTTATATTCTTGTACATAGGGGCAGTATTATAGCAGTTATATTATTGTACATAGGAGCAGTATTATAGTAGTTATATTCTTGTACATAGAGCAGTATTATAGTAGTTATATTCTTGTACATAGGAGCAGTATTATAGTAGTTATATTCTTGTACATAGGAGGCAGTATTATAGTAGTTATATTCTTGTACATAGGGGCAGTATTATAGTAGTTACATTGTTGTACATAGGAGCAGTATTATAGTAGATATAGTCTTGTACATAGGAGCAGTATTATAGTAGTTATATTCTTGTACATAGGGATCAGTATTATAGCAGTTATATTATTGTACATAGGAGCAGTATTATAGTAGTTATATTCTTGTACATAGGGGCAGTATTATAGTAGTTATATTCTTGTACATAGGAGCAGTATTATAGTAGTTATATTCTTGTACATAGGGGCAGTATTATAGTAGTTATATTCTTGTACATAAGAGCAGTATTAT